>NW_027187341.1:10702562-10857616 GCF_028583685.1 Petaurus breviceps papuanus | reverse complement strand
GTCTGTCTATCTATCTATCATCTATCTATCTATCTGTCTGTCTGTCTATCTATCTATCATCTATCTATCTATCTGTCTGTCTATCTATCTTCTATCTATCTGTCTGTCTGTCTATCTGTCTATCTATCTATCCATTCACATCCATATATATGTATATGCTATAAATATATATACATACACTATATATGTGTGCATATATGTGTATATACACTCACACACATATACACACGCAGAATTGTTAGAAAGAAAGGCACTAGCAGTGGGAATGGAGAAGGTCTCCTAAAATCAGATTTGCTTGAGCCAAAGTAAGTCAGAGAAAATAGGAGGTGGGGTGAAGAGAGAAAACATTCTAGAGATTGAAAATGTAGCATTATGTGTAAGGAAAAGCAAATAGCTCATTGTGGCTAGATTGTAGAGTGAGTGAAAGGCTAGGATATGAAAAACCTTAAAAGTCAAACAGATGACCTTGTATTTGATCCTGGAGGTAACAAGGGACCACCAGACACGATCAGACATACACTTTAGGAAAATCGCTTTGATTGAGGGGAGGATGGATTGAAGTGGGGAGAGTGTTGAAGCAGGAAGACCAGTTAGAAGACTAGTGTAATGATTCAGGCAAAAAGTGATGAGGACCTGGATTAAGGTGATGGCTGGGAGACACAGATACAGGACATGTTGTTAAAAGAAGATTACAAGATTTGGCGAATTATTGGATATGTGGTTGAGAGAGAAAAGGAGATAATGATACTGGGGCTGCAAGCCTGGGTCAGTGGAAAGATGGTGGTATGCTTGACAATACAGACAAGTTCAGAAAAGGGAAGGATTTTGGGGGAGGGGAAGATAATGAACTCTTTTTTAGATGTGTTGAGTTTTAGATGCCTATAGGAATCCATTTTGAAATATCCAAAAGGCACTGTGTTGCAGTACTGGATACACAGATCTGGGAATTATCTGCAGAGAAACAATAATTAAACCCATAGGAGTTGATGAGAGAGTATAGAAGGAATCTGTCCCAGCACAATGCCTCGGGGGAAACCCAAAAGTTAGTGGATGTAACTTGGATCTTGCAAAGGACACTGAGGAAAAGTTATACAGGTAGGGGGAGAACCAGGAGAGTAGTGTTGTGGAAACCTAGACAAGAGTAATGTCTAGGAGTAGATTAAAATGCTGCAGAGAAGTTGAGAAGGGTCAAGATTGAGAAAGAGACATTGATCTGATAATTAAGATATCAATATTATCATTGGAGAAGGCGGTTTGGGTTGAAAAGCCAGATTTCAGAGGATGCTACCTCCTCATTGAAACCTTCCCCAATCCATCTAATTAGTTACTTCATCTTCTCTCCTGAAATCCTGTTATCTGTGTACATGTATCCTTTCAATAGAGTGTAACTTGATTTTAGGCACTCTCTTATTTATGTCTTTTTATTCCTTGAACTTGACATAGCATCTTGTAATAGTAGGTGCTCAATATGGAAAATAACAAAAACAAAATAGGCAAAAGGTTAGCATTTCTGTGAAGAAAGGGTACATCTCTCCTTTTTCTGTCTCTGTCTTCCTCTCTCTCTCTCTCTCTCTTTTTTAAAGCAATCGGTGTTAAGTAACTTGCTCAAGTTTACACAGCCAGTTATTTCTGGGTGTGGTGCTAAGTATCTGAGACCGGATTTGATCCCCAGGTCATCCCGACACTGGAGCTGGTGCTCTTACTCACTGAGCCACCTGGCCACCCCTCTGTCTTCCTCTCTTAAGTGTACATATAACTTGGATCCTTGGGGGTGGCCTCTTTTCCCCTCCCCTCTCCACCATCTTTAATTTTGACTTGTTTGTACCTACTCTGAGTTTCTTTAGCATTTAAGGGAACAGTACTTATTTGGCATAAGAAAACCTCACTGAGAGAATGCAGAAAGCACAAAGAACTCACAGTAGCCCCTAGGCAACCAGTGTACTCCTCCCTCTCCAGTGAGTCCTACCTCTACAATCTACACAATTCTAGACTCTACCCTGTGGTCTATCCTAGAAGGGAAGGGAATTTGAGCTTTCTAGAGCAGCAACCTTCCTTCCATTTGTTGAGTTTCAGGGATCTATACAGGTAGGCCTCTAGCTTTATGGTATTATTCTAAGAGCTCGAATTCCTACAGATAGAGACAAATGTGGGGTTGCTAGAGAGATATCATTGGAATTATGACACAGTCAGTCCCTTGTTGCTTCTTTAGTCCTGGGGCCATGTACGCAATCTTCTTCTTTCCAAAGGCTGGTGATGTCCAGTGACTCTCCTTTTTAGCTCTAGAAAGTTGGATTCTGGGATTCTTGACACCTTTCCAAAAGACAGCATTCCCTTGAATATTCAAGTACTGCCACTACTTAGCCCCAGGGTTCCCTTCTCCACAGCTACCATCTCTTGCTCTGAAATGTTGCTGTTGCTTCTCCATAACTTGGGTCAGGAACTTGAAGTCCAAGTACTTTGCCTATATTTCCTCCTCCAGTTTATTTTAGAGATGAAGAAACTGGGCAAACAGGGTTAAGTGACTTGCCCAAGGTCACTCAGCTACTACGTGTCTGAGGCTAGATTTAAACTCATGTCCTCCTGATTCCAGGGCTGGCAATCTATCCACTGTTCCACTTAGCTGTACCCCTTTATGAACTCCCCTGATCAACTCTTTATACAAACACACACAGAGAGGATACATAAAGAGAAATGTAAGATTCTAAGTCAAAGGGAAATATAGAAAAAAAGAACATAATCACTCCTTTAGTTATTCAAATCAGACAAGGTCCTAATGAATAAAAACTGCTGGCAAATACGTCACATAATGTCTCCAATGATTTAGTAGAGACAGAATAGTTAGGGAAAGCAAGCCCTGCAAGCAGTGGGGGTGCTTCTGTTAGAAATTTGCACTCTAGGTGGTGCAGTGGATAAAGTACTGGGCCTGGATTCTGAAAGACCAGCATTCAGATCCAGCTTCAGATACTTGCTAGCTGTGTGACCCTGGGTAAGTCACTTAACATCTGTCTGCCTCAGTTTTCCCAACTATAAAGGGAGGATAGTAGTAGCATCTACCTCTCAGGATTGTTATGAGGATCAAATGAGACAATATCTGTAAAATGCTTAGCACGGTGCCTGGCTTTTAATGGACACTTAATAAGTGCTTGGTTTTTTTTTTTCCTGTCCCCTAACCTCCCTCTAAACTTAGGGAAGTCAGTCCTCCTCTCTTGGCCTCAACTTCCTGATCGGTAAAGTGATGGATTTGGGCTAGATCATCTTTCATGTCCCTTCCATTTCTAGTTAGAGAATAATTGTAATAATGGAATTCTTTAATCATAAAAAGGGTTGAATAATATCACCACCAGCAGAAGTTTAAAGAAAAGCCCAAGGAGCATGAGGTCCAGACTACGCTCTCTGAGTCATGTTTTTCCAAAGGCGTATGTTTGTGTTCTAAACTGATAGCAAATTCCATCCATCAAAACTTTGTTTTTTGGCATTCTGACTTTTGGAGAAATGAGGAAACTAGGAAAGCAAAGCGTTCTATTTATTAAATGCAGCCACAGTTGGCCAATTAGAACAACAATAGCCATATAAAAGCAACAAAAGCCATTGTTAGGGAGAGTAACTCAAATGTTACAGAATAGCAATGCATAACATGATCTTAGAATTAAAATAGACTTTTTCTTCCAAGATTCACGAAATTATGACATGGCATGTGTGTATGTGTGATTTATAAGTTTGTATTTGGGCAGATCCAACAAAATGATATTTGGGGTATGACTGAGAACCTGGGGTACAAATTTTTAAGGGGCTTAGAAAAATGATATTTGTGCAATGTTGGGGTATGCCAGGAAAGAGACTGGATGAGTTGGTGAAATAGGGAGGTGGTGAGGTGGGCGTGAAAAAAGCACTTGGTTTACAGTTTTGAAAGTCTGGCCAAGGAACTTCATTGACATGTGGTTGGAAAGTATTGCAAGGGATTAATCAAAAGGACAAGAAGATGAAAATTATATTGGGGTGGGAGTGATGATTGTAACGTCTGTGTCTAGGATGGATGTAAGTACAGAGTTCCCAGAGTTAGACCTACTATTAGGAGTCAAGTATAGATGATTAAGAATAATAAGGTTTGAGATCCTGGTCCTGTCTATGGAAATAGAAAGGAAAGAATGTATGTGAAGGACATTATTGGAAAATAATCAGTAGGACATAGGATAGGTTAGAGATGGAGGTAAGGAAGTGAAATTTCTTCAAAGTGGCAAGCTTGAGGGACTGGCAGGATGGGGCCATAGTTAATGAGGACATTGAGAAGGGTTGCTGGTTTGGAGGTAAGACAGTTAAAAACAACATCTATATAGTGGCAAGAACTTATGCTCAAGCCAGGTTTTTCTGCAAACACTACTCAGGAATGTTTTTTCTGTTTATCTGGAAGTTTTGTTAGGAGTAGAAAGCTGGGGTGGAGCCAAGATGGCGGAGTAAAAACAGGACCTCCCCATGGCTCCAGCTCCTACCACCTCCAATACATGTAAAAAAATGACTCTAAACAAATTCTAGAGCTACAGAACCCACAAAGAGACAGAGAGAAACAAATCCCCTGCTGAAGGCGGCCTGGCAGGTTGATAGGAAGGACCTATTGCACTGGGCTGGGAGCCAAGTGCAGTCCTGCTGGAGCAGACTTCAGGAGAGTCAATCACCAGCAGCTGTGGCAGTTTCCAGATTTCTCAACCCATAAACTAACAAAAAAAAAGTAAAAAGTCAGTCAGGAACTCTGTTGCAACTGGGTGGAGAAGAGCATGGTTTGGCCTCTGCTACCGGGGGAGAAGTGGCTGCAGCTGCTGCTGCATGGCTGCCTCTAGAGCTCCTGGCCTGCAGATCATAGGGGGACTGAGGGTAATTGCTCTAGTTTTACCCTGCTTGAATCTGGATCACAGTCTTGTGTGGAGGTCCTGGGGTGTGTGGGTAGTGTGCCAGAGCTTGTGGGGCTGTAGAGAGGGCACCTTCCTAATAGCTCTGGCAGCTGCAAAAACCCTAGAGATTTGGGGCAAAGCTCCCTTCATTCTGGAAGCAGAGTTCTACCGTGGCAAAGAGCTCAAAAGTCAAATAATTGGCTGGCAAATGAGCAAGCAGAGGAAGCACAAACAGATCACAGAATCCTTTTTTGAGGACAAAAAGGAGCGGGGCATGGAACAGGAGGAAGACAACAAAGTCAGAACTCCTGCATCAAAAGCTTCCAAGAAAAATATGAATTGGTTATAGGCCATGGAGGAACTCAAGCAGGATTTTGAAAATCAAGCAAGAGAAGTGGAGGAAAAATTGGAAAGAAAAATGAGAATGATGCAAGAAAATCAGGAAAAGGGAGTCAACAGCTTGCTAAAGGAGACCCCCCAAAATACTGAAGAATGTAACACCTTAAAACATAGACTAACTCTGGATGGCAAAAGAGGCCCAGAAAGCCAATGAGGAGAAGAATGCCTTAAAAAGTCAAATTTTCCAGATGGAAAAGGGATTTTAAAAACTCACTGAAGAGAATAATTTCTTCAAAATTAGATTGGAGCAAATGGAAGCTAATGACTTTATGAGAAACCAAGATACTATAAAACAGATTCAAACAAATGCACAAATAGAAGGCAATGTGAAATATCTCATTGGAAAAACCACTGATCTGGAAAATAGATCCAGGAGAGGTAACTTAAAAATTATTGGACTACCTGAAAGCCCTGATAAAAAAAGAGCCTAGGCAACATCTTTCAAGAAATTATCAAGCAAAATTGCCCTGCTATTCTAGAACGAGAGGGCAAAATAGAAATGGAAAGAATTCACCAATTGCCTCTTGAGAAAGATCCCAAAAAGAAAACTCCTAGGAATATTATAGCCAAATTCCAGAATTGCCAGGTCAAGGAGAAAATACTGCAAGCAGTCAGGAAGAAACAATTTGAGTATTGTGGAAACACAATCAGGATAAAACAAGACCTCACAGCTTCTACATTAAGGGATCAAAGGGCTCAGAATATGATATTCTAGAGGTCAAAGGAGCTAGGATTAAAACCAAGAATTACCTTCCCATCAAAACTGAGTATAATGTTTCAGGGCAAAATATGGTTTTTCAATGAAATAGAGGATTTTCAAGCATTCTTAATGAAAAAACCAGAGTTGAACAGAAAATTTGACATTCAGATACAAGAAGCAAGAGAAGCATGAGAAGGGAAACAGGAAAAAGAAATCATAAGGAACTTATTAAAGATGAATTATTTACATTCCTACATGAAAAAACAATAATTGTAACTCATAAGACTTTTCTCAGTATGAGGATAGTTGAAGGGAATATATATGTGTATATATATACATATATGTATGTATAGGAGGATGTACGTGTGTATAAATATATATGTGAGTTTGTGCAGGTGTGTGTACATGTATACATAGACAGAGGGCACAGGATGAGTTGAATATGAAGGGATGATATCTAAAATAATAAAATTAGGTGAGAGGAATATATTGGGAGAAGGAGAAAGGGAGAGATAGAATACTGTAAATTCTCTCATATAAAAGAGGCAAGAGGGGAATGAGCAGGGAGGTGAAAGGGAATGGGTCAACCTTACTCTCATTGAATTTGACTTAAGGAGGGGATAACATAATATTCAACTGGGTATCCTACCCTACAGGAAAATGGGGGGAAGGGGATAAGAGGAGGGATGATAGAAGGAAGGACAGACTGGGGGAGAGGGTAGTTAGAAGCAAACACTTTTGAAAAGGGACAGGGTCAAAGGAGAAAATAGAATAATTGGGGGGCAGGATAGGATAGAGGGAAATATAGTTAGTCTTTCACAATATAACTATTATAGAAATGTTTTGTGTAACTACACATGTACAACCTATATTGAATTGTTTATCTTCCCAGTGGGGGTGGCTGAGGAGGAAGAAGGGAAAAAATCTGGAACTCAAAGTTTTCAAAACAAAGGTTTAGAAAAATTGCTTTTGATATGCAACTGGGAAATAAGATATACAGGCACTGGGGTATAGAAATCCATCTTGCCCTACTAGAAATTTGGGGAGGATGAGGGAGGATATAAGAGAGAGCAGATTGGGGGAAAGGGTATTCAGTAGGCTTGCTATTTTGGGGTAGGGGATAGGGGAAAGATGGAGAGAAAATTTGTAACTCAAAATCTTGTGAAAATGAATGTTGAAAACTAAAAATAAATAAATTGTAAAAAAGAAGTAGAATGCTTTTCCTTAGAGATGTGACTGAACCATTCTGAACCAATGTTATAGGGCTGATGGTGATTTATTTATCTGACTCAGCTCAACTGATACAGTTTATATTAGTCTGTAAAGTCCTGATCGGCTTATATCCAGATTCTGTTAGAAAACACTTGGGTAAGCTTTGGTCAATGTATCCCTGAGTGAGACCTGAAACATTTTCTGCATCTTCTACCATCTGCAATTTCTACCATCTTCTTCCAGCTGTACATGCCTGAAGCCTCCCTCAATCTTCCTTGAGCTCATCAGCCTCCTTCCAAACAACTGTGGAATTCATAATTGAGCCCAAGAGAGTATGACTTGTTTTCATAGCCTAAGGACTTAGTACCAGAGACAGCCTAATCTATCTGTAGGTTAAAATAAATCTAACTTGTCTTCTTTGCATCCCTAGCACTAAGTGCATCACCTGGCATGTAGTAGGACACTTATTAAAATGCTTGTTGATTGACTTCTCTCTCTCTCTCTCTCTCTCTCTCTCTCTCTCTCCTCTTGTCTTTTCTTTCTTACTTCCATTCTCTCCCCCCTTTGATTTTATCTCTCTCTGTTTCTCTTTCCACTATTGTATCATCTTCTTCTTTTCATATTGATCTTAACTTCTGTGGGCATTGCTTGGCTCCAGAGCTTGCCTCTTACCAATGGTGTAACCTTGACCTCTCTGGGTTCCAGTTTCATCATCCATAAAATGGGCATAACTCGAGTCTCATGTGACTACGTAACCCATTTGCTGTGTCACATTTGGCCAGGGGTGTTGTGGGTAATTGGAATCATGCAGATATAGTTTGAGATCCTGTCCAGTACTAGTAGCCAGTATTTTCTACCAATAGACTAGGAAAGAATAAGAAATCAAGTATGTAGTAAGGTTTTTAAAAAATTTGGGCAGAATAGCAAAAATAACAAGTAAAAACCAAGTAGTAGAATCATTCTCTGTCCTCTATATGCACAGAGGCTATATCCACCCACAAAGTGGGAGAGAGAACACACCCCAGACAACTCAGAGTCCTAGAACTGTATTGAATCTACAGCGCCTTCCACAGCTCCATCTGCTGAAAACTGAAAGCAGGTTGCAGCTCATCATTTTTCCATTCTACCCCAATACTGCCTTTGTTCTCTGCCTCCAGAGCTGTCATTTGTAGCTTCTTTGCCTCTCTACTCTTTCTCTGGTACTTCATCTTCATCAGGAGTTATTTTCTAAATGTGACATTGCCCTGGCCAATATGCCAGGGGGCTACTCAAGACATTTTTGTTAGCCAGACTCACTGTCACACTAGGCTGGAACACAAAAGGAAGCTATGAGGCAAAGTGAGAGAGCCCTCTGGGCGTGGTCAGCAAGATCTGGGTCAAAATTCAACCTCCAGACCCTATTTTGTGACCCTGAGTAAGTCACTTAACTTCTGCCTCAGTTTCTTCAATTATAAAATAAGGATAATAAAACAGCTACATCCCATGGTTGTGAAGATCAAATGAGATAATATCCTTAAAGTGCTTTGCAAACCTTAATTAAAGTGCTATATAATGCTAGAAGCTGTTGTTATTATTTTTGTTTAAAGAGGACCTTCAAATATCTATTGAGACCCTTTTTAACCTCACTTAGGTTAGACTAGGGTAAGTGAATTCTCCTTTCAACTCCTGCTGTGTCTGTGATAGAGCTATGACAATCACCTTGAAAGTATTTTTTTTTTGCTTTTTATTTTTTTTGGAGGGCAGTTGGGGTTAAGTGACTTGCCCAAGGTCACATAGCTAGTTTTTTGTGTTAAGTGTGTGAGGCCGGATTTGAACTCAGGTCTTCGGTCTTCTTGACTCCAGGGCTGGTGCTCTAGTCACTGTGCCACCTAGCTGCCCCTACATCTTGAAACTTTGGTAAACCTGAAAGAAGTGCTTAGGAGTCCTTTATTCTTCATTTCTGTTGTTATAGGGGAGAAGGAAGGGAGAATTCCCCTCATGTACAAATAGTAATACTAGTACTCCCTACATAGAGATACCACATGCAAAATACTTTCTAAAATGAAATATAAAAGTAACTTTTTATTATTATATCAGACTCTGTTCCCTCTCACAACTCTTAAGATAAGCCAGAGGCTCCTGAAACCATTTTCCATGGAAGATCCATAACTTGAGGAATTTTCATTTCTCACCTAGGTAATAATTATCCAGTCTACTGACTTTTAAAGAGCTGGGCCAGCTGTATTATTTAGTTTAGTCTGTCAACTTAGGTACAATGCAGCCCTTCTTTAAAAGGTTTATTTTTAAACAGTTTACAACCTTCCTTAAATATTTAAATTGTCTCTGTTTTGACGGTTTGTCAGTAAGCTCCAAAATCTATGGGTGGAGAATATAGTAATAATAAATAATAAAAACCCAAACAAATAACTATCCCTATATAATATTAAACTCATTGCTTTCTTAAGCTATTAAAAATTTGTTTTGTACATGGTATGTGTTTTCTTTTTCTAAGGTGAATCATTATCAGAAATGTTTAGTAAGCCTTGCCTGTCTCTTTTGATGCATGGTGGCTTTTTTCCTTCTTAAATTGTTATATACAGTGACAAAGGAGGAAACAAGTGTTTCTGTGTAAGTTTAGGAGCTGTAGGAGAACTTCCATGCTTTTTGATTCAAGGGCTCGTCTGGACCCCTTCCACTGTGAAAGACAAAAACGAAAAGCCGCTGTTTCCTTTGGTTCAGAATACTCATATTTTAATGGGTATGATGTCATGAATTATTAAACTAGCTTAACTTTAAAGCCTAGCAGAAAGAACACATAGTAAATAATGACCTTCAGAATCTTGAAAAATGGCAATGTTGACTGTGTGCTAGCAGGCTCAAAGATGGATTTTTACTTTATATTTATGCAACTGTGAAACTTGGTCCCCTGTTCCCTGAGAAATCCTTTGTGCAGCAGTGTGGAGAAAGTTATTACATTTTAGTACAGAAGAGCTGTAAAGTTTCCTTCCTCACCTCTGATGAAAACTATAGTACAAGCAATTTTTCTACTAGGAGGTGAATGGACCTTAGAAGGAATATGTAGATTTACACCAAAGACAAAAGGAAACAGTCCCCTTTTTGCTTAAATGAGACCCACTGTCAAGCTCTTACATGGGATTTATTCAATAAATTTTGTGTGTGTGTGTGTGTGTGTATGTGTGTGTGTACAATAACAGTGCCTGTATGCTTCTGATTTAAGGTGAATCAAAGGGAAACTGTCCAGGAGGACAAAGATGTTCTGCCAGAGCTACTCCAGCATGACCACATGACATGCCCAGAGGCGACTCTAGGGCTATGAGTGCAGCTGCCTGCGGAGACTGCCAGAGAGGCAGGCAGATGATTCTGGGAGAATATCTTTCCCGACTTATTCTCTGGCTACTGGGCCTGTAATTTGTTGCTGAGTAAAATCCTAGAAACCAAGAGGGCATGTGGTGTAACTGATCAATTCCATACTATGGGCTGGCTTAATGGGGAGTCAGAGGATCAGGGTTCAAGTCTTGACTCAGCCACTTGATGCCTTTGGGACCTCAGGAGAATCACTTAAAACCTCAATTTTCAGGAAGATGATGCCATGACTTGCAAGTGAATTGTATTTAAGTGAAGGAGGGCTGTGTAAAGTCACCAGCCTCACTTTCTCCTCCACAGCTATTTGGGTCCAGTGGCATCAGGATGACTGAAGATGGCCCCTTCCATTTGTTTAAAAGAAGTTGAACTGAATTAATTGGACCAAAAAAACCCCTAGTTTTTCTAAATTTTCATATTTCAATTCATTGTCTTGCCTATTAAAGGCATGGTTACAATATTTTGGGGGCAGCTAGGTGGCACAGTGGATACAGTGCCGTGTATGGAGTCAGGAATACTCATCCTCTTGAGTTCAAATTCAGCATCAGACACTATCTGTATGACCCTGGGCAAATCACCTAACCCTTTTGGCCTCAGTTTCCTCATTTGTAAAATGAGCTGGAGAAGAAAATGGAAAACCACTCCACTATCTTTGCCAAGAAAACCCCAAATGAGGTCATGAAGAGTCATACATGACTGAAAAATGACTGAACCCTGCCATGTTTGGTTCAAGCATCATAGAATCACATAATCTCATGATTGGAAAAGATTTCAGAGGCTATTTAATATGAACCATATATGAACAAAATTTCTATCTAGAATTTAACCAACAAATCCAGCTTTTACTTGAAGATCTACATTTGGGGAAAAAAATTTTCCTTTTTCCTTTTTGGGATGAAATCAGGGTTAAGTGACTTGCTACACACAGCTAGTGAGTGAGTGAGTGAGGTTAGATTTGAACTCAGGTCCTCCTCACTCCAGGGCTGGTGCTCTATTCACTGTGACACCTCCCAATTCTCTTTCTTCCTCAGGAAGTCAATTCCACTTTTGTGTAGCTCTAATTGTTAAAAAGGTTTTCCTTTAAATCTATTCTTGTTTCTATCCAGTTTCAATCTGTTGCTTCTATTTCCAGCTTTCTGGTATCAAGCCCAATATCCCCCTTCTGTGTGACAGATCTTCAAATGCTTGAAGATCACTCTTAATCTTTCTTTGACATGAACATTCCTGTTTCCTTCAGCTGACTCTCCAAGACATGAAACGGGAGGCACTTCACTATTCTGATATCTTTCCTGGAGATTCTCTTTTATTCAATTCAACAAGCATTTATTGTACCAGGTACCATGCTAGGTTCTGTAGATACAGAGATCAAAATAGAATATCCCTGCCCTCAAGAAGCTTATACCGTGTTTCCCCGATAATAAGACCTATCCCGAAAATAAGCCCTCCCCTTACTGTGTAAGATTCCTCTAAAATAAGCCCTCCCCGAAAATAAGCCCTATTGAGATTGCTACTGTAGTGAAGGTGATCCCCTGCACTACACGCTACATTACAGTACCCTCTGTATGCACCGTTCCTCCCCTCCCCCCCGGGTGAAACGCACGCCGCTCCGAGCTGCATCCAATCAGAGCTGCAGCAGTGAGCGCCTCATCCTGTTCTTCCCCAGTGATTTGCTTATTGAATAAAGGTACATTTTTTTGTTCACATTTACCTGTTTATTAAAATTGCTGTCAATGTTCATTAAAATAAGCCCTCCCCTGAAAATAAGCCCTCTGGTGTTTTTCTGTCCAAAAAAATTAATAAGACAGTGTCTTATTATTGGGGAAACATGGTATTCAGGGCTGGGGTGAAGGGGAAGAGAAGAGGTGAGAACAACATTTATACACAGAATTAAATTTAAAATAAATACAATTAATTTTGAGAAGGTGGGGGAATCAGTAGCAACAGGGATACTCTGGAAAGACCTCTTGCAGTATTTGGAGCCTTGAATGGAGCTAGGGTTTCCAAGAGGTAGAGGTGAGAAAGGAAAACAGTCTAGGCTTGGAGGGGGTGGGGGTCAGCTTGTGAAAAGGCATGGAGGCAGAAGGTAGAATTTTGTCTTTGGGGAACAGCAGGTGCCAGTTTGGCTGAAGGGTAGAGAATGAGAGAAGAGAAAGGTATAGGCAGGCCAGAAAGATAACCTGGAGCCAGGCAGTAGGGGCTTTAAATGCCCCAAAGAGGAATTTGTCTTTCATGTTAGAAGCCAGTGAAACTCCTTGGGCAGGAGGTGGCATGGTCAAATCTAAACTTTACTTCTCTCACTTCTACAGCTCTGTGGAGTTTGAATGGAGAAGTGAGTCTTTAGGAGGCTATTGCAGTAGTCCAAGTGAAAAGGGACTAGGGCCAGAACCAGGGTGGTTGTTTATGAATTGAGAAAAGGGGGTGTAAGGGATCTTGAGGCAGTAGACTCTACAAGGTTTGCAAACTTCTTGGATAAGGGGCTGGTGATAAGTGAGAGCAAAATGTGGGGGATGAGTCATAGCAGCTTATGAACTTGATGACTGGAAGAATGGTAGTGTCTTTGACAAAAATAAAGAAATTAGGAGGATGGGTGAATTTAGTGGAAAAATAATGAGTTCTATTTTGGAAATGTTTTCCTTTTTCGGACAAACTCTTGTCTAACCACACCTCCCTATCTTGTCCTTGAGAGTCCAATTGTTTTGAACCCAAATGTAAGACTTTATGTCTATTTCCATTAAACCTCATCTTGGCCCAGTGTTCCATCCTGTTAAGATATTATTGCATCCTGACCCTGTCATGCAGTGCATTAGTAATAACTTACAGTTTTGTATCATCTGCAAATTTGCTAAGCAAGCCATCTATACTTTATTCAAGTCATTGATAAAAGTATTAAACAGTGCAGGGTCACAGACAGATTCCCTGTGGCCCTCCATTGGAGACCTTTCAAACTGCTATTGAGCTCTTAATGACTGTTCTTTGGGTTCCAGTTCTAAAGTTATCTGATTATATTCTTATTTACCCCATATAACTAATGCTTGACTCTATTGGAAAAGAAATCTTATCTTTCTTTCTCTCTCTTCCTTTCTTTCTTTTCTCTCTCTCTTTTCCTCCCTCCTTCCCTCTCTCTGTCTTTCTTTCTTTCCTTCCTTCCTTCCTTCCTTCCTTCCTTCCTTCCTTCCTTCCTTCCTTCCTTCCTTCCTTCCTTCCTTCCTTCCTTCCTTCCTTCCTTCCTTCCTTCCTTCCTTCCTTCCTTTCTTCCTTCCTTCTCTGTCTCTCTCTTAAGAATCACGCATTTGTAAGTTGTTGCTAGAGTGACCAAATAGTTTTATTTTCCTTTTACCCTCCTTTTGCCTTACCATTTTTCCTATTGCCTTATTTTTCATACTAAGAGTCTGCAAGAGCTGAAAAAGCTGGCTTCCTTTGTGATTTTCAAAGATTGAGTTGCTTTGGTCTCTAGGGTAGAGAATATTTTTGTACTAGCCTTTCTTTGCAAAATAATATGTTTGATTGTCTTGAGAAAACAATACACATTTTCTAACCTTCTTGGGAATATCATTATTTCTTAGAAAAGGAAGTGAAATAATGAAAGTGTGTGTAGCAAGTCAAGCTAGAGACACTAAAGCAGGAAAAGCAGGAGATTCAAAATCAAGGTCAGTCTCCTCTTTTGTTGGATTGCAGCAGGCGTTTAGTGGTAATAAAACCTTTTTTCTGTAGAATACATTTTATATTAAAACTGCAGCAATTTAAATGAGGGATTTTATGCCTGCACAGTCTTTATTGAGCATGAAGGATCCAAAAAAAATGCTTTTGGGGTTCTTGGAAAATTCTTGAGATTTAAAAAATGACTGTGTATGAATCTAGGGCTCTTGCCAGGGAGTGAGACACATTGGCTAGAGCTATTCCAGTACTGGCAGGTGCAGGGCAAGTTTGCTCAAACAGCTCCTTGGTCATGTCATTTAACCTTGGACCCCCTGTTATTCTAGTCCTCTGGGTCTCTTGAATAAACACTAAATCTTGCCTGATTGCATGGCAGTTTTACGATGTGGATTCATGCCTATTTTCAGAGTAGCCTGAAAGACCCTTTAATTGGTGACTTAAACTGTTTACTAAAAGATCGGTAGCTCACTCTATCCCTATTGCTGTTTTCTATTAAATCCCTTTTGTAGAATGTACACGGGTGGACTAAGGACAAACTTCGGTCAGTCAATCTCTTGGAAATACTAGAAAAAAAAAAGATGGTGCAGAATAGCATTGTTTTATAGATCACTTTGACATGGATTGACGATTGTGCCTTAGATTTATTGGTCCATATGTTCTTTTGGCCTGGGCACTCAAACCTTCTAACTTGCCATGAAACCTCCTTCCCCTTCCTCTTACCCTACATTGAAATTGATGCATCTGAGAACCCCAACTCTAGAAGGCCTTGCCTTTTCTGTTCTGCTCTCTTACAATGGGAAAATGGAGTCATGTAGCAGATTTGTGAAAATGCTGCTATTTAGAGGAAGAGAAGCTATTTGAAGGGATCTATACAGATTTGGAGACATGTTGAAATTAGTGTACCAAGGAAGAAGTTACTACAATTGATCAGTCATGAAATATTTTTTAAGTACCTACTATGTGCTATGTACATAAGTGTTGACTTCCTTTAGCAATTATATACCTCTCCTCCCTCACCAGGTCCTATGGTGAACTGGTGAATTTAACTTATTATATATAGTCTGAATGAATTAGGTTTGGTAATATGAATTTAGTGCCATGGAAATGCTAGATTGTCAAATAATGAAGTATACAATTTAGGAATAGTACCAACTTAAGTTCTCCAAAGAAATTTTTTTGTCCAATATGGGTACAGTAGGAAAGGATGCTGAATATGTGTTCAGAGAACCTGGATTCGAATTCCAGCTCTGCTACTTATAATCTGTGTGACTTTAAGCAAATCATTTAATCTGCCTAGGCTTCAGTTTCCTCATTTGTAAAAAGAGGGAATTGGCCTAGATGGTCTCCAGGTCTCTTCCAGTTTTCAATCTCCAATCCCAGGAACGTGACTGATCAGATAGATGATTGAATACTGGTGACAGTCTCCCCTAGAGGAGGTGATATTGCAAAAATCTATCAATATAGGGGTGGCTAGGTAGCACAGTGATCTGGCCTCAGACACTTAACACTTACTAGCCGTGTGACCTTGGGTAAGTCACTTAACCCCAATTTCCCTGCCCTCCCTCCTCCAAAAAGCAAAAAAAAAATCTATAAACATTTGATTTTTTAGTTAAGAATTCACATTTATTTTAGAGCACTAAGGGAACAAAAACAGTTGCATTTTTCTTCCCAGGTAGTTAACAGTGCCATCCTCTATGTCCTCTCCAATTGAGTTTCTGTAACACATTGACCTGAAGGAGCTATTTGTATCTATGGCTACTGCTCTAACCAAGGATTTTTTTTTTGGTTATTTATTTATTCATCTTAATATTTGAGGCAGCCTAGCTAAAGCACATTAACTTCCATGACTATTTTTTCTCTCATAATGTTATGTAGATCTTAGTCTTTTCTGTATCTTTTTTATGACAATGGCAGCATATGGCCCATTGTTGCTATCAGATTTAAGTAAGAGGAATGAATTAAGAGTTGAAAGGAAGCCATTGCTTCTGGCTCAGCGTCTGCTCTGAGTTCTGAAGCTAGAGGGTTTTGTAGTTTTATTTTTCTTTAAGCTAAAAAAATTTGAAATTGTTGATTATCTTTTATTTGGTCAACACTTTCTAATTTTTATTTCCACACTGCACAGACTAATGTTTACTTTGTACTCCTAGAAAATAAGTTAGAAGAGCTTTCTCTGTGGTGAGGATAAGGGGCCAGATGTTACTAGCTAACCTAATGTTGATGGCATTAGTTGGTAAAGGAGAGTTCCAAGACATCCCCAGATGCCAAAGACCCGACTTGTGCTTTTGAGGTATATACCGGTGAAAATTTGGGGGAGAACCTAGGAGAAAGAGGAAATTTAGAGAAATGTGAACAGAAGCAATTGAATTGAAAACAGCTCAAAGAATCAAATTTCAAGACACAGAGGATGTTAGCTTTACCAGATGCAAAAGCTTTTATTTAAAAAAATTACTTCATGTTCCTTGGGAACAGAATAATGAAATATAATTTTACCAAACACATATACATACACAGGGAAGGAGAAATGCTGAAGCAGGAACACGTCGGTATGTTTTATAATTCTGGATTTGTTTTTCAGGCTTTGAATTAATTAGCCACCATGTTGAATTCTAAATGTGATAATTAGGCAAATTAATGCTGCAGTGAAGTTATTAATGAGGCAAAATATGCTAATATGCTTTTGATAAAGAGCTCTTCTCCTGCCTCACCAAGAAACTGGCAAACATCTTTTATTTGGGGCCAGACAGCTTATCTCAAGTGATTTACTAAAAAGGTTCTCCGCCGTATGCTTCGAACAAATGTTGTAAATAGGGGTTAATGTCTAAATTTTTGATATGTATAGAACCTTGCCGTGGTGAAGCAATGGCAATGAGGCTATTAGCATGGCTGGGGCAGCAGCAGCATCACGGAAGGCCAAGGGCTCTTTGGTGACCTTTACCTCCAATATAATCATGGTAAAATGCTGCAGAGTAATATTGTTCCTATCAAAATGATCACTGACTTTTAAAATGATGCCCAGAACAGAACGCCAGCTTGGCCCACATGTGCCTTTCTTTTCAGCAGACTTAGTGTCTCTTATGGTTTTCAGATACTCAAAACTCCTTAGCCCAGAATCATTAGGAAGTCTATTTAGTGGTTTGAAAGTAACATGGCAGAATTCCTCTTTCCGATCTTAATTCTGCCTTTTCAGCTCTGCTCTATATTTTGGAACGCCCCTTGATGCCACAGGAGAGACACCATACATCCTGGGATATTAAAGAGGAAATTTATGGTGATGAAAGAACTTTCCCTATGAACACAGCCATTTTCTTTTTCTTTTTCTTTCTTTCTTTTTGCTATTGAATATTTCACAAGAGCAAAGGTTAAGGAGCTTTGAGCAGTCTGGAACAATATGGTACCTGAAAAATGGTACATTTACTGATTCCTTTCAGACCAGTGTACAGAGACCATATGGGCTGAATGTTTCCAAGTGTGCTGGAACCCCCTGAAATGAATATTCCATTAGCCCTTTCCCTTCCCATCAAGGGTCAATTGGAATGCTCACCTTGGGGCCAGGAGATCCTGACTGTACTCTATAAAGGTCTAGGATTTCAGATGATGATAATAGGTTAACATTTAATAAATTTTAAGCAGATCCAGAGATTGACAATGAACCAGTGAAAAAACTATGAAAGGGAAGATGTCATCAGGTCTTGCTTAGGGGAGGACACTTTCTCTTTGACCTCTAAATGAGCAGAGTCCTGTGGCTTGTGCTCTCATTTGAATATTCTTCTGCCTATGTAATGGCATTTGGGAAGTGTAGTTTCTAGGGTTAATCTGGCATGCTTATCCCCATAAAACAGAATTTTAATTCTTTGGAAATCAATTAATAGAAAGGTCTTTTCTTGGTCATGGTTAGAGTTAGGAGGATAGCTGTGACATGAGCTGAATAATTCTCTAGAATGATAGCTGTGATACGTAAGCATGGCTGCCTGAGGGAATTCAGTAGTCAGAGACAGAGACTATTTAATTTTTCTTCTATCCCCAGTGCCTAGCACAGTTTATAGCTCACAGTAGGAGCTTAAAGGATACTTGCTGATTGATGACTTCAGAAAAAATTATTGCTGTTCTCCTTCAAAGTCTAAAGAGGAGAACCAAGTGTAAATTGTGCAAACTCTGGGCTAGATGGTATATTGTATGCATATACTGCAGGTGGCTAGTTTCCATAGTGTCATGACCATATGCACTTCACATATGTGAATGCACAAAACTTCTGGTTTTCATATTCACCCTAAAGATCTGGGCATATGACTGTTAAATCTTTCTGGCTCTGGTTGCACTAGCTGGCCTCTACTTGACCTTGTCACATACTCTACATAGAAAACTTAGTCCTAAATCTCCCCCAGTCACTATTTTATTCCATGATCACTCTTTATTTTGCCCTTCTGAGACTGTATATTGTAGTGTAGTGGAAAGATTGCTGAGTTTAGAGTGAGGGGAGATGAGTTTGGATCCTGGTTTTATGATTTAAAAATCGATTCCTTTCCCATTTCTTCCATCTTCTAGTGTCCCCTGAAACCTGGCTTTCTCTTGAAGATGCCACATCTCTTGGAAAGGATCTTCATGTCACACCCTCAGGTATATAGGGCCAATAGGAGAAACTGGTATTCTCTTTCCTCTCCACTACTCCTTCCAGACCCTCCCTCTGCCATTTTCTTGGTCATTATCTTTCTTTTAAAGTTCTCTTTATCCTGTACATATCTTTGTTGAGATCTTCCAGTTTATCTAGGTCATCTCTCTCCTCCCTGGTAGTTTCATTGCTGGACTCATAGTCTTCTCCACTTCAGCCCCTAGCCTACTTTTCATGTAGAATAATACCCTATCCGCTACTCCGTTCCCATGACCTTGGTCTCCAATTTACCTCTACAACAAAGAGTGGTCATGCCTTAGACCACCCCACCTCGAGCCTCTCAAACTCTCCAGTCACAGCTCAACTGATTATATTCTAGGTGTCAGAATTCTTAGTAATGACTCTCTGTTTTAATAATTTTTTTGTATTCAGAAACATGACAGGAAAGACATAGAATTTCATACAAATGTAACAGTTCAGGTAAATAAAATACCAGTTGAGATACTGCTAAACCTTCAAACTATGGCATTGTATTTTTTTCCTTAGGGTGACTAGGTGGCATAGTGGATAGAACACCTGGCTTGGAGTCAGAAAGACTCAAATCTGACCTCAGACACTTATGAGCTGTGTGGCCCTGCGCAAGTCTCTTAACCCTGTTTGCCTCAGTTTCCTCATCTGTAAAATGAACTGGAGAAGGAAATGGCAAACCAGTCCAATATCTCTGCCAAGAAAAACCCCAAAAGGGGTCATGAAGAGTCAAACATGTCTGAAATGACTCAACAATAACAAAATACTCATCCTGAAAATTTACCATTTGGTTCTGAGTTCGAGATGACTCAAGCATGCACCTAGCATATCCAACTTCTCACCCTAATAGAGTCTTTGGCTTTCCTCTGAAGATGGTACCCATCTCAGTACTAGAGGCTCTTTCTCTTAGTCCATCCTCACTTTCCCTGGCCCCCAACTCACAGGATTGGTAAGGGTTGTCAATGCATTTCTTGTTCTTCTACAGTCACTTTCAGACTCTTGTTCTGCCCCATTATTCAATAACCTCTCCTCCTTTGAAATTCAAGCCGTGTAATTATATTACCCTTTCCCAGTCCTTGTTGATGTCATCTACCAATCTTGAGGACACTCTCCTACCTTTTTCAATGACTTCAGTACTTGACTTTTCACAACATAAATGCATATATCCTCTAGGGGATGTCTCTTTCTAAAGCCTTCAAGATCTTTCACCCCCCCCCCCCCATTTCATGGAGACTAGTATAGCTCTTGAGCTAGCTCTGTTAAAGGGATAACAATGACTTAATTTCCTGCAATTTGGTGCTGAGAAAGCATCTCCTGGAGAGTTGTAAAAGAGGACTTTGATTGGAGAGGGGACCTTTCAAAGCATGGGGTTTAAAAAACCCTGAGAGCCCTGCACTGGGGGTGAGGAAGAAGGACAAGTGGATGAGAGCTGTAGTTAGGCTGGAGAGTGAGACAGCCTAGGTCGGGGGTGATAGTCACAGTATCCTGAACCCCAGCATCCTGCCTCCTGCCTGGAACATGATAGTGGTTAAGATGAGAGCTACTTTCCAGAATGCCTGGGCGACTCCAGGGAAAGCTTCCAAGAAGCAGAATTGGGTTCACCATACTTGGACTATGACTTTCAAAGTGACAGTCTCCTCCCACTACGCTGAGGCATCAGAGGAATTGAAGGGGAATTATATTATAATTCCCCTGGAGGTATAGGAGATTTGCATTTCTTTGTATACGAATGCAGAGAATATTTTATTATTTAATTATCTTCCTTTTAATTTACATTCTTTTTAATTTTAATTAAATGTTTTGCTTATGGATTTATTTATAATAACTGATATATTTATATTTAAAGTTTGCTGAGCACTTTGCATACTTTATCCTGTTTGCAATAACAAGATAAAAAGAATTCTGTGAGGAAGGTACTACAGACATTTGCATCTTAATTTTACAGATGAGGAGACTGAGGCAAAGAGAAGTGAAACCCAAGATTACACAGCTAGTAAGTTTCAAAATTGGGATTAGAATCCAGACCTTCTTAATTCCAAAGCATGCCACACTGCTATTAATGTGTTTCTGGTTTGCCTAATAATAAAATATCACATTGAGTGGGGACTTAGGCCATTTGGCATCACATCTAACACAGACTTTACTTAAAACAGGAATGACGAAAGAGTGTGTGTGTGTATGTGTGTGTGTGTGTGTGAAGGATGAGATACTTCATTGCTCTCAATATGTGTCAATCTCCTTTCCTTTTCTGATCATACGTTTTCTTGAAAATCTTAATTTCTTGCATTAGGTCATTCTTAGAGGTTAGTTGCAGCTTACCTACCACATATCTCTCTATTGCCTTTGACTGTGTGACTTTCATTCTTGGATGTGTTCCAAGATATGCAGCACTCAGAGAACAATTGTGTTAAAAAGAGGTTTTCTTTTGTATGTGTGTGATTGGGAGCAGTTCAGGGGTCACTAAAAACACTGGAAAATTTTCGAAATGCCATCTAGTCCTCCTTTTTTTCTTTTCAATTTTGTGGTGAATTTATTGTCCTTGTACACTGCCCCAGATATATTTACTGATGGACTAACCTGATGGATTGGCCTTCCAAATGCATAGCATAGCCCAGACAGCAAGCAGTTTTCATCCATTTAGTTTTCTCTATATGGATTGCTAGACCAGTTTCTTTTAAGTGTTCATAGACCTCAGTGAGGAGGATCTGTTATGTTCAGGATTGATGCAATCCACATTCTATTAATGGAGGCTTCTGGAGGACTGTGCTTTGTATAGGAAATCCCTTTTCCATGAGCACTCTGGGCATGACATCCTCTCTTCCATAAGAACGTTAACCATCTCTGCTTCACTTGGCATTCAGTATAATTCAACGAGTATTTATAAAATGACTACTCTGTAACAAGTGCTGTGCTAGGTATCGGGGATATAATAGAACAGTTCCCGACCTCATGGAGTTTATATTATATCAAAAATAATTATATTTTATTGCATTCTATTGTTGAACACAGTTTTATCTGTATTTGCATTTATCAATGCATCTTGTATGATCTTGCATTATTGGAATGGAGCCATTAAGGTTACATTTTGCTCTACGGAGACAAAGTATGAGGGTTTTTTTTTTAATCAACAAACAATGGGATTTTATGCTCTTTACATATTTTTTAGTCAATAGTAGGACTATAAATATGTGGTTTCTAGTGGAAAATAATTTGTGAAAACCTGCTTGTTCCTTTCTCATAGTTTCATCAAGCACACCCTTGATACTTGTAATAAATTATTCACATAAAGATTTTTTAGAGATGAGAAAGTAGGGATATGAGTCAGTTCATCTAATCTCAGCATCCTTTTCCCAGTATTAATGTGGTTCATGTTTTTTTCTTTTGGAATTTTTCCTTCCCTGAGATCTATTATAAAACAACTACTCAGTACAATCATGCTTGTGTAAATCTGGTGCTATCACTCTTGCCAGCCTCATTTTCCTCAATGCCTTTTCTATTTCCTTATTTTTAATTTTGAGGAGGGAGATGTTGGGTACAAATGTGGTGGTTTTGCTGACACTAATGATGAAAATATGTTGTCATGGGCAAACCCATTCTATCTTAACATCTATTTGTTGTCATGCTTAACAGCTTCATTTACACTTACACTTGGTATGATGTGGCTTTGTTTGATTGCATCCAAGTGTTTTGCAGATGTTTTCACTGCAACTGCTTTTTGCTGTTCTGTGAAGTCATACTGTTCATAATCTTTAGTCATCTTGCTCCATAATGTTTTGCAAATAAACTTGTATTCGAAGCTGGTATTTACTCTAGACAATGTCTCTGTTTGATAAGGAGGTCAGATATTTGTTGGTGAAAATACTTGCTGGCCTCTTTTGGGGCTCCTTGTTGTGACAACTGCTTTATATCAGTTAAATTTTTGCAGGAATGGTGGTAATTAAGATCAATATCTTGTCTTTTTCCATTTCTCATTTTTTAATATCAGCAACTTGATTGGATAGGTCAAGTTGAAGCTGTTGAAATGGCATGCATATCTTCTCATCTTTAGTCTTTCTTTTTCTAGTTTGATCAGAATTTTAAACTTTGCTCTAATTTCCTGTACATAGACAACTGGTTCTGAAATTATTCCCATACCAGGCACCAGTTATTTCCTTTCTGTTAAAATAGAAATGGATGTAATTTAATTTTTATGTGATTTTAATGCTCCTCAGGACTATTTCCTCCTCTTCCTCTCCCTCCTCCTCTTCCTCTTTCTTCTCTTTCCTTCCTTCCTTCCTTCCTTCCTTCCTTCCTTCCTTCCTTCCTTCCTTCCTTCCTTCCTTCCTTCCTTTCTTCCTTCCTACTCCTCTTCCATTAGATTGATTTATTTTTGTGCATCAGTATGCATTTTAAAAATGTATTTAAAGGATTATTTATGCATTTTGTTTGGATCCAACAGACTCTCCAATAGACTTACATACAACCACTTCTTTCTCACCCTCAAAAATAGTTAGTTTAATGATTAGCAACAGAAAGGAGGGATATGTCATTTAATCGTGTCAATATGTTATAAGTATTGACTTTTGTATTTGACTAGAGGGTGTTTTTTTAGAGTTTATATGTTGAATTCACTAACATTGTTGTAGTCACTGCATATTTCTGTTTGGGTTCCACTTTTTTCACTCTATCACACTTCATGAGAATCTTGTTATGTTTCTCTGAATCTGCATATTTGCCTTTCCTTATGTTACAGTATGATTCAACTACATTTGTATACCATAATTTATTCAGCCATTCCCCAATTCTTTGACACTTACTTTGTTTCCAGCTTTATTACTGCAAGTAATGCTGCTACTATAAACACATATGGGTCTTTTCTTACTGTCAATAACTTCCCTGAAGTCTCAGTAGTGGAATCTCTGGGTCAAAGTATATGAACAACTTGGTAACTATTCTTGCGTAATTCCAAATTCTTTCCCAGAATAGTTGAACCAATCCACAGCTCTACCAGTAGTGAATTTGTGCATTTGTCTTCCTACAGCTGTCCAGAAATGAGTTTTCTTATCCTTTACCATCTTTGCTAGATTGATGGGTATGAAGTAATACCTTAGGGTTGTTTAAGTTTTCATTTATCTGATTATTAATGATTTTGCACCTGTTTTAAGGTGGCTATTTATCATTTGTACTTTTGAAAATTCTTTTTATATCCTTTGATCATTTGTCGGTCCACTTCCAAATCTTCATCCTTCTTGACCTCTGCACCTGTTGATATCACAGACCAACTTTTCCTCCTCAATAGTCTCTCCTTCAGTGGCTTACATAGTGCTTCCTAGTTCTACTACTCCATGTATGATGATTCTTTGTCAATATCCTTTGCTGGATCATTATCCATGTTTCTCCTTTAATTGTGCTCAACGCTCTTTTCTGGCCTGCATATCTCCTCTCTCATGCATTCTAGACTAGTGTCTCTGTAGATGATACACAAATTTGTGGATTCAGTATTTATCTCTCTCTTTTTTTAAATGCTTTATTAACTTCTGATTTACATCGTTCGTTTCCGCCAGATTTTGAGTTACAAATTTTCTCCCCGTTTTTCCCCCACCCATCCCCCCAAAACAGCAGTCCCACAGGATATCCCCACCTCTGATCTGCTCTCTCCCATATTTTCTCCCATACCCGTTTCAACTTTTCCAGTAGGGCATGGTGGATCTCTATATTTCCCAATTACATGTAAAACAATATTGATAATAGTATATATATATTTAAACATTTGATTTTAAAACTTTGAATTCCAGATTCATTCCCTTCCTCCCTTATCACCCACCCTTACTGGGAAGATAAGCAGTTCAGTATAGGTTGTACATGTGTGGCTAATGCAAAACAATAACATAGCAGATATATTGTAAAAGACTGACTATATTTCCCTCCCTCCTATCCCACATCCTACTTGTTCTATTCTCTACTTTGATCCTGTCCCTTTTCAAAAGTGGGTGCTTCCAACTTCCCCCCCCCCAGCCTGCCCTCCCTTCCATCATCCCCCCTCACATCCCCTTCCCCCCCTATTCTCCTGGAGGGTGAGATCCCCTATTTAGTGTGTATTTCCCTCCCTCCTCAAGCCAGATTCAATAGGAATAAGGTTGACCCATTCCCTTTTGCCTTCCTATTCTTCCCCTCCATTGTAACAATTTTCCCTTGCCTCTTCTGTATGAGATAGTTGCCCCACTCTGTCTCTCCCCATCTCCTCTCATTATATCCCTCTCACCTCTTAATTTCACCTTTTAAGTATCATCCCTTCCTGTTAAATTGGTCCCGTGCCCTCTATCTATGTATACCTGTAAACATATATACACACATTCACATATGTATTCATATGCCTGCATACCCTCATATAAAGACATATATATATAATATATTTCTAATCCCTTCAACTACTGAGAAAAGTTTCATAAGTTACAATTATTGTTTTTCCATGTAGGAATGTTAATAGTTCAACTTTGGCCAAGTGGCTCAGCGAGCAAGATCACCGGCCTCAGTGCCGGGACGACCCGGATCAAATCCAGGCCCAGACACCCAGCACCACACCCAGAAACAACAACTGGCCGTGCAACCCCGAGCAATCCACTCAACCCCAAGTGCTTAAAAAAAAATAGTTCAACTTTGATAAGTTCCTTATGATTTCTTTTCCCTGTTTACCTTCTCATGCTTCTCTTGCTTCTTGTATCTGAATGTCAAATTTTCTATTCAGCTCTGTTTTTTTCAGCAAGAATGCTTGAAAGTCCTGTATTCCACTGAATGACCATATTTCCCCCTGAAACAGGATACTCAGTTTTTCTGGGTAGGTGACTCTTGGTTTTAATCCCAGCTCCCTTGACCTCCGGAATATCACATTCCAGGCCCTTCGATCCCTCAGTGTAGAAGCTGCCAGATCCTGGGTTATCCTGATTGTGTTTCCACAATATTCAAATTGTTTCTTCCTGGCTGCTTGTAATATTCTCTCCTTCATCTGGGAATTCTGGAACCTGGCTATAATATTCCTAGGAGTTTTCTTTTTCGGATCTTTTTCAGGAGGTGATCGGTGGATTCTTTCAACCTCTATTTTGCCCTCTGGTTCTAAAACATCAGGGCAGTTTTCTTTGAGAACTTCCTGGAGGATGCTTTCCAGGCTCTTACTTTGGTCATGGCTCTCAGGCAGTCCAATAATTTTTAAATTATCTCTCCTGGATCTATTTTCCGGGTCAGTGGTTTTTCCTATGAGATATTTCACATTGCCTTCTATTCTTTCATTTGTTTGGATCTGTTTAACAGCATCTTGATTTCTCATAAAGTCATTAGCTTCCATTTGCTCCAATCTAATTCTGAAGCAATGATTCTCCTCAGTGAGCTTTTGAGATTCTTTTGCCATCTGGCAAATTCGACTTTTTAAGGCATTCTTCTCCTCATTGCCTTTCTGAGCCTCCTTTGCCATTTGAGTCAGTCTGTTTTTTAAGGTATTATTTTCTTCAGTCAGGCTGTTGACTCTCATTTCATAATTTTCTTGCATTGTTCTCATTTCTCTTCCCAATTTTTCCTCCACTTCTCTTATCTGCTTCTTAAGGTCCTCTATGGCCTGTAACCAGCTTGTATTTTCCTTTGAAGCTTTTGGTGCAGGAGTTCTGACTTCACTGATTTCCTCCTGTTCCATGCCTTGCTCCTTCTTATCCCCAAAATAGGAGTGTAATGTTGGAATCTTCTGTCTGCTTTGTTTCCTTTGCCTGCTCATTTTGCCACTCAATGATTTGACTTTTGGGCTTTTTGCCACAGTAGGACTCTGCCACCAGACAGGGGAGTTTTCGTCCCAAACGCTGGGGTTTTCTCAGCTGCCAGAGGTATTAGATGGGTGCCCTCTCTGAGGTCTCCACACGCTCTGGCAAGCTGGACACACACCCCAGGACCTCCACCCTAGACTGCAATCCAGATCCAAGCAGGTTAAAGCAAGAGCGATGACCCCTCAGACTGGTGCTTGGTCCCCCTACACTCTGCAGGCCAGGAGCTGAAGCCACCACGTGGCACTGGCAGGCTGTGCCAGCGTCTCAGCGGTTTCTTGCCCTGGGGGTAAAAGCCACGCACTCCCACTTACTGGGTCCCAAAGTCCAGAATGCACTGGCCTCTCACCTTGTCCTTCGCATCTATGTGTTGATAAATCTGGAAACGGCCACAGCTGCTGCTGATCTGGAGTCCCTCTGGCTGGCGGCTGGTCAGGCCCGCCCTGGGGCTAAAGCCTCGGCTGGCCTCGGCTCCCAGAGTGCTGTGCTGGCCGATTCCTGCCAGCCTGCCAGGCTGTTCTCAGTGGGAGGTTAGCTTCTCTGTGTCATTTTGTGGGTTCTGCAGCTCTAAAGTTTGTTTAGAGTCCCCTTTTTACATGGATTGGGGAGGGTGGAAGCTGGAGCTGCGGGAGGGTAGTGCTTCTACTCCGCCATCTTGGCTCCGCCCCCCCAGTATTTATCTCTCTATTGAGCTCTAGCTAGTCCTCCTGTATTATTAACCACTTGCTGGACCTCAGTTCAATGAACTATCAGCATCTTGAACTCATTATGCTCAAAATGGAGCTATTGTCTTTTGCCCTAAACTTGCCCCATTTCTAGACTTCCCTGTTTCTGTTCAAGGCACTATTATCTTTCCTGTCACACAATTTTGTAACATCAGAGTCATTATTGACTCTGACAGTCAACCCACCCCCTCAGTTTCCAAATGTAATTAGTTGCCAAGTCTTCTTAATTCTATATCCATAGCATCTCTCATGTATGTCCTCTCTTCCTTCAGCACCCCTTCCACTCTAGTTCAGGACTTCATCACCTCCTACCTGGACTGATGCAATTGATCTCTCTTGTTCTAGTGTTTCTTTTCTCTAACCTATCTCATGCACAGCTATGAAAGTCATCTTCCCAAAAGACATCTATGTCATTCATCTCTTTGATATTTTTCAATGGTTCCCCTTTGCCCCTAAAATATAAACTCCTTGGCTTGGCCTTTAAAGCCCTTCACAGTCTGGCTGCAGCTCATCTTTCCAGACTTATTTTTCACTATTTCCCTTCATATACTTTAGTCAAATTTGCCTATTTCCTATTTTTGTAGCTCAGGTAGTATTCTCTATCATGACTCTATACTTTTTCACAAGCTGCTTGCAGTGCCTAGAATGCATTCTCATTTCACTTGTGCACTCAAGAGTCATTGAAGCTTCTGTCTTCTATGGGAAACCTTTCTTTATCCCCTTAATTTTTAGTGATCTGTCTTCAAATTATGCTGTATTAATTTATTATTATAGTAATTATATATTATATAATTTAATTATAATTATATTCTTATAGAGATTCCCCAGAAGCCTCACGCATCTACTTCATAAATTCTTCCAAAAAATAAGTAGGGGGGCAGCTAGGTGGCGCAGTGAATAGAGCACTGGCCCTGAAGTCAGGAGGACCTGAGTTCAAATCCAGGCTCACTTAACACTTACTAGCTGTGTGTCCTTGGGCAAGTCGCTTAACCCCAACTACCCTCCAAAAAGCAAAAAAAAAAAAAATTAGATAGGCATTGGATAATAGTGAATACCAAATGTCACCATAAAAATAAAATATATTGTATTTTAACTGATAGGAAAAGATGATGTAGGAATTATTCCTGAATATCTTATTTGTCTGTGTTCAGTCAGAGCTGAGATCACAAATGGAAAAAAAAGAAGAAAGAATAATAATGAGAAAAAGACATGGTATGGAATTGAAATTACTTAGCCCTGGATTATTTTAATGAGTAATTAAAAATAAAAAGTGGGAAATGGACAACAGAAATGACATTGGCACTGCCTATAATCATTTCACCCAGAAATGTAACTAATGTAAATTAATAACCCCAAAGAGACCAAAAGAGTCCAGAGATAATCTTAGCAAACATCTGACATACTTGCCAAAGGAAGAGAGTTGGTTGCCAATGGCAACTCTGAATTAGAATATAAACTAATTTGTAAATCTTAAAAAGGATGATGTATGATTATGAGCAGTACTGTCTTATTATAAAACACAGAGAAGCAGTGGAAAGTAAAACTCATTTGAAGAAAACTTGGCAATGTATCTAACTAATCAAAGCCATCCCAAGGGAATCATTCCAAGATGAAAATGGAAGGGTTATGAATAGAAGAAAAATAAGGAAAAAGATTTGCAAAAACCATTTTAACAAACTGTTTTCTCCATCAAGGATTGCAGAATCACCACACTTGGCCTATAAAATTACAGTCCCATATGTGCTTATAGAAAAGGTAGAAATAGTAGTAAAAAGAACAAAAAAAGGAAAAGCAGCTAGATTGCATGAAGCATACATAGAGGAAATCCATGATGGAGGAGACAGAGTTGTAAAAGTATTGAGGAATCACTATACACGGTATCTAATAGCTGATAATCAATAGCATTTTTATAGCACATACTATGTGCCAGGGAGTGTCGTAAGTGCTTTACAAATGTTATCTCTCTTGATCCTCACAACAACACTGGGAGGTAGGTACTATTATTGTCATCTCCACCTTACAGATGAGGAAATTGAGACAAATAGAAGTTAAGCGACTTGCTCAAGATTACACAGCTAGTAAATATCTGAGGTCAAATTTGAACTCAGTTCTTCCTGACTCCAGGCCTGGTGCTCAATTCACTGTGCCACCTAGATACTAAAGACATGAAAGCAATCTCAGACTTTATTCCTACTGAAAAAAGGTGACCGAGGGAACATCAGTAACCACTAACTTATATGCCTACTCTCCCATCTATTCTGAAATTTTATGAGTCATATACATATTAATAAAGGGCATGATCAATGAGGGTATTAGTTGGAAACAAGCAAGCTTATAGAAGTGATAGTCAACAATGCACTACATCTTTATCATTTCACAATTAGTTGAAAGATGTGGAGAATGCTAGGTCCTATAGTACTTACTGTTTGTTGATTGTGAAAAAAAATTTGACTTGGTAGAACAAAATTCTGCCTAACAGATCATTAAAGAATTCTTGGAAAATATAACTGCAGAAATAATCCTATTCAATGACCCTTTGATAATAAGCATCAGCTGAGGCATAAAAGGAAGAGCATTGTGATGGAACAGATCCAGCACACGGTCCATGTTAATTGTGATGTACTCTACATGTTCCATTTTGCATATGTGCAAGGTCTTCTTGGAAGAGATTTGTGATCCCTCAAAGGAATTTGGTCTGTCCATCCACGCAGGAAAGACCGAGGGGATAAAGAATATCTTTTGTCCAGATTCCAATATGCATTTGGATAGACATCCATATTGAGCTTGTTTAACAGTATGTGTGTCTGGGATAGACAATGCCAATGGGCAATAAGGAGGATGAGATTTTGTTGCATTACTTTTGAGAAACTGTAAGGTTCTTTGACTGATCCCAAACTTCCCATGAAAGCAAAGGCTCACTTTTTCAATACTAACATTCCAATAGTGTTTCTATGGCAGCAAGCCATTGAACAACATTGCTTCCAAGGAATGAAAAATGAGTGTCATATGGAAGGGAATGGAGAGGTGCATGGTGGGATATGAGTGGGCTGCAACCCATGACCAAGAACTCTGAGGAAGAATAGGAATAAAGGGTCTTATCAACAAATTGTATCATAGGAAGAGAAAATGGATTGGTAATGTGGCAAGAGTGAGGGATGACAAGTGGATAGTCAAAATTTTTAGTTTGCTTTTCTTTGACATCAATCAACAAGCATTTATTAAGTACCTACTGTGTGCCAGGTCTTTTTCTAGGCACTGGAGAACACAGACAAATGTACTATTTGATAGAGACAAAGAGAAGCAAATTGACACCATAAGCACATTGACACCATGATGGTTAGTTTCCCAAAAGTGTTTTTCATTAACTCGTTGGGTCTCAGTTTTGATATCTATAAAAGCAGGAGATTAGACTAGGTAGCATCTGAGCCAACACAATATTCACAGCACCAACAGCAATTGTAAATATGCGGGTATAGTGCTCAATTGCGAAATATGACAGACTCTCCATATAGAATAGAGAAGTAAAACATTTATTCAGACACCAGAAAACTGAATCCCCAAACCAGAAAATCAAATCCATTATAGAAGCAAAGAAGTTGACACCACGACAGCACAGAGTCACACAATCCTTTTGCCTTCCCACAAACCAGCACTCACAAGCCTAGCTGTCTCCCTGGGTGCCTCCTCTACTCTCACCAGCTTTAAATACTCTGACTCCCAATTTTGTGTGGGCTCTACTCCACCCTTCAGCAAATTCCTCCCACTGCAGGATCCATGTAATTATATTTAGCCTATTAGGGGGCAGATTTCATTAATTTTGTTAATTTAAAAAAAAATTTAAAATTTTTTATTTTTAAAATTTTTTAAAATTTAACTTTATGTTTATTTTTAGTTTACATCATTCATTTCCACAAGATTTTGAGTTACAAATTTTCTCCCCATGTTTCCCCTACCCACAGCCATCCCACTCTATACCCCCTCCCCTAATCTGCTGTCTCCTATATCCTCCCCCATCCCACCTCTGACTTTCCAGTAGGGGAAGATGGATCTCTATACCCCAGTGCCTGTATATCTTATTTCCCAGTTGCATATTATATATATAAACATTTGATTTTAAAACTTTGAATTCCAGATTCTTTCCCTTCCTCCCTCGTCACCCACCCTTACTTACATGTGTAGTTATGCAAAACGCTTCCATAGTGGATATATTGTGAAAGACTGACTATATTTCCCTCCATCCTATCCCTCCCCCACTTGTTCTATTCTCTACTTTAACCCTGTCCCTTTTCTTTTTTTTTTTTTTGGAGGGCAATTGGGGTTAAGTAACTTGCCCAAGGTCACATGGCTAGGTTTGTGTGTGTGTGTGTGTGTGTGTGTGTGTGTGTGTGTTAAGTGTCTGAGGCCAGATCTGAACTCAGCTCCTCCTGACTACGGAGCTGGCACTCTACTCACTGTGCCACCTAGCCACCAAACCCTGTCCCTTTTCAAAAGTGTGTGCTTCTAACTTCCCTCTCCCCCAACCTCCCCTCCCCTCCATCATACCTCCTCTCATCTCCTTCCCCCCTACTCTCCTGTAGGGTGAGATACCCTATTTAGTGAGTATGTCATTCCCTCCCTAAGCTAAATTCAATGATAGTAAGGTTGGCCCATTCCCTTTTGCCTCCCTGTTCTTCCCCTCCATTGTAACAGTTTTCCCTTACCTCTTCTATATGAGATAATTTACCCCATTCTGTTTCTCCCCATCTCCTCTCATTATATTCCTCTCTCACCTCTCAATTTCACCTTTTAAGTATCATCCCTTCCTATTCAATTGGTCCTGTGCCCTCTGTCTATACCTATACATGCACACCAACATATATATTCATATACCCATATACCCTCCTATATAGACATATATACGTATACACACACACACTTCTATTCCCTTCAACTATTCTCATACTGAGAAAAGTTTCATAAGTTACAATTATTGTTTTTCCATGTAGGAATGTAAATAGTTCAATTTTAATAAGTTCCTTATGATTTCTTTTTCTTGTTTACCATCTTATGCTTCTCTTGCTTCTTTTATTTGAAAGTCAGATTTTCTGTTTAGCTCTGTTTTTTTCATCAAGAATTCTTAAAAGTCCTCTATTTCATTGAATGATCATATTTTTCCCTGTAGCATTATACTCAGTTTTTCTGGGTAGGTGATTTTTGGTTTTAGTCCTAGCTCCTTTGACCTCTGGAATATCATATTCCAAGCCCTTCAATCCCTCATGTAGAAGTTTCCAGACTCTGTGTTATCCCGATTGTGTTTCCACAATATTCAAATTGTTTTTTCCTGGCTGCTTGTAATATTTTCTCCTTCATCTGGGAATTCCAGAACCTGGCTATAATATTTCTAGGAGTTTTCTTTTTGGGATCTTTCTTAAGAGGTGATCAGTGGATTCTTTCAACCTGTATTTTACCCTCTGGTTCTAAAACATCAGGGCAATTTTCCTTGAGAATTTCTTGAAGGATGATTTCTAGGTTCTTTTTTTTGATCATGGCTTTCAGGTAGTCCAATAATTTTAAAATTATCTCTCCTGGATCTATTTTCCAAGCCAGTGGTTTTCCAATGAGATATTTCACATTGCCTTCTATTTTTTAATTTGTTTGGATCTGTTTAATAGTATCTTGATTTCTCATAAAGTCACTAGCTTCCATTTGCTTCAGTCTAATTCTGAAGGAATGATTCTCTTCAGTGAGCTTTTGAGATTCTTTTTCCATCAGGCAAATTCAGCTTTTTAAGACATTCTTCTCCTCATTGGCTTTTTGAGCCTCTTTTGCCATTTGAATTAGTCTATTTTTAAGGTGTTATTTTCTTCAGTCAGGTTGTTGACTCACTTTTCATGATTTTCTTTCATCATTCTCATTTTTCTTCCCAATTTTTCCTCCACTTCTCTTATTTGGTATTCAAAATCCTTCTTAAGCTCCCCTGTGGCTTGTAACCAGTTCATATTTTTCTTGGAGACTTTTGGTACAGGAGTTCTGACTTTATTGTCTTCCTCCTGTTCAATGCTTTGATCCTTTTTGTCCCCAAAATAGGAATCTAGAGTCAGATTGCTGTGCTTGCTTTGCTTCCTTTGCTTGCTCATGTTGCCACTCAATTACTTGACTTTTGAGCTTTTTGCCACAGTAGAGCTCTGCTACTGGAGAGGAGAACTTTGTACCAAATCGCTGGGGTTTTCACAGCTGCTGGAGCTATTAATTGGCTACCCTCTCAGAAGCCTCCATTGGCTCTGGCACCTGGTCACACACCCCAGGACCTCCACCCTAGATAGCAATCCAGAACCAATCAGGTTAAGGCAAGAGTGATTACCCCTCAGAATGGTTGCTTGATCCCCCTACAATCTCCAGTCCAGGAGCTCTGAAGCAGTCATGCAGCCGTGGCCACTGCACCTCAGCTGCTTCTCTCTCCAGGGGCAGAGGCCAGACCACACTCCTGGACTCCCTGTTCCCAAAGTCTACACTGACCTCTCACTTTGTCTTTGGCATTTATGGGTTGATAATTCTGGAAACTGCCACAGCTGCTGGTGATCTACTCTCCCAACATCTCTCTAGCTGTGGCTAGTCAGGCTGCCTTGGGGCTAAAACTATGGGCTCAGGCGGGGCTGGACTCTGCTCTTAGCATGCTGCCAGGGACCCTTCCTGTCAGCTTGCCAGGCTGCCTTAAGCGGGAGGTTTGTTTCTCTCTGTCACTTTGTAGTTTATTTAGAGTCATTTTTTCTAGGTATTTGAGGTGGTTATGGGGGGAGCGCAGGGAGTTTTCCTGTTTCTATGCCGCCATCTTGGCTCCACCAGCAAAGTATATCTTCAAAGCCTAGTTTGCTTTTAAGTATCTGCGAGTCAATGTTGCACAGTAGATGGAAAGCTGCTTCTCTATCCTCTGACACATACTGGGTATGTGACCATAGGCAAATCACTCATCTGCTGAGTCAGCCCTTTAAGACCTTAAGTTTCAGAGAAAGAGATTACTAGTTTGAGGGTGTTTTCTCACCTGGAAGGTCCCTATACTACTGAAATCCCAGGATCAAGCCCTATCCTTTCTGTGATTTTCTTAGTGTGACTGATGCAAATACTGAATTATTTTTTGTACATGGCAACTCTTGAAAATCAAGCCTACACTTTTTGTAAATCTTGTAGTGATGTAGTTGTCTGCATGTTATCTCCTTCATTAGAATGTGCACTCTATGAGGATACTGATCATGTTTTTGCCTTTTTTTTTTGGTGCATCCAGCACATAGCACTGTGCCTGTTGTACAGTAAGTGCTTAGAAAATATTTGACTGAGTGTCTGGTCTTCAAGAATTGCTATGGTCAAAAACCAACACATTATTTATGGCCAACCTTCTGGTAGTGAGGCTTTCTGAAGTTCTGTATGCTTATTCTGGAGGGATAAGCGCATATTCTTTTTCCATGTCTACATCTGAAGACTTTCTAATCATTTAGTCAGTATGCTAGCATCTATTAAGTATCTCTGCTGTACTAGGCACTGGGGATACAAATAAGGGCAAAACCAAAAATAGATTCTTGCTCTCAAGGATCTCACAGCCCAGCTTGGTAGGCCCATTTAGACTTCATCAGCACTTCACTGGGATACCTTGAAGAACCTAGGAACTCAATGAGTCAGAAGAGTAAGACTTCACTGGAGATTAGGTTAGTAGATCCAAAAGAAAGCCATTATAAACATGGAGCCAGAGAGACAAGAATCAAAGAGGGAGAATTGGATTGTTACACTGTGTGAAGGAAGGGGTTAGTTAGAGAATAGAGAGAGGGAGGGATACTTTGGGGATATTAAGATGAAAAAAAATACAGATTTTCGAGGTTGGGAATGGGGAAGGAAATAGGGAATAACCATCACATTAAGGAACTGACTTTGATAGGTAGAGAAGAGGATTTAATATAGAAAATAAGAATTACTTCTAGATATGATGATGATTAAACATCAAATATACATTGTTTAAATAGCAACCTTTACAAAGCACTCCTAGGTCCCTGTTAGGAAAGAAACCATCAGTTAACTGGAACATTGCTTCTTGTGGAAGGGAGAATGGGGACTAAGGGATTCAATGACTACATATAAATGACTGTGTTTAGAACAAAATTCTCCCTTTAGCTCACATCTGTTATTTAAAGGATTATTTATTCAAGAGTTTGAAACAGCACTATTCTTGCATCTGACAGGACAGCACTATGGTACTATCATCAGTTTCTCCAGACACAGACCTTGATACTTCTAGAACTAAGAGTAAAGTATTCAGGAAACCATTGGTCTACTGAGCAAGTGAAAAATAAATCAACTTTATATATAAAACATACATCGAATGGGAATTTTATATCTCTTTAATAATAAAAATAACTTTCATTGTATAAATATTTTGGATTTTCTTCCTTGTGCCCAAGTCCCTCCATAGTAAGTTAGGAACTTAGGGATATTCATTATATCTTTCAGACTTGCATTTTTAAAAGGCCTATTCCCTTTACTTGGGCAATGTTGCAAATGTATGGCTTTGGTTCAAGGGAAACTAAGCAAGAGAGGATGACCACTTCAATGAAAACTCTTTACTACACGTAGAAAAAAGAATTCAAAACATGTAGTTTATGCTAGTAGGCCAGAAATGTCACCTTGATAGATGAAGGATCAAATAATATATTTAAAATGCTTTGGAAACATAAAAATCTTCCCTCCCTTCTCCTGCCCTCCCCTTCCTTCCTTCCTCCTTCCCCTCCCTTCCTCTCTCTCTCCCTCCTTACCTTCCTTCCTTCCTTCCTTCCTTCCTTCCTTCCTTCCTTCCTCCCTTCCTTCCTTCCTTCCTTCCTTCCTTCCTTCCTTCCTTCCTTCCTTCCTTCCTTCCTTCCTTCCATGTTCTGAAAGTATATTTACATGGAGTAATGTCCAAAAACTTGCCTATTACTCAGGTATGCTGCAATAATGATCCTATATTTCCTTCTTTTCTTCTATTGCTTATAATTATCCATTGCCTTCAAAATAGAAGACACTTAATAAATCTCATTTGAATCAAATGGAATTATTTTAGTTCTGCTCAGCACACAGTAGCTTCTCTTACCTGTTATACACATGTCTAACTTGCAAAGAAATTACCCCTCTTTTGCAGGTCGTCATGACTCTGGTTCTCTAAGTCCTCACTCTGATGCTGATGTGACTCTGGATTCTTGAAGGCCATGGCAATGCAAGCTCTGGCAGCATGTACCAAAGCATTTACCAAAGGCTATGAGTACAGGCCTGGTGACAGTTACCTGAGAAGCAACCTTAGCTGTATATGGAGAGGATAAGCATCAGCAGGTTGTTCATCAGGGTATGCTTTTTTTTAGGGCAGAAAAACTCTAAGAGATGAGTAGAGGATGCAAGTATGTCAGGAGGTCATTAAAAATACCACCATAGGATACCACTTTCCTGTATGGAGAGAGAGCATGGCATATTGGATGGCATTGGAGTCCAGAAGGTCAGGGTTCAAATCCTGCTTCTGACACATGTTCACTATTAGAGAAAGTGTCTTTTTATATAAGGCAGCTAGGTGGCACAATGGATAGGGTGCTGGGTCTGGAGTCAGAAAGAGTTCAAAGAACCCGAGTTCAAATCTGGCCTCATATACTTATAGGCAAGTCACTTAACCCTGTTTGCCTCAGTTTCCTCATCTGTAAAATGAGCTGGAGAAGGAAATAACAAACCACTTCAGTACCTCTGCCAAGAAAACCCCAAATGGGAACAGGAAGTGTAGGATGTGATTGAAAACAGCTGCACAACAACAGTTCCCTGGATCTTAGGATCAAATGAGATGAGGCCTTGTAAATCTCAACATGCTGTGTAAATAATCAGCTGTTCATAATGCCTACTGGAGCCACCTACATGGAGCTCAGATTCTGCCTCAGACACTTATTATTAGATGTTTGATTCCAGAGAAGCTATGTAACCTCTCATTCTCCATTTTCTCATCTGTAAAATGGGGATAATAGTTAGCACCTACCTCACAGGGTTGCTGTGAGGCTTAAGTGAGATAAGTGTGTAAAATGCTTTGCGAACCACAAAACATTATGTAGATGCTAGCTATACTTATTAAGTATGGCATTATAAACCTGTTATAAATGGTATATTGCATAATTGTATAAATTACTGTATACATTACATATTGTTATATATAAACTTGTCAACTCTTTCCCTGATAGCAGTAACTAGCAGTTAACATTTATATAGCACTTTAAAGTTTGAGAAGTACATTACATGATAAGCCTGTGATATAAAATTTGATGAGATGGCCCAGGAGGGTTGCTTGCTTTTGAAGGGAAGAACTTGGGATTTAGGATAGCGGTATGGGCAGGAGCAGACTAACACAAAGGATTATCTTCCTGAGGCAAGATGCTGTGGCCAAATGGCAGTCAGGCCCGATGTTATGTAGATGAAAGTGAGATTAATAGCCCCCCAAACAGTGTAGTGCAATGGGAAATGTTAGATAGATGACTTGGGATCAAACCCTGGCTCTATGTATCCTATCTGTGTGACTGGGTAAGTTACTTAGTTGCTCCAAATTTCAGGATTCTTATCTGTAAAATGAGGGTTTGGTCTTAGAATCTAGTTCAGGAGTTCTTAATTTGAGGTCTGTGGATGAATTTCAGGGGGTTTGTGAACTTGAATGGGAAAAAATGAGATCCCTATATTTATTATCTTTTATTCTCACTTTCTCTGAAATTTTTCATTTCTTTAATATTTGAATGAAACATCATTCAGAGAGGGAGTCCATAGAAGCCAATAGACTGTAAAAGGGACCCAAGACATAAAACAGGTTAAGAGACCCTGCTCTAGATGAATTCTAAGGTTACTTTCAGCTCTAAACTTGTGGTCCTTTGAAGATTCTTGTTCTCTGTAACTCGATCATTTTGTACCTTATAATTTTGTTTTATCTCACTTTTTTCCCTCCTTAAATACTGGTAAAATCATTTGAAAAAGTCCATCCTCTACCAGGGGTGGGGAACCTGTGACCTCGAGGGCACATGTGGTTCTCTAAGTCCTCAAGTGTGGTCTTTTGATTGAATCCAAACTTCACAGGACAAATCTCCCTAATAAAAGTCTGTAAAATTTGGACTCAGTCCAAAGGTTGCACCCAAGGACATAGAAGGCCACATGTGGTCTCCAGATTGCAAGTTCCCCACCTCTATGTCTATCCCCAGGTGAGCTTAGATGAAAGAAGTGGTATTTGTGTTTGGACAGCATCCATCATGGGCTTCTTCTCACTCTATGGTGTGCAGAAATTTCTCCATTATTTCAAAGATGCCAGGAAACTCCCCCCGCCCCCATCTTGATGGAGAGGAGAATAAACTGATGGTACTAATGATCATGGCATCTCACTGCATGCCACCTGGCTAATTGATCACTGTGACCTGAACTCACAACATTGTCAAGTGGTTTACTACTAGAATCATAGTAGTAGGCTGCAGTACGACAAGACAGGCATTGCTTTTGTTCTGTGGCATACAGGAGAGGGAAAGATGCAGGGAACTGAATGAATCCATCTAGACAGTATTCACTGAGCATATAAAGTACAATATAGAATTGGATTGTGGCTGCTATTACAAAAGTTTCTCCACCCTGAGAAGTTCTCTGGGGTCCTTGGGTTTTTCCACGATAGTATATGCCAAACTGTGTTAGAGCAGATGACTTACTCTTTGACCCATTCCCCATCCCTGATGCAGCAAAGCAACGCTGTGTAATAGGTCCAGTCTTTCTCAATCTATTTTATGCAGCTGTGCTTTGTAATGAAACAAGGCATTTGGAACCCACTGTTAGGATGTGTTTCCATACTCTGGGAAGTTCTTTCAACTTAACAGGCTGCAAATATCATCAAAAACCCTTGAGACTACCACTTAGGAGCCACTGCTTACCTATGTTAGATCACAAAAAATTAAACATCTTTATAAACAAACGGCAAGAGGTGGTGAAATAACCCTCAAACACAAGCTTGAGGATGCTTCCGTCTTCCTAAGGTAGAGACTGTCAGTAGACACAGATGAAAGGCACAGTTTAGCTTGGTTAATGAATCTCCCCCCTCCCAATATGCCATTTTACACAACTTTAAAAGGCAGATCTGCTCATTATTGTCATTCTGCCACCCGCCTTCCCCCTCACTCAAGGCAATAAAGCCTTGGAAAACTCTGATCTGTCTTCTCCTTTTCAGAATCTTTGTCAGGCGCCTGGCCAAAGGATCTGCTTTGCAAAGTCTCTCCCATACAGTAGAAGAGACCAGATGGCCCAGGAGGCTGGCTACAGGCCTATTGACTGAATCAGTGAGTTAAAAGTGCCATCCCCTTTGCCCTTACCAACACTCCTGCCCTGTTCCCATTTATATTTTCATACAGGTGCACCTGATCTGCCAGTTCTTTTGATTCCCATGGATTTCTTTACTCCCTTTCCCCGTCCCATTATCCTGTGGCTTCCCCTCCCCATCCCCCCAATCCATGACCAAATGGTCATACTTGTCTGCTCAAGGTTCCTGATATTCAAGTATATGTGTTTGTGTCATTGATCCTCATGGACTGAATGGGAAAAACCTCCATTCCAAGGTGACTTGCAAATTTGTAAAGTACTAGGTATTTGCCAATGATAGAAAAATCCTTATAATGACTGCCTCCAAACCCAAAAGCTTCACCCTGTAGCACTGAGATGTACTTAATTTTACTCTCCCCGCCACAAGCCATCTTTCTATCCCAAACCATTCCCCTTCCCCCCAGACTTGTGCACTGCATGCTGATTCCTGAGCACAGTGTGAGCAAACAGCCTGGGCTGGTCTTTGGGAGGATTTCTTTAGTACCATCTGCCACCTTTGCAGAGGTCATTGGGATAAACTGATTTGCTAAACAAAATGGTTAACAACTCATGAATAAAACTTTTTTTTCTCTTTAAATTCCAAAAGGGGTCGGGGCCCAACTTTCCTGAGGTGGGGAGCTCTTACCTTCTCTTCCTCTCTCCCCTACCCACACAAGCCCTACTTTTACATTATTCCATTCAAGCACTTTCCTCTGATTCCAGTGGGGGGCAGCTGCAACCCATGCTGGGGTAGCTGATGGGCACCTCTGCTCTGAGCTTCCTTGTGGTCCCTAGGGAAGACAATCTTTCCTCTCATCAAATGGGTTCTTTTCTTCTTGGTCATTGGGCAGGTCACACTGTCTAGTCACTCTTCTCAAGAGTGCCCCCATTCATTTTAATAGACTATATTAGGAGGATATTTCAAAAGAGGCAGTTCTAGTGTGTTTAGCATTCGTCCATGTTAACCCAGGGCAGATGGACAATTCTGGGAAGAGAAAAAGAGAGGCCAGTTTTACACTCTCTTCCTTTACTTCTCCTCTTTCTCTGTACCATTAGGGATAATCATGACATTTACCACAACATTTGGTGTTCTCTAGAGGGTTCTGGCTGTCACTGAAATGACATCTGTTGGTCTCTACATAAAACCACTTACCTTTCTGGAGTAGTTCTGTGTCTTTTGAGATGAACTCTGAGGAAAACCCATTTACTACCTAATTCTCTTCCTTAATACAAAGGAAAACTCCAAATACTCACTTGAAAAAAGAAAAAATTAATTTCTCTGAATCATAAGCCTTTAATCTGAAGAGGCCTTCAAGATTTAGCATTTCCATTGAGTTTTCTTTCTCCTACTAAAATCCTGTTCTGGAGTCTTGGGGGTGGGTTGGGGTTCTGAAGGATTTCGTTGGGGAAGTACAATCTGGCAAATCCTGTCAAGGGAGGAGAGGTATTGAGTGTGAGGCAGCTGACTAAACACAAGCCATATGGTACAACGGGAGCAGCAGGGTTTGGAATCAGGAGAAACTTGGGTTCAAATCTTACCTCTCAGGATAAGCAAATTACTCAAATTATTTCAGTCTCAGTTTCCGCCTCTGTGAAACAGGAGTAATGATATAGATCACATAGGGCTTTTGTAAGAATCAATGACATATAAAGTGCGTTGTAAATCTTCAAGTGGTGTAGAAATGTCAGCTAGTATTATTATCCTCTGAGACCCAGCCTAGCTTGGCAGGAAGAGAGGCTCATCACCAGAAGGTGGGCCTCTGGGGAATGGTTTTTTTTTTGGTCACAGCAGCTAATGAAGAGCTTATAATAAGGCAAAGAAGAGTTGCCATCTGTGTTGGTAGAAGGAGTATCCATGCCAACTAAGTCACAGATCATTGAAGTTTGGGAACAGAGTCAGTGCTGACTTACACGGTACTTACTTGAAGGCTTTTTTTGAATTTTTGCATTAATATATGATTTTAAGTTTTCAAAGATACTTTCCTCACAAGAACTCTGTGAGGTTGTACTGTTTTTGCTGTTTTATAGCAGGAGAAACTGAGGCCTACAGAGATCAGATGGCTTACCTCAGGTCACGTAGCTTACAGCCAGGTCTTGGACTCACAGCCTCTTGACTTCCAATTCAATGAACTTTCTACGAAATTGGAAGTTTGGATAGGGAACACCTGTTTAGTTGATGTCACAGAAGTAAGGGGAGGTGCCATAGAGGGATGGGTTGAGGACCTGATGGTAGTAAATTTATGTACTGTAGTTTTTTTTTCCAAAGGGGTCAACAATCTTATTTTAATTGAACATATATAAGTCATTCACTAGTTCAGGGGAAAGGTTAGCACCTTGGATGTGGAGAAAATACAAGCAGAGTTCATTCACTAGTTCAGGGGAAGTATGTATTGTAGTCTTAAGGAAGTGTAGCATCAGACATCATAAGCTCACTTCTTCCTCCCCTTTTGCATAGGAGAAGGATCATTTCACACACTGAGGCACAGAGAAAAGGGCTTCTTTTTCATCCCCTCTAGAGTTCTAGTCAGAAATGGTTCTAGATAAATTTGGAAGTGGGTCAAAATTATCTTTGTTGCTTACCCACTTCTTTTTCTTCATTACTCTCCCACCTCAATTCCTTTCCATTTCGTTCCATTCAACAAGCAACAAACAACCACATACAGCCACCATGATAAGCACTGGGGACCATGCTACATGGTCTTGACATTCCCTTCCTCTGTGTCCTAGACATTCATCATCTTTATGCCTGTTTTCCCCGAGTTGGTAGCCAAGCTAGGATTATCTTTTCCTCTGGAGTGTCCCACATTCCAAAGAAACCTCTCTTTTCCATCTCATTCTCTCCCCCACCCCAAACCTCCCCTTCAGTGGGGATGATGGCCTTTTCACAAAGAGCTGTAAATGACTGGTAGCTCATTATAGGGTATTCGTACAACGTATGTGAATTCGTTTAAATATGCATTTATTGAGTACTTGCAATGATTTTGTTTTGGGGCTATAAGGACAGAAATGAGATAATCTCTGCCCTCAAGGATCTCACATTCTACTGGGGAACTCAACTTGTCCCCAGATAAAGACAAGAATATATAGAATAAGCACACTAACAAAGGGATGGGCAATCAGGAGATGCTGGTGCCTGAAGGAAGCCAGGGTACTGGGGAGGAGGGGGCAAGTGCAATCCCTTACATGGGTCAGGAAAGGGAATGCCAGCTATGGGGAACAGCTAGTATGTTCTCCCAGTTTGGGCAGAATGAAGAGTGGACAAAAGAGAGTAATTTGAAATAAGCCTTGAAAAGTTTGTGTGAGTTAGATTTTGTAAAGCTTAGAACTACTTTGTATTTTATGCTATCAACAATAGGGAGTTATTGAGGATTTTTTTAATCAGGGGCATGAATGGTCAGATTTGTTTTGTGAATATCAATTTGGTAGCTATGGTGAAGGAGTTTTTGGAGAGGAGAGATCCTGGAAGCTGGGAGACCAATTAGAAGGCTATTGAAATAGTCCCAGTGAGAGGTGATAAAGGTTTCTTGAGAAGAGAGAGGGGGATGGATGAAAGAGATGTGAGGGAAAGAAAAGCAATAAAACTTGGCAACTGAATTTCTAATTGGTAGACTTTTCAGGCAGTAGAATAAAGTAAAGAATTTTTGACAGTGTGCCGGAGAGGATTTTTCATCAGGGAAGGCTTTCAACGAAACTTCCCAAATCATACATCTATGCTGACTGTGCATGTGTGACACTGGTTCAAGCTTTTTCCCAGGTTTATGATCCTATGTGGGGGAAAATAAAGCTTGGGGCCTGAGTGCTCAGAAAATGCTGTTTTCTTTACATAAAAAGGGAAAATGAAGTGGCCAGCATGTCCCTGACCAGGGATAGTTGTTCTCATAAATTTCTCTCCCCAAATTTTATGGGTTAATATACTAGTCTACTTGCCACTGCTCACTAGTGACCCTGCATCTGCCATTTTCATGTCTTTACACTGTCCCCTGTGCATAGAATACTTTCCCTCCTTGGTCCCACTTCTTAGAATCTCTGACTTCCTTCTTGTGCTCTAATATTACCTTCTGCTTAAGGATGTTTCCAGGTGCTAGTGTCTTCACTTCAAAGGTTATCTTCCATCTACTCTGTATGTATCTTGGGTGGGCATATTGTCAACTGGACCAAACCAACCTCTAACCTGTGGGTGGCTGGAGACAAACAGAGCAGGCTAGAAATAGGAGAGTCAAGAATCAAAAAGAAATTTAATTTCAAAGTGAGGGAAATAGCTTGCAAGCAAGGAGGGGATCTAGACAAATGTGCTGGTGCCCTTCCCTTAGTGGGGGGAGACCCGAGGTTGTGTGGAGGGATCTTAGTACTCATACCAATGCCTACACAGTGAGCTGTAGCCCTGACCATGGAGACTAAGAGCAACGAAGGGATGAGTTTGATTCATGGCAGGGCTTCATGACTGGAACATGGGCACTTGTCTGAGCTGGCTTGTCTTGTGCCTGTTCCAGTTCAAAGAACACTGAGTGCGGATCAAAGCAATACAATAATGACGCTGTTTTGCCTGAGGGTGAGATCATCCAGAAGGTGAATGCAAAGGATTGTTGTTATGCCAAGCTCAGGGCACAGCTTGCTTGCTGAATCTTAGCTCTGGAAAACAGGGTGTCTCCTAATATCCTGACAATATTTACGTAGATGTTGTTTTCCCCTTTAGAATGTGAACTACTTGAGGGCGGGGACTGTGTTTTTGCCATTCCTTGTATCCCCAGAGTTTAGCATCTGGTGCCTGGTGCATATGTGTTTAATAAATACTTATTGATTCCTCATTCCCTTGTTTTCTACAGTTTATCCTGTACATATCTTGTTTGTATGTTGTTGTTTGTATGTTGTCTCCCCCTTTAGACTGTGACCTCTTTGAGAGCAGGGACTGGTTTTTGCCTTTGTATTTTCAACATTTAGCATAGTACCAGGCACACAGTAGGCACTTAATTAATGTTTATTGACTGACTCATTGATCAGAGATAAAAAAAATACTCACTTTTGTCTTGCTGACTCCTACCATTTTGGTTTTTGCTTTTGGGCTTCTCAAGGAACCAACCAATCAACTAACTGGCTCCAGAGGGGAAAGTGAGGCTGGCGACTTTGTACAGCCATTCCTCACTTAAATCCAATTCCCTTGCAAGTCATGGCATCACTTTCTTGATGTCATGGTCCTCTTTAAGGATGAAGGGCATACAACAATAACAACAAATAATCAGCAAGTATTTATCACACATTGACTAATTGTGCACTGGGAATATACAGAAAAACATAAAAATATAAAACAGTTCCTTCACTCAAGGAATTCATAGTCTATTGGAAAAAATGATATATTCACATATGCTGTTCAGTTGTTTCAGTCATGTCCCACTCTTTGTGACTTCATTTGGGGTTTTCTCGGCAAAGATACTGGAGGGCTTTGCCATTTCCTTCTCCTGTTCATTTTACAGATGAGGAAATGGAGGCAAACAGGGTTAAGTGACTTTCCCAGGGTCATACAGCTAGTGTTTGAGGCTGGATTTGAACTCAGATCTTTCTGATTCCATGCCTGGCACTCTATCCACCTAGCTGCCCTATGTTCACATATAAGTAGGTGCAAAATACAGTAGAGGGACTATACTTGGGATTTCATTCGGATCAGGAACAATCAGATGAAGCACCTAACTCCCCCTATCCATACAGGTGGACGCTTTCTCTGAAATGTGTTATCTAAGGGAGTTACCCAGAGCACTGAGAGGTTAAATAACCTGCCCAGGGTTACACCATCACGAGGCCAAGAAGACCAGCTCCTTGTCTACCATGTTATAACTGTCTCTCATGTTCAAGATATATACAAAGGAAGCACAAGGTATTGGGGGTTGGGAGGCACTGGTGGATGCAAGGGTGAGGAAAGGATACCCGAGCTGAGTTTTGAAGGAAGTGTGGAATTCTGACAGGAGGAGGTAGTGAGGGAATGCATTCAGATAGCCTGGTCAAAAGCACGGAGCTCAGAGATGGAATATCATGACTAAGCAACATCCAGAAGGCCAGTTTCACTGGGTCATGGAGTGCGTGAAGGGGAATGTTATGTAATAATTCTGGAAAGGCGGAAAGGCAGGCAGAAATCAAACAATCAAGGCCTTTAGCAGCCACACAGTAGGTTCTAGAGGGTGACAGGGAGCCTCTGGAGTGATATGATCAGCCCTGTGCTTTGGGAATGTCCCATTGGCAGCTGTGAAGAGGAGGGCCAGCAATGAGAGACCCTGAATTAAAGTCCTTGCTAAAGGTGGTGACCAAGTATAATGTGTATGGGATTTAAGATCTTCCCTGCCCATTAATAGGCCTCAGGTGGAGCCCATTAAGGGAAGCTTGCCTAGGGGAGGCTTGCTTATAATGAGGCTTTCACACCATTTGCTAATTAGTCACCGAGTCACAAGGGCTGTGATATCTTCTGGCTCTGAGAAGTGTATATATACTTTGAGTTGGTATTTTGCTTTGGGGGCTTATTTGTGAGAAGGATCTTGCGATTTCCTGGTTGAGATTCTCAGTGTCCATATGTTCAGAGCCGCCCAATTGCTCAGATGGAAAGGCTCTCTTGATCCAGGGATGTATGTAAATGTTGTAGCAGGCTGGATGACCTCCTTAGGAGGCTATGTGTATATGCAGGATGCTGGGCCTTGCAGACAAAGTTTACAGGAGTTTAAAGAATACAGAGTATGAATATTACCCTAGAACCCACCAGGTAGATACCTGCTTTTTTACTTTTGGTGATCTGAATCTATTTAGGAAGATGACTATCCTTTTCTTTTGCTTTAATGCAATTTTTCAATTTTATTAGCAAGTTTAATAGATTTAACATTTATCAATTTATTTACATAGGACACACACAATATATACATATATTATACATAGGTATATAAATACATTCACCATTTAACATGCAAAAATCAGAATGTTTGTAAATGAGTATTCACAGTAGTGTTTAATATGCATCTTTAAATACCCATTATTGACTATCCCCTTCTAAGTAAATGCACATTGGCATAGCCCCTGTGACTTTAAAACTGTTTGCTTCCTTCCACAATAATTACAGGCCAATATATATGAGTTTATTTTATTTTTGGTGCAACTTGGCACCCAGCTTATTTACTCTTGAAAATATAAAATTGGAGGGTAGCATAAAGAAGAGGAGGAGGAGGCCCTCAGCTTCTAAGAATGGGGTCATGTCTCTTAAAGCTTCTTCACTAGAGATTGCTTACCTATTTGGCAGGGAGCTGATTATGAGGAAGGGTCTGAAGAATTGCAGCTTCATCAAGGCAAAGCCCCTGCAAATGAACCACCCCCTGGGGATATTGGTTTGGTTTTCATGCAAATGTCCTAAGCCATAATAACAGCCAGAGATATATAGAAAATATATGATCCTCCCTCAGAAGGGTCTATGGATAGTGGGGCTATTGATTTGTCTCCTGAGTTTCTATTACAGTCTGAATGGGGGAGAAATATACCATACCAGGTAAATGAAACAGAGGTAGAAACATTATGAGAATTTGTAAGAACATTCTACTTTGCATAATACTTTTTCTTTTCCCCAGACCAGATGCAGTATATTAAAAAGCCAGCTGACAGATTACCTATTTGATAATTATTGCCCTTGTTTGAATGTTTATTCCCATCTCTCCCCCTCTATTCCCCGTAATTACATAAACCCAGAATTCTAGACTAGAAAAGGACCTTGAGAAGGCATCTCATGCACTCTCTTGCTATCAAGTAGGATCTCAGGAATGGGTCCTTTATTTTGAGGGAAAAGAATACAAAAACTATATTGTCTGATAAGGCATTTTATTGCCTTGATGGGTCCGATTCAGTGCTTGTTTCTCAGGCAGAAGCATCTTCGATTCCTACTAGCTCTGTGTAAAGCTCTGTCTCTATGAAGCCAAAATAACCCAATGTTTAGATTTGAGATGGAAAAAAATCAGTCATATATTTGTTTAGTGTTGTGAGCTCTGTGGCATAAATGTAGTGGGACTTCTTGTTACAGGGAAAAGAAAACAGATGGTGGCATTTGGATAAGCTCCTGGCCAGACCGTTATTGCCAATACCAAAGTTTCTCTGAAGCAAAGGGCAGGTTTCCACTTTTGCATTTAATTTTCTCCCATAAATGAAGCAGCGTACCATGGCTGGCAAGGGCTATCCTCGAGAAACCTGATATAGTGGAAAGGGAGCCAGGAGACCCGGATTCTAGTCATGTTCTGCCAGTAACTCCCTGTGTGACACTGGGTAATTTGCTTCTACTCTCCAGGCCTCTGTTGCTTCATCTGTAAAATGAAATGCTGGGACTGGGAGATCCCAGGAGTGAGTTCCAGCACAAACATTCTGTGACCTCATGAATTGTGTATGGAAATAATATTGGAATATAAGTTAACTACTGGCAGAGAAATCTATGAAGACAATAGGACATGAGACAAGGGAAAGGTAGAGATGGAGGTACTGGCATTCCTTCTATGTTCTTATGGGTGGTGCAAAGAATATCACATCTGCCAGAACTCCTTGCTTACCTGGAGGGCTCAGCCCCATGCCCATTTCTCAGTCAGAAGAATGAAGAGCAAGGCATTCTCATGTAAAGTCTTGGGAGATAGAATTGCTATATGGAAACAATGTGCCTGTTTGATTCTGGAAGAGATGGAGTACTTCCACAAAATATGCTTCCATAATGCCAGATTTTTCCAGAGGAGGCAGGCTATTTTGAGCATCTCTCTTCATTATTGATTGGGTAGGGAGAGGAGTGATTTGTAGGCAGAATAAAGTACAGGTGATGTTTCATCCTGGTGTAGGAGATTCCCTTGGGATGTTCTCCACGGGACCATTGTAGGGCTGTAGAAAATAGCTGAATTCAGTGGCAACTGATTTTATTCCCATTCCTGCTTGCATATTTGATGAAAAAGATCATATGTGGGTGCTGGTGTATTCTTAAACAAGCCTATTTTTCTCTGGGCTACTTCTTCATGTTGCCTGTGATTGTCTACCCTTATCACATCTCCCCTTCATATTTCTCTTTTATGTGTTGTCTTCCTCTGCAGGAATGTAAGCTTCTTGAGGGCAGGGACTGTTTTTGCTTGTATTTGTATTTCTGGCACTTAGCACAGTGGTAGGCATGTAGTAAGCATTTAACAAATGACCACTATGATATATCTATGCATCCATCTCTCTATCCATCCATCGATTTATCTATCACCTATCATTCATCTGTCTCGCTATTATTATCTGTCCCTCATTTATTTATTCATCTGTCATCTATCTCTATCATCTATCTATCCATTATCTATCATTCATCTATCTATTATTATGTGTCATCTATTTATTCATCTATATATCTAGTTATCTATTATCTATCAATCATTTATTAATCTATCTGTTTATCTGTCTATTTTTGGGGATAGAATTTTTGGTGACAGAGAGTGGTGTGTTCTGGAGGGTGATGGATGAAGGCAGAGTAATGTGGTGTGAACATTTTGTCTTTAATGTTTGATTCTAGATCTCCTTTTCAAGTGTTGTTGTGAATGGGGGTGGTTGTGGTTGTCTGTATCAGTCTGCATTTGGGCTTTGTGCAACTCCAGGACTCCCCCAGAGTGTTTATGAGAAATGAGAAAATAAGTGATGATGAGATTTGTGGTCAGAGACAGCCTAGAGCTGCCTATTTAATTTGTACCGCTGAGCTTACTCTTAATTTCCTGTCCCTACAGGAAGGTTTCACTTGACCTTTCCATTCTCCCAAGTTGCTGCTGTACATCTCTTCATTCTTTCACTGCTAAGATTCAAGAAAGGGTCATTTCCACTCACTGCCTCCACTTCCTCAATACCAATTCACTTTTTAGCCTCTCGCATGCTGGTTTCTATCCATGCAACTCAAATGAAACTGCTGTCTCAAAAGGACTTCTTGATTACTACATCCAATGGCTTTTTTTGTTGCCTGCATCCTCTCTGACCCCTCTGCAGTTTTTAATAGTGATGACTAAAGCACATGTCCGATCATGTTGCTTGCCTGTCAGAAAACTTCAGAATGATTCCCTCTTGTCTCTAGAACAAAATACAGACTCTCTTGTTTGATATTCAAAAGCCCCTTTCAATATGGCTCCAATCTATCTTTCTGGGCTAATTATACATTACCCCTCTTCCCCCTGGTAGTTTGTCTTGCAATCTGTCTGACTTACTTGCTGTTTCCCGTAGCTGACATTCTGTCTCCTACCTCCTTGTTTTTGTACAGGAGTGCCAGTGTTGAGAATGAACTGAGGTTGGCAAGGAAAGCTAAGGACAATGGACAGTTCTTTCTTAAGTTGTACTGGGGAAAAGAGATCAAAGAAGGAATAGGATTGCTTTAGGGCCAAAGGAATGATGATTAACAGACAATGAATGGAGAGCCAGGAAAGCTGGGCCATTATTATTTTGTTTCTGTTTCTTTGCCAAGGAGAATCATCTTCGAAGTGGAAAGGATGGAACATCTATTTGCCATTGAGGGATTCAAGTCATCAGAGCTGGATGAACGAAATTCTTACGTAAGGAAATGATAATGGGTTGATTACTGAGTCAGTGTCAGTGATCTTTGAAAGACTGTGGAGGAGAGGAGAGGTGTCGGAATACTTGAGGCAGGCAAATGCTATCTTGATTTTTAAAGAAGTAAAGAATATGGAGTCTTTAAACTATAGACTATTGAACTTGACTTCAATTTCTGGAAAAATTCTAGAACATAGTATAAAAGTGATGCTTAATGAACCTTTGGACAGAGAAGTAATGATCCCAAGGAGACAGCATAGCATCAACAAGAATATGCCTTGCCAAAGTAATCTCATCTCTTTTTGACAGGGTTACTAAATTTATAGATCAGGAGTATGTTTTACAAGATTTTGGTAAAGAATCGGACAAGGTCTCTCATCAAATGACACTTGAAGACAAGATGGAGAAGCACAAAATTACAGAATTACAAAATTTCAGAATTGGAAGGGACCTTACTATCCAATCTATAGTCCCTACCAAAATACCCACCACAACAATGCTGACATGTAGCTTTTTGGTTTTTCTTTAAATATGTTCAGTGAGGGGGGATCCATGGTATCCTTAGGCAGCCCTTTCCACTTTGGGACAGCTCTTATTGTTAAGAACTCTGGCAAAGAGTTCAATTTGACGGGAAAGACTGACCAACTCTACAGAAGTACTAATGCAACTCTCACATATATCCCATACTTTTTGCTAGGTGCATTTAATTCAATTTAAATTCAAATTCAACACTTTTTTAAGCATCTACTATGTACTAAATCTTGAGGATACAAAGACAAAAATGAAGCCCCATCTCTGCCTTCAAGGAATTTGCACTCTACTTGGGTGAGGGTAGGGAACAGTATGTACAGATACTAAGTATAGTACCAAAAAATTGAGGAAGAAGAGAGTATTAGTAAATGGCATATCATCACAGAGACAGAATTTCAGAGTTGGAAATGATCTCAGGGACCTTCCAGTCTAACCATACAACTGCCAAACTGATCTTCCTAGGGCATGGGAGCCCACTACCTATGGATGGTTCATTAGGCTTCAACTTCAACAGCCTAATTAGACTTTTGGCTTCTCTTACATCAAATCTTACCACATCATTCTCTTCCTTCCCTTTTTAATTAAGTATAGTGTTTCCCTATTGCCTCTAGGACCAAACATAAAATCCTCTCTTTGGCTTTTAAAGCAGCTCATAACCTGGCCCTTCTGAAATTTTCCAGTTGTCTTACACCTTACCCCCTTTTTTCCTGCCCAATCCCCTACATGTACTCTGTGTGATCTGGTAGGCTTCTTACTATTCGTTGCACACACACACACACACACACACACACACACACACACACACACACTATGTGCTGCCTCTCAACTTCAGGCGTCCTCCGTGCCTAGAACTCTCTCTCTCTCCATCTTCACTTCTGCCTCCTGGATTCCTTTAAGTCTCACCTTCCATAGGAAACATTTCCCAGTTCTTTTGGCTGATGATCTTCAGTCTATCTTATACGTAGCTTGTTTGGTACGGCTGCTTGCCTGTCATATCTTCCGTTAGACCTGGAGCTCCTTGAGAGCAGGGACCACTCTTTAGCTTTCTTTTTATCCTCATTGTTTGGCGTGGTGCCTGCCATATAATTATCATTTAAATACTAGTTGACTGACTGAGCTGGACTTGAACATGTTATCAAATGAGTTAAAATACACACGTATAGCACTTAGCAAACAAATGTTATTACTATTATTGTTATCATTGTTATACTTGATAAATGGTTATCCAGTCCTTTCTTGAAGACCTGTAGGGTATGGGGAGCTCACTACCTTATAGGACAGGCCATTAGGCTTCCACAGACATTTTGGCTTCCCCTGCGTCAAAATTGAATTTTCCTTTTTGCACCTTCCACACATTTCTCCTAGTTCTGCCTTCACACAAAACAAGTCTAATCCATTTTCATCTGGATAGCCTTTCACATACTTGAAGAAAGCTTTCATGTTTCCTGAATCTTTGCTTCTCCATTCTGATCATTCCCAGTTCTTTCAAGCAATATTCACATATGGTGATCCTACTTCTAGTAAAAAAAAAATTTAACTTTATCTTCAAATCTGGTTCTCTGAAACCTTCACATGTGATACCTTGGGTGGAGAAATTGTAGGAAGAGAAAATTCAGGAGCTGGTAGCCTACCTTTTTTGGAGAAGCCTTAATTATACAAAGAGGACCACTGTTGCTGTGGTCTCCTCATACAATCCAGTTCTCAGAGAGAATGGCAGAGAATAAAAGAAAAAGAAGTTCATTGAAAGAAGGTTCAGAGAATGCTGGACAGGGAAGCATTGAGACAAGCTTTGAGGGCTTTCTCCTATGAAAATCCACCTGCCTATCAGAAAACAGTTGATTAATAGCTGCTCAGAGCACTTGGCAGGTGCTAATTGGTACTCCCCTATAGTGCATCGAAAGACACTGTTGTCCCTTCCCAGGAGAAGGAAGAAGGGCAAAGATGGGTCTTAGAGGGGGAATACTGTTAATACAGTAGGAAGAATAGGGCTGGGAACAGTGGGAGAAGAGAGCACAGGTGGCATTTTGCTCTATGCATGAGAGATTCCATTGGGATGTTTCCCAAATGGGAAAGAGCAGAATAGAATGGCATGGATTGTTCTGGCGATTCTGCCAAGGTATTTAAGGGAGCCAAATGATGGGCAGGGGGCTATTGTATTCTCGGATTAAACAAGCCAACACTTGGCAATGAGAAAACATTTGCTGACAGAGCATGAAACTGGGGTGTGACTAGTTGAAGCTGGAAGATATAATGTGGTGGCAGCATCCTGGGTATGCAGGCTTCCTCCCATTGCATATTCATCATGATGATGAGTAGCAGGGGTGTTCACAGATGTCTGGGCTGGCTTGGTTTACACTTCAGATTCAGTCCTCACACAGCTGGGTTGCAAAATTGGGGAAGTAGGTGGTGATTGATGAGGACTGTGTTCATATCCAGGCTGGTACTGACTATCTGAATGGTATCAGCTGAGTCTATGCCCTCTTTCCAACACCTAAAGAGATAAGCCCAGTAGTAAGCGCTGGGACTTCTAGCAAGGTATAAAATGTTAATAGTTTACAAACCACATGGCAAATGTTCAGTTACACACTATGGCTTTCCTAACCTGAATTTTTGGTGCTCTGGTGGCTGAGGGAGGGCTGCCATTCAGTTAGGTTACTTCTGTTTTCACCAGAATCTTATCTAGTGGTTCTTCAAAGAGTAAAACTATTTAGTTCAAGGTAATCATAGTATCTCTTCTCTCCCAGAGAATTTGAGTTTAGGGGAAGAAATGAATTTTTTAAAATTAAAATTAGTTTTCATTAATGTCATCTGATTTTTCCCTCGCCATAGTTATTTCCAATTGTGTCAGCTAGATGAAAAGAGCACAGGTTCTTGAGTCAGGAGGATCTAAGCTCAAATCCAGCTTCAGACATTAGTTGTGTGACCCTGGGCAAATCACTTAACTCTGTTTGCCTCAGTTTGCTCATCTGTAAAATGAACTGGAGAAAGAAATGGCAAACTACCTCATTATCTTTGCCAAGAAAATCCCATGGAAAATATGTGTGACCCTGGGCAAGTCACTTAACCCTGTTTGCCTTAGTTTCCTCATCTGTAAAATGAACTGGAGAAGGAAATGGCAAGCCACTCCAGTATCTTTGCCAAGAGAACCCCAAATGGGGTCACAAAATGTAGGGCATGACTGAAAAATGACAACACAGTTATTCCCAGTGTTCCTCTCCCCAGAGAGCCATCCCATATGAAAACTAATGTTTTAAAAAAAGAAAAGAAAAAGAAAAAGTAGTAAATCATCATAACTGATCAATATATCAAAAAAGTCCCCAAACATGTGGAATATGGAACACCTTGTGGACCTCCCACCTCCACAAAGGGATAGGTTGAGGGTATCCTGGAAGAGATGAGCTTAAACATGATTATAACCAATGCAAGAGGAATGGGTCTTGCTTCAGTGCATCAACATTGGTGGTGGGTGAACACTTCTTCAGGGGCACACTTCCTTTCTAAGGAGGAGGAACATGCTTCATCTCTATAGCAACAACCATCCAATACCTTTCTTACTTAATGGTCTTCTATCATTCTATGCTGACATGTATCACAACTGTACTGGGGGTGCTACAAGGGTTTGATCACTGTGGCATGCCTCTTCCATGGCCCACTTTCTCCATCTTAGAGGGGTAAGGTTGGACCCTCTGTGGCATGGGCCATCCTCTATCTTGATGCAATTGCCTTTTGTGGTCTGGCAATTCCCTCAGCTGCCACCCCATTGCCAACATATTTACACTATACCCCATCCCTACTGCCAAATGAATTTACACAGCACTAGGAATTCTTAGACTTAGCCTACACCTAAGCCAGAGTGGGGAGAATCAAGCTGACTGTTGAAGGGGATTCCTGGTCTCTGAACACCAGCAACTTTATTTCCTAAGACTTAATACAGAAGATTATGTGTCTTTTCTCATTTTCTCAAAGTACCACCAGAAAATAAAGTTTTAGTGGAAGTACGCAGACATCACTTTGGACCAAACTCAAATAGTTACACTGTGATTTGGTTATTTCTGAATCCCTATATCTGCTGCTGCAGTCTCCTGCCATTTAGGCTATGGTCAGTCCCCATCATTCACCTCTCTCTCAGAAGGAACAATCCTTTTATTGGAACTTCTGTGAATCTGCCATTTGTTCCCAAATCTTTCTTGGGTGATCTAGCCACCATTGTGGGGCCTTTGGCTGCCTGGGGCACGTCTAGGGGTTTAACCCTGCCACAACACTCTTCTTAGGAGAGATGATTGTCCCTGACTTCATTTTGAGGAAGAAAAGAATCAGAGAGCCTTCAGGGCTGTGGCAAAGCACTCCAGATAAGTGTTTTTTTTTTTTCTTCTGTATTACTTATTTATTAAAGCCCATGAAGCATAACTAAAAGGAAGAAAAAAGGACCAAGGAAGTAGAGAATACAATGGCCTTCAGATTTTAATGGGTGATATGGCTGCAAGCAATTCCTAAATTATTAAATGTATCGATCTGATTCTCGAAGCTGCCCTCTGAGGTGTATTTGTCAGGGTCTCCATTGTCTTCAGAGGCACAAAAAAAGCCACTTATAGAGAAACTTCCCCCTTTTTTTTAAGAGTTGCAATTCATGGCCCCTATCTAATTAAACATGAACTTTACATAATGGGAACAGCGCTCCTTCATTTTTATGGTGGCCCTCATTCCCATTCCCGTTGTCTCCCAGGCTCAGAGATGAGAAGCGAGATTGGGTCAGCAGCAGGGCAGACAGACGCTTTAGACAGCCTTGATCCCATTTCAATTATGGGACCTTTTGGTTACAGATGACTTCTGTTGTCATTTGTTCACACACCAGAGTCCTGTCATTTAGCTGTTTACCTAACAGAATGCTACAAGTGTTAGAATAATAGATTGTGTTACCGCAAGTGCTGAGAATAACACGTTAACGCACTTAAGGAAATAGTAGATTTTATTTTTAGGGCTGGATGGAGGTGGAAGGGCCCCAGCTCCCTCCTTATTCTTTCCCTTCTCTTCCTCTAAACACACACTGCCTCAAGCACCATGGTAAAAAATGCTTGAAATGTCTAAATTCTTTTTTTCTTAATTATTCTCTTGAGGAAAGCAGACCCAGCACTGGGGTGCAAAAAAAATTTAAGCCATAAATAAAAAGCTGAAAGGAAATAAAAGAAATGATACTGGAATAAACTTGGCTATTAACTGAAGGCTCTACATCACGTGGTCCTCCGGGACTGAAAAATCTCAGGGAAGGTGGTTAAGTATTTATTTTTCACAGAATGCTGTTGCAATCTATAGCAATTAAAAATGGATAGGGGAGAGGTTTTCCCCATAGTTTTCAGCAGTCTCTGGCCCAACCCTTGCTTTTGGGCATTGAAGCATAAAAACAATATTGGGGAGCCAATTTACCGTTAATTGGAAGGAGTACTGCCCTGGTCCAGGTAATCCTGAAATTTTCTGAACTCTGCTTCTGGTTTGGATCTGGGATGCAGCAGAGGGGCAGAAAAAGGTCAGCAAGTAAAATTCATGGACGGCGGCTGAACACTTTCCAAGGGAAATAGATGAATTTTCTCAGCTTCACTATAAAATTGTTTCTTCTAGCTTATTATGTCTAGTGAAAGAAACTCTATCCACACCTGCAAATATCTCTGGCATCCAGCTTGGGTCTCAATTCCCCTGCCACTGGGAGGTCACATATCACATTTAGTGTGAGAGTGAGTCCTCTTCTGTTCTAGGTACAGAGAGAAGAGAAATTCACTCTTCTTTTCCTGGATTCTTTGAGGTGGTCAAATCACTTAAATTTTCTTTATCTGTAAAATAATGGGGAGGGGAATTGGACCAGATAATTTCTAAGATCTCATTCATCATTAAATATCTACCTGGGGGAATTTCTTCATTATTGCCATAGTCACTCCTTCCCCTTGCTTTGTGGTAGTCACAGAAACCTCTTTCAGAGGCTGAAAATGAGCATATTGGAGTGTGGGGTTCATACATGGTCACTGTGTCTAGTCATACTTCCACATGGGACTTTGCATTAAGGGGCCTTGAATAAGTGTTACTATGGTGGTGCTGAAATTGGTGTTAGGAAGATGTGGTCTTGAATCCTGCCTCGAGCATTTACTACCTATGTGACCTTGGGCAAGAATTTTTCTTTGAGCCTCAGTTTCTTTATCTGGAAAATGAAGTAGTTCCTTCTAACTGTAAATCTATGATGCTGTGATTCTATGAGCATGAACCATCTTTCTATATGATATAGGTGAAGTGTGATGAAAGGGAATGGGCAAATATTCCCTTTCCTCAATATGCCTTTACTTGGCTACCTGATACCTAGGGAACCAGAAAGGGGCTCATTGTGAATGTGAAGTATTCCATGAAATATTTAACTTCCAATATAATTAAAGAAATGTATCCTAGAAGAATATTCTCTTGCCAAGTTGATTTGGTTCTCGTAGGTCCTACCCTGATGCCTCACCATGGTGTGGATGTGACCTTGGGTTCTTGAAGCTACATAGAGTCTATTACCATGGTAGAAAAGCTTCAAGGCAAGTATTTTCCTGAAGACAGACTATGTCTGCTGTCTAAGGACTAGCTTAAGTAAGTATGGAGTGATTCTTCAGGAGTAGATTGGTCACTGGGTAATGGAATCCTTGGCCATAGTAACCCATGAAACATACAAATAAACAAAAAATATAAAATTGCCTTCCGCATAGATCTCTTCTACCATTATAAGGATGGTGGCAGGAGTAAAGGAAGAATCACCCAACTTTCCCACTGTTTATAAAGATTAACTTAACTGTTGGTACTTTGAATATGACATATTTGTCCACTGTTTGATGAGCTGACATTATTGGAGGAATTCTGTTGATAATGATATTCTTGCTATAGACAGAATCAGAAAATATAAGAAAGTTGTCATCGAATGAAAGGGTGCCCTACAGGTTTTTCTCAAAGAGAAAAATAAAGGAGTTGGATGAATTGTATAATCAGTCAGCCCTGGTCCAAGTTACACATCTCTAGCCTGTTCATTCTAGATCCTTCCATGGGAGTCTTGCATCAGTTCCAGATCTAGGCCACCCGTCTCCCAGCTTCTTTCTTCACCCCAGGGCCTCTTCCATTGCTCCAGAGAAGATTCTGAGATCAGACTTGCTTCAGATTGCCAGCTCCTGCCTCCTGTCCGGACTCATTAAGGTCATTCTTTTGTTTGTGCTTTCTGCCTGCTTTGAGGTGGGCTGGACTCAAAGTATAATACATGCCCATTGCTATGAGGTTGGGCCTCAAGGGAGGGCTTTGAACAGTTTAATCACCTTATTGCTTCTCTGCAGCCACTGATTCTCATTCCTCAATGATGAGCAGACTCCCACCCTCTGGTACTTACCCACTTCCACTGGGATGTGTGAGGAAGTAGTCACAGAAGGAAGGGAAACAACCATGAAAAGAACAACAGAAACAAAAGAAGATCACACGAAGGAGGCTCATGGAGGAAACCACATGATTTTGAGGGCATTGAGGGATAAATTCTCAAGATATCTGAAAAGGGGAAGATAACCTAAAAACTGGAAAAAACTTAAGAATGTGAGTACTCCTGAAAAAGAGGAGAAATCAATAACTATCGATCCATATGCCTGCTTTCTCAGCTCTACAAATTCTTTGTGAGGAGAATCTACAGATGTACCAAGGGCATACTCAATGAAGATATGAGGAAGCAAGACAAGCTTTTGCAGATGGTATTCTGCAGCAGATCACATCTTTACAGTCTCAAGACTGACTAAAAAGTTAAAAAAATACAAGCTCTCACTGCGTTTATTGTTTGTTGATTATCAAAAAAGTGTTAACTTCTGATAGGCTAAAATACTGCCTTAAAGGCCCTCCTCCAAGCAGGTGTCTTTCAAGCATAAGTTAAGATCATATAAGATCCCACTAAAAACATAAAAATAGAGAGAGAACTTAGTTCAATCATCTTCTGATTGTTAATATCAAGCAAGGCATAAAAAGGGAGAAGTGGGCTTGACAAAAATATTTGCCACCGTTATGGATCACATTCCACTCAGTCTAAATTAAAGAGGGATTCTTCAAAAGGGGAGTTTTCCTACAACGAGTTTTGTTTGTGGTTTACACCTGCCAGGTACGCTGATTGTCTGAATCCAACCCACCAAAGCAAGTTCAGTTTCGAAAGAGTAGCCAACAGGGGGTGTTATACTGATTTTAGTGGTTGGATCCCCCAGAAGGTGGTTGCACCTGTGAGACTGCACTCTTAATACTATATAGCTCACAAATCCCCACAATAATCAGCCAGTACACATAATTAGCTCAGTAGCAAGGGCATTTACTAAGTTAATATAGTAAAAATGGGCATTCTAGGTTATACAGTGTATAGAGTGCTGTGCCTGGAGGCAGGAAGGCTCATCTTCCTGAGTTCAAATCTGGCTTTAGACACTTACTAGCTGTGTGACCCTGGGCAAGTCACTTAACTCTGTTGGCATCAGTTTCCTCTTTTGTAAAATGAGCTGGAGAAGGAAAAGACAAATCAACCAAGTATCTTTGCCAAGAAGACCTCCAACTGGAGTCACAAAGAGATGGACATGACTGAAAATGAACAACAATGGAACAGTCTTCCCCACACCCCATAAATCTGTGGTCTACTATCTCACAAAGTGTCTGTGGGAAAAGTGGAAAGAAGTTTAGAATATAATGCAAGTGAGGGAAATGAAGAATGTATATGGCTGAGGCAGTTCGAAGTTCCTGGTACTTCAGGGTCTGGAAGTCTTTTCTCTTCTCAAGCAGTTCTTTCTGTATCCTAGCTCTGGATTGCCAGGACTGGTTTTCTCTTGAGTTCATTGCTAGCTCTCTTCTCTACTGCCAGGGGTCATACACACACACACACACATGCACACACATGCCTACTTCTTTCATATGACTGTATGGCTGTATCTGTGTTTGTAGAATGTGTTTCCTGATAGATTTGATATCTCCTGATTCCATAGTTTTGCTTCAAAAGAGAAATTCCCTCCTCCCACTTTTAGGGGTCTATGCCGCAGGCACCTTCTGTTTTGCACTTCTTTGAATTCTGTCCCTAGAGCTTAAACAGGGTGTGTCTGCAAAGGTCTATGTAATTTTTGCTCATCCAGTGAGGTTTCTTCCTTTAATTCAGAAAGATGTTTGAACCTCATAAATGTATGGTTAAGTGGAACTAGATTTTTATAGTTAATTTTAATACCTCATTAACACTGTGATTATATTATGGATTCTCTGGTCTGAGAGTTAGGTCATAGATCAACTTTTCTACAGACAGTCTTCCAGCTCTTCTTTTCTTTCCCCTCTCTCTTGACCCATAGGGACCTGAAGTGGGTCTAGAACTTTCTTAAGATCCTGACCCATTTAAAACATTTGACTTTTTGCTTTCAATATGATACAGGATTTATAGGAAAGGTATTTCTGGTTTTATTGCTTTGATTTTCTGCTTAGGGGTTCAGGGCCAGCTAGTGTCTATGGTGAGGATAGATATTTCATGGGAAACTGGTTTTGTAATTTCCCTCAAATGCCTTCCTATGGCATAGATTGCTTTCAGTTGTGCTGTTAGGGAATGGGTGACTTCCTGGCAGCACCAGCCCAGGTCTAAGAGGTACAGGTCGGGGAAGAACTTTCTATCCTCTATGTGGTACAAGTGATATGTACTTATTACCTCTTGGGAACACAGATATGCCTGTAGTATATACTTCACAGATTTGGTGTGAGGACCAAAGGGTATAATGAATGAAAAGTACTTTGCATATAAACATCTATGATGATTTTTGTCTTCTTTGTACTTCAAATATTCTTGGAAAAATGGAAATCCAATAAATATTGAGTGATGGGGATGGGAATGATACTTGATCATGATGTCAGAGGCATTTTATAGTGCTTTGGGATCCTTTGGTGAAGTTCTTTATCTGGGTTCTTAATTAGCACGTGTAAAATCATGATGGGGAACTAATAATGAATAAGAGATCCCTCTTTGCAATCAGAGTATGGAGCGTGATACATAGGTAGAGAATGCAAACTTTGATTTTTCTGCCTTTCTCAAGGACTTGAGAAGAATAAAAAGTGTTTCTAGCTCTTTATCATTAAAACACATCCTCAGAAAAGCCTGGTAACAGTGGTACACTCTAAATTAAGCAATAAGATATGCACTTTCTATTTCCCTAATTACCCACCAATGAAAGTAGGTTGAAGCTAAAATAAACACACTGCCTTGAAATCTGAATTAATATGTGCTAGTGCTTCTGGGGAAAGCCCTATTAAACAATTGGGTTGGGGAATATTTTGCTTTGTCAAAAAACCCAAAGGCATCCTTCCCCTTGGAATTGAATCTTCATTTAGTTTTTTCTTTAATTACTTCTTCCATGTGTTTTACAAAGTGCCTTTATCAAGCTATTATGACATTTTGTTCATTATGTATTGCCCCTTGTCATAGTCCAAGAAGGGAAGGTTGCCCTTTTCTGCCTCTCCTTGAGAACGAAAAATGCAAATGATGGAGCCTGTCCCCGAGGAAAGATCTGTAGCAACTGGGCAGTTCTTGTTTAAAAAACCCTGGAGGAGGTATTTTAGTTGTGGCTTAGTCAGAGCACAGTGGGACTGATAGGGAGAGGATTAGGCAGGGGTGGTAGTGGTGGAATGAGAGAGAGCTACCATGTGATGGGGATTGCTCAATTTCATCTAGGATTGACAAGGTTAAGTCCCAGAGTGTGGATGGGTGAGCTCAGGGGAGCAAGGTCAGGATGAGAGAAGTAAGGGGGACAGGGGGACTCTATTGGGAAGCAACGAGGAGGTCCTTTCCTAGAAGCACGAGTTGTGCAGAAGGAAACCTTCTGGACAGGTGGGCTGGCAATTCCTGTTATGGGGCAAGTCGAGGCTACTAGATTGCTTGAGCTTGGGAGTAAAACTGTAGGCTAAATCCATTTGTATGTTTAAGTGAAGTCAAATCAACAAACATTTATAAAGCATCTATATTCTTAATCAAATGAGGGACAGAGGTAATTACAAAAGATAAAGTTGGTAGTTTTGATGACTTAAAACTGAAAGGTTTCTGCACAAATAAAACATGTATCTAGGATAAGAAGGGGAAGAGTTGAATTGGGGAAAAATCCTTTGTATTACATTTCTCAGATAAGGATTTGTTATACAGGATATATAGATCATTAATAGAACTATATCACAAAAAGCCACTCCTCAATAGATAAGCAGTTAGCTATTATGATGAGTATTTGTCAAAAGAAGAATGACTATTATCGTACAAATGAGGGAATACTCCAAATCGCCAATAATAAGAAATATACAAAACAAAACAGCTCTAAGGTTTCACTTCCCACCCTACAAACTGGCAAAGGTGGCAAAAGCTGAGAATAGTCAATTTGGAAGGACTATGGGAAGACAGGCACACTAATGTATTGTTGTGTAGAAATGTGAATTAGTACAATTAATTAGGAATGCAACTCAGAATTATGCAAATAAAATGCTAACATGTCATGCCCTTTGACTCAGAGATTCATATACCCCAAGGAAGTCAGTAATAAAAAAAAATTATATCAGCACTTTTTTTTTTTGTGGTAAAGTAGGTGCTTATCAATGTTAGGTTGCCTAAGCAAATTATGGCACATGGATTTAATGGAATATTTTTTACTGTAAGAAAAAATGAATATGATGAATATAGAGAAATATTTATAAGGGAATAATAACAATGATAATAATATCCCCATTAAGTCCAGCACCAATATGGTGAGGCACTGGGAGTGGGGGATGGGATGGTACTAGACTGCCTAAGGAGGTAGACTAGGTTAGCTACTGAGTAAGTCAATGCTTCTTTGACACTATCAGTGGGGCCTGTCAGTTGTTTCTGTACTTCCAGCTTGGGCACTATAGGGAAGACCCCCCCCCCCAAAAAAAGGGAAAAATAAAAAAAAAGGAAGCTTTCTGATGAGTGTAGCCTTTTAATGGCAACCTTAGACCTTCCTAGGCAGCCAGGTCTTGTAGGAGCTTATGGTGGGGGGAGAAGGAGGGGCAGTCCATCTGGGTCTTAAGGGCTCTATTCACCCAGAGCAAGACTGGATCCTTCAGGGTTGTATCTCCTCTCCAGTCATCCATGTACAATTCATTGCTTTGGGTCTGTGCTGAGAGGCCAGTAAGGGGGCATTGGCCCAAGGCACTAATACAAGGATTTAAAACCAGATGTCACTGGAATTCCAAAATCCCAGCCTTTTGGTCAATTGGGTTTTACAGGGGGCTGTTGATGCTGGATCATATGTTTTTCAAATTAAGGTTGAATCCTGTGTCTTTGTTTAAGAATGACGTCTTTGGTTGAGAGTACCCCAAAGTAAAGGCTATTCTAGAGAAGAAGAGGTTGCTGACGTGAATGAATTTCTTAATACTTGCTCAGATTTGCACTCAGGCAGAGTGCAGTGTGAATAAGGCAATAAGAGAACCTCGTGTTTGTGTAAATGCTGCAAGAGACACTTTAAAACATCACCTTTTAAAGTTGAAAAGTTAAACAACTTAGCCAGTATTGCCATCGGGGTAAGGGACATCTCTTTTTAAATAAATTAAAAGTAAAACCCCTTCACAGATTGCCTTGAGGCAGAGTATATAGGGCAGTGGTTTCAAATTGAAAAAGAAATAGGGACCACCAAACAGCACATAAGGATTGTTGTGGGAATATGTTGACTTAGAAAAACATATGTTTTATTGTATTTTTATTAATTTTATTAAATATTTCCAAATTACATTTTAATGATTTTGGTTTCTTGGGAGTGTCAATGATTTCAGCCTGTTGGCAGTTTTTGACTACTCTGGTGTAGTGGATGGGGGCTGGACTTAGTGTTGGGAGGATTGGGGTTCATATGCTGTTTTTGGACACTTTCTAGCTGTGTGACTATAGATAAGTCACAACCTTTTTGTGCCTCAGTTTCCTTATATGTAAAATGAAGGGGTTCAAGGTTCCATTTTACAAGGACTTGGTGTCCTTGATGGTCTCCTGTAGCTTTAAATCTTAAGCCAATGAATTAAATAATTCAGTTTGCATTATGTCCTCTCATTCAGTGTCCAGCATTGGGAATTATAAGGTGAAAGTTATTATTGTCTCTTAACATCATTACAAGGGACTTTTTTTACTATACTATACAAACGCAGAGGATGGAAAATACCTCCAGAGGCACTGATTCCACTCTTCTATTTTGGATAAAATATCCTTGACACAGTTTTCAATACTTAAAGGGTCTGTCCTTCTTGGATGGAGGTTAGGACCCATCTAAAACTTGTTTATGGGTCTTTTGAAGATTGTGGTGGCTGACCTGTATCTTGTACCTGACCTGATGATAAGCATCTCCAAGCTTACCCTGGGCAGATGACAGACTTATAGCCTACTGCTGAACTGATTCCTGAAGTCCTTCCAGTTTGGTAGTACCCTCCAGAGTTTGCGTCCCGTTGGCATAACCTCAGAAAATACAGGTTTGACTTCATATCACTGTGAGGCATCAAAGGAAGATTTCAGTGACTGCTCCCTGAGCCATTGGTATCTGTTATTTAAAATCTCACAAAGGAACATTGCTCCTGTACAGTTTGACAGTTTTTGTAGGCTAAGGTCTAACCTACATCTCTCTTGCTTCAGTGAAAACTGAATGACCTCTGATACTACGCTTGTTGGAAATAGGGAATGGCTATTGTAGCAGCAAGCATCCCAAGCATCCTCAGGGTTTGCAGCTACCACAGGTTCTTGGATCTGCTTTGTTAAAGGAAAGCAACTCAAAATGGGTTAACAAGCTTACTTTAATCAGTCAGACATATATCGTTTACCTTGTTCAGGAGAAAAGGTCAGCACCCTGAACCTCAAAGTATACAGGCATAATTATCAAGACAGAAACATCAAGTAGACAGATTTCCAAACTGTCCAACCATTACATCCATACCCAGTCAACATCTGGGTTTCCACATTCTGGGTTTTTCAAAGCCGGGGGACTCTCAACAATGGCTTCCCAGAATTCAGATCAAATCACAGAACACTTCTCAAAGTGAGTCCCAAAACAAAGCTACACATCAGGGCTTATATAGCCTTCTCCTGGCTCAGAGAATGTAACAACCTTATTGACTCACTGGCCAATCAAGAAGTATCTACTGAAAAACAAACCTCCCACCCTAGGCTTCAGGTGCACATTAGCCTAGGGGCAGGGAAGATCTTTAAAATTTACATTCTTATTACAGCTATACATCACATTTTGTGCAAAACTTCTGGTGCTTGAAAGTGACTAGTTGAGTCCTACCTTCACTTTTGATTATGTACAGTTCAAAAAGCAAATGGCATCCAGGTCATTGAAACCACTAAGATTTAATTGATGCTCTTGGAATAACAGGATTTAGACCTGGAGGATATAATCGAGGTCATCTAGTCCAACCCCCTCATTATACCTATTCAGCCCAGATGTGCTCAATGGAAACTAGATTTGTTATTATTATACTCTGTGTGCATGTTTATTTGACAGAATCATGGAAAAAGACTTAGGAATCATGAAGACCAACCTTTTTTTCTTGGAAATATGTGGTACATTGGATAGAGTATCGGACTTGGAGTCAGTAAGACATAAGTTTGAAGCCTGTTGAAGACTATTATTAGCTGCTACTGGGGCTGTCATCTCAGTTTCCCTCTCTGTAAAATGGGAACAGTAATAGCACCTACTTCCCAGAGTTATTGTGAAGATTGAATGAGATAAAATATATAAAACACTTTGTAGACTTTAAGAACATTTCAAATATGATTGATGATGATGATGATGATGATGCTGGAAACTGGAGCTCAGAGGTGATTTGTTCTACCTATACTACCCAGCCAACATGTTTGTGTCAATGGCTGATCTGAGCTAAATTCTTTCTCTTAGTCACAGTAATAGCAAAACCTCAGTGACAATTGCTTGGGCACTCCTATATCACCATAATGTTTACTAATGTTTTCTACCCGTGAATCTGATTTTTCCCCTCACCCAGAAGCAGGCATTAGAGTTGAGTGAGAAGAGCATCAGACTGACAGCCTATGGACCAAGATCTTTTGGTACTATTGCTAATGAGTTCTGTGAATTTTGGAAAGCTGCAAATTTCTCTGGGCCTCAGTTTCCTGATTCGTAAAGAGAGGAAGTTGGAGTAAAGGACCTTCAGGTTTCTTTTTAGCTTAAAAGCCCACAACTGATTCTCTGAACTGTACTCCTCTCCACTCCATGTTTGATCTGTAGTTAAATAGGCTTTCCTCCTCCTCAGGTCCAATTTCCTATGGAATTGATTAGAAATGGTCCCCAGCCAGAGCCTTGCTCCGCTCCAGATCATGGGGGTTAGAACTAGATGAAACTTTAGAGACTATGCACTTCTGTATGTATCTTCCATGACTTTTTTCTCATATGTACTCATCTTAGATTTTTAATTTTTCACAAGAAAAAAATACTTTAAACACAATCCTCAATGGATTCAGGTGACATCTTTTATTTTAAAAAATATTTCATTTATTTATTTTCAATTTTAACATTCATTTCCATAGGTTTTAAATTTTCTCCCTCTCTCCCTCCCCCCCAAGATGGCATGTAATCCAGTATGGGCTCTACACATACATTCCTATTAAACCCATTTTCATATTAGTCATGTTGCGTAGAAGAATTATAATGAATGGGAGAAACCATGAGAAAGAACAAAACAAAAGAGAAAAGAGTCTGCTTCGCTCTACTTTTAACCATGGAGAATGACTCCATAGTTCTTTGTCTGGATTTGGATGGTGTAAGGGTTATGGGATTTAAAGATCTCCCATGCCCCATGGACGTGCTGACATAGCAGAGCAAGAGAAAAAAAAAGCCGAGCTAACGGTCCTGCGGTTGGCAGTTGGTGGCAGTTGCCTTTTTTTTTTTTTTTTTGAGTTAGGACTCCGGCTGAGCACTGCCAGGGGCCGGAGCTGCTGGGAGCATTCTTCCAGGACGCTGGGTGGTTACTGTGAGTGGGGAGAGGAGGACCTTTGCCTGAGGTAGCCTGTTCTATTTTAAAGGCTTGAAAATGTGGGTGCTTTCTACTTTATCTACCTGTGCCAATGTCATAACTACTCTGATGGCTTTCACTTTCTGGTTTTGGGACTCAGTCTTTTGGTATCTTAATAAATTTTCTAGTTTATTTCCCCAAATGGCAAACCTGACATATTTTGTGATGGATAATTATATCAGCATATTTGTAATCTCTATAGGCATTGTGAATATGGCATTGCTGATACAGATGGCATTTTCCATAATTAGTCCTTTGGAAAAGTATTACGTCCTTGTACTGCTGAGAAAGGACTAAGTTTGTCATAATCAGTGCTTGAACACTGTGGCTGTTACTGTATACAATGATCTCCTGGTTCTGTTCACTTCACTCAGCATCAGTTCATATAAGTCTTTTGAGGTTTTTCTGAAGGTCGCCTGTTCATCATTTCTTATAGTGCAATAGTATTTCATTACATTCATATACCACAACTTGTTCAGCCATTCCCCAATTGATGCCATTCCCCATCTCCTCGATTTCCAGTTCTTGGCCAACACAAGAAGAGCTGATATAAATATTTTTACACCTGTTGGTGTAATATAATGCCAAAAGAAAGGCAACTTCCCAAGGTTCAGAATACCAGCATAGGTGCTCTCCATTTTATTCAGTAACAAACCCAGAACAGAGAAGATCAAAACATGACATCATTCAAAATACAGCATTTACTAAGTGTGATTAAATAATCTCCAAGTACTACCCCACCCCAGGACCTTCCAATCACTCAATCAATTACAAAGTCCCTGTTCTAAATACTTCTCTACCCCTAGGCTATACCTTCATTTGGTCCACCACAAAACCCCTCTTCTCAAATGGAGATTAGTTTCCAAACATAGGTAAAGTACCTTCATTTGTCAATCACAGAGCACAATAAGGTCAAAAGTTCCCCACCCCTGGATCACAATTGAATCTACCCCAGAGTTACATCAAGTTTAAATACAGCACTTAATACCCAAATGGAGGTCTTTTCTTCATCTTGACACAGGCAAGTTCTCAGCAATCTTAGTTCCTGGGGAGACAAGGCTTAGCAAGGCCATAAGATACATTGCCAGTCCCTTCATGAATTCATCCTCTGTCTGTAGAACAGTCCTAGAACCCCTGAACACATTAGCAAAGCCCTCTCCCAGGATTTCTGTAAACATACAACAAGAAAATCCTTCTTCAGGGCTTCTGAACCAACAGAAAGGCTCCCAGACCCCTGCAACAACAGCACTGTCCTTCACCAGTGGACAGTATTCATTCTGTCTGCAGGACAGTCTCCAGACCCCTGCAACAACAGCACTGTCCTTCACCAGTGGACAGTATTCACTCTGTCTGCAGCACAGTCTCCAGACCCCTGCAACAACAGCACTGTCCTTCACCAGTGTACAGTATTCACTCTCTGTCTGCAGGACAGTCTCAGGGCTTCTTAGCCAAAAGCCAGGTTCCAGGACTTCTTCAACAGGACTGTCTTTCACCAGTGGACAAATCTGGCAAAATAACATCAAAACAGACAGACAAAGTACCAGCAAAACAGCCACGTCTCCTCAGTCCTTGGCAGCTCAGGGGGCAGGTCTCAAAAGTCCAGGGCAATTCAAAGCGGCCACCAGCAATTCTCTTAGTCTCTCTCTCTCTCCATGAGGTGCTGCTTCCAAAAAGATCTTCCGCCTCTCTCTTGTCTCTCCAAATCTACGTCACCAGCTCCTCCCAGTTCAGGACTTTCTTTTCACATCAAAAAGTCCATCCCACAGGTGGGATTAACAAGCTCTGGGTTTTAACACAATCAATTTGAAAACCAAGCCAATACAGGGGAATCTTTAATTGCCATTACTATCACAGTTGGTCCCTTTCCAATTTTTATGATCTCTTTGGAATATAGCCTTAGAAGCGATATTGTCAAAGGGTATGCACATTTTTATAGCCCTTTGTGCCAAGTGACACCTTTTACATGAAGCCTTTCAGTCTCCCCAGTTTCTAGTTCCTCCAGCTCCCAAATTAATGTGTTTATTTTGTATAGGATTTGTGTATACTTAAATGTATACATGTTGATTTCCTATAGAATATAAGTTCTCTGAGGGTAGGAATTGTTTCATTTTTGTCTTTGTATTGCCAGCATTTAGTGTAGTGACTAGTAAATAAGTAGGCACTTACTAAATGTTTATGGATTGACTGACTAATTGTTTCAAAGATTTGTGATGTTGTTACAGGAGCTTTTTCCATCCTTTCAGATTTACAACCTTGCCCATGTCTTTGTAGGTGGTCTTGATGAATGTCTCTGTCCGAATCAGTTAGTGCTCATTAGGGTTCTCTATCAGAATAAAACTTTCAAAAGGAGATAGTGTGTAAAGGGATAGAGTAAATAATGTCAAATAACCCCTTCCTTCCTCCAAGGTAAAAACATGCAGAGCTATGTTGGACAGGTGATGGAAGAAACAAGAATAGGAAAGACAGCAATTGAAATTGTAAAGAAACTAGAAGTCTGTGCAATTTGTTGACAGTGGAGAAAAATTGTCACATGAGCAGGTTGCCTGTTTGGGGCCTCTTTTGCCAGGGAGCTGGTGCATGATGGATGTGACTAACCTTGTTGTTGTTTGGCCTTCATTCTCCATGACATCAGGAAGATGATGTCATGACTTGCAAGTGAATTGGATTTAAGTGAGGGAGGGCTGTGCAAGGTCACCAGTCTCACTTTTTCCTCGGCAGCCATCTCTGTCCAGTGGCAAGATATAGACCAGGATGACTGGAGATGGCCCCACGACTAACCCTGAGTAGGACATCGAAGTGCTAATCCTAGCTTTATCCTTCACTACTCACCTTGATATGCTCCCATATTCTAGCCAAAGTGCTTTGTCATTTTCCAAATATGTCCTAGACTTTTTTGCCTTTGGGTCTTTTGTTTTACTGTTTCCTATGCATGGATTTCTCCACCCCTAATCTGTTTGTTGAAATCTTTTGAAGACCCAACTAAATGCTACTCTTCCATGAAGCCTTCACCAATTTCCCTTTATTACACTGCTCCTCTGCCTCTCCCTTCCCCCAATGTGCTCGAAGGCATATATACACATACTAAAAAATAACTTGGTGCGAACTTAGGTTACATTATATTTTTTTGTGTCTTATGAATGGATTGTGCTTTAATTTGTACTTTATTTCTTTATTCACATATTTTATCTTACCTAGTAAGAGGAAGCTTCACATAGTGACTAGAGAGACAACTTCCAAGCCAGGACGGGATGATTTCAAGCCTTGCCTCTGGCACATCATGGTTGGGTGGTCCTGGGAAAATCGCTTCACCTTTCTGTGTTCCAGCCAAGTTGACAACCTACATTGGAAGAAGGATTTTCCTTGTCTGGACATTCCTCATAATTGTGGAATCACAGGTTCAAAGCCTATGCTAGCTTGTCTTCTTGTCTTAACATCTTCAAGGGTAAGGACCATATCAAATTCGGCTTTGCCTTTCCCTTGTTGTATAGCATCTAGTTCTGTAGTTTGGACTTCTTTTCATTGGCTCTGTGGTTTCATTGGTGTGAGGGATTCCAGGTGCAGAAACTCTCTCCAGTAATGTAGGTCAACAAGGTCAGTAACTAAAATTCTTAGGAAATTTCCTGAGGCTTTGAGAGGCTATGTGATTTTCCATTTGTCCACACAGAGGAAGGATTCTAACTCAGGTCTTTCTGACCCCATAGATGACCTTCTGTGCAACATGACTTTGCCACCATGCTCCAATTGCCTTCTGCTATACTGGAGGCCTCCTTCTCCCACTGATGAGTTCTTCTCAGGACCTCCATTTTGAGGATGAGCCTAGAATTGCAATAATTCTCTCTCTAGACTTTGTCCCTTTCCCACTCTTGTTTTCAGTTCCCTTTCATACATTGTCTTCCCTCATTAGGATGTAAACTCCTTGAGGCAAGGAATTTTTTTTTAATTTACATTTATATTTCTAATGCTTAACACAGTTCCCCGGCATATAGTAAATAATAAATGCTTGCTAACTTATCTGTATCTAGTAGGTGCTTAATAAATGTTTGGTGACTTTTAAAATCTGAAAAGAATAAATCCCAGGAAAAGTAGCATTAAATTTCCCATTTTTTTTTTTTTGCCATTATAGGAAATGAAAGGATGCCCAAACCTTACGGCAGAGAGGGACCCTAGCACATTTAAGTTAAACATCACCAGCCAGAATTTTCAAGATTTTACAGGAGACAATGTGTGAATTTGGAAAGAGCAAGGCCAGGTAGCACATCTTGCTCTCTGCCCCACCTCCTCCTGCCCAGAGGCTGACAGCACAAAGGTCCCTTTGAAGTCAACAGAAAATCCATGCTTCCATCAGCCTTCGAAAACGGGTCTTACATTCAAGGAGAGGTGCTATTTTTAAGTCAGGAGAGGAAGCTTTGCTGTGGAGAAAAAGAAGCCTTTTAAGGTTCCATTGCTGCCTCTTAGAAGGAAATCCTTTCATGTTGAATCTATTGATACAAATTCAGTGCCTGGGTTTAGAACTACTTTATCCCCCCTGATAGAAAAGCCTTTTCAGTGTCTCCATTTTCTCCCATTCTTCATATACCTCCAGCCTCTCGGGGAAAGTGACAGGGAGGGTCAATAGCAGTGGCTGGGCATCCATTATGAGGTTGGAACTCTGCAATGACAATCAACTGTCAGGTGTCTCCGCTCAGGTTGCCAATGCTCAATCAGGCCAACGTTCTCTCCCATTTGACCCCCTGATGCCAGGGAACGTGCGGATAGAGCACAGCTTTGTTATTTGAAAAAAGAATGATGCTTCTCTCTGAGAGACAACATGGGATAGACCCCACAGGGGTGAGGAACCTGCAGCCTTGAGGCCACATGAAGCCCTCTAGGTCCTCAAGGGCAGCCCTTCGACTGAATCCAAACTTCACAGGACAAATCCCCTTACTAAAAGCATTTGTTCTGTAAAACTTGGACTCAGTGGAAAGGTTGCATCCAAGGACCTGAAAGGTCACATGTAGCTGCAAGGCTGAAGGCTCCCCATTCCTATACTATAGGGCCTATAGAACCAACTTTGAAGTCAGCAGAACATAGATTCAAGACTTGGATTTGACTGGCTGTGTCATCATGGACAAAGTGCTTTAGCTCTCAGTTCCCCAGGTAAATTCTCTAAGACCTGAAGTTGCAGAGAAGGTGCTGATCTGCATCAGTAGAAGAATTTTCCTCACTTGGGAGTTCCCTGTCTTTATGAAATCACAAGGGGTCCATTCCATATCTCTGAGGATCTCAAAGCACTTCAAAGGCATCAGATGATTTATCCCATTTATCAGACACAGTCTCAGATAGTACAGGGCTGGCACCAGGGATGTACTAGTGACTATTTCTTGGAGAAAAAATACAAATGACACATTTTAAAATTTAATCTGTAACATGAACATTTTCCCATCACTTTCTACAGTCTCGGCAATCAACAAAAAACAATAAATCAAGCTTTGATTCATAGTGTTTGCTGATTTCTGAGGCGTAAATGCTCACACTAAAAATTTAACATCCAGCTGCTCATAGCCAGTAGGAGGTAACTCTGGTACGTCCCTGACTGACTCTAAGATTGGTTCTTTGTTATAGTCAAAAACACTGACATGTTATTAGGACTGCAGGACTCTGTGGAAGTCACTGCAACCAGAATACACCGACCTCTTCCTGCCCTGCTTGCCCACTGGACTGCTTCAAAGAGAAGCCTGAAAACATGCCTAACAGATAAGGGAATGAAGTCTCTGGATTGCACAGTGGGCATAAGGTGCTACATAGTGAGGACTGGGGGTATGTTGTTAGCCTTCTGGGTGAAAAACAGAGGAGTTTCCAATCCAAGCCAAAAGTTATAGGACAGTGCTGAGGGTTGGGGATAGACTAAAACAATAATCTACAAACTTTTTTGGCCACTCATCCCATCACCCAAATTTTTTTTTTAGCATGCCCCTCAATGGATCTACTTAACAGTAATAACAATATTTATATAATGCCTTAAACTTTGCAAAGCAGTTTACAAATATTTTTTCATTTTATCCTTACAACAACCCTGGTAGGTAGGGGATATTATTATTCCTATTTTACAGAGGAGAAAACCAAGGCAGAAAGAGGTTAAGTGACTTGTCCAGGGCCACATAGCTAATAAGCATCTGAAGCTGGATTTGAATTCACCTTCTTCATTCCAGGTTCAGCACTCTATTCACTGAGCCACCTGGCTGCCTTCTTGTTCCCAAGTTATTTACGTATAGTACTATGTTAACCATGATACATATATTACAAAATACAGAAAGATGGAAATTATAAAAGGACAAGATGAAGACACAATAGTATTTGATTTCAGAGTCAATAAAAAGCTGTTAGAATTTATTGAGTAAGGGAGTGGCATAGGCTGATGTGCAGTTTTGATACATCACTTAGCAGCTGTCTGGAGGATGGATCAGAGGGAAGAGAGACTTCTGGCGGAGAAGTTATTACAAATAGTCCAGGTGAGAGGAGAAGAGGGTCTGAACTAGGGTGGTGGTGAACTAGGCGAGTGGAGAGAGGGGGACAGATCCAAAAGACAAGAAATAACAAGCTCTAAGGATGGTGCTGCCATGGATACTAATAGGGATGTTTGGAAGAATGATTACCTTTTTTTTTTGGAGGAGGGAATGCAAGGCAAATGGGGTTAAGTGACTTGCCCAAGGTCATGCAGCTAGTTAAGTGTTAAGTGTCTGAGGCTGGATTTGAACTCAGGTCCTCCTGACTCCAAGGCCGGTGCTCTATTCACTGTGCCATCTAGCAGCCCAAGGATTACTTTTGAGGGAAAGATTAAAATGAGATCTGTGATGCAGTAAAAACCTCCTCATCCTATGTGACTCAATACTCTGTTCCAGTAAAAATAAGGAGGGGTACAAGACCATAGATTTAGCAATCATTAAGTACAGGTCTATAATTTTATAAATGAGGAAACTGAGGTCCCAAGAGGTTAAGAGACTTGTCCAGGGTTACATAGACAATGAATGTTTAACTTGATCTAAACCCAGGTCTTTCTGACTCCAGGCCTAGCACTCACACTCACTGTGCTTGAGCATGGGGCCCTCCTTCCAAGGAGCTTGTGCCACGGATCAGAGCTGATTGAGGGAGCAGGGGTGTGTGCTTGTGTGTGCATGCATGCATACCTGTGTGTGCCTGTGTGCATGCATGTCTGTGCATGTGTGTGTATGTAGGTGCATGTGTGTGCATATGTGTGTATGTGTGTGTGCATGCTTGCGTGCACGAGTGTTTTCCTAATGTCACCTGAGAAGCCATGGTTTTGTTATGACTGCCCCTAGGGACCCAGAGAGCTTACACAGTGGGGGTGTGTATGTAGGGTGGAGGGTAGGAGCAGATTGGCTGTCGTGGGGAATGTGGTATGTGATGTATCTTCCCATTCTCTGATCACATACTTCTTTCTTGGGGTCAGATCATGACATCAGCCTCGGAGACCAAAGTGTAAGAATAATGATGTGTTCAGGGAGTACACAGACCCCAGAGGGAAAGATGAGGGAGCACTAAAGTAGCATCCCATTCTGCTAGCAGGGATGCCCCATTCAATACTTTGCTATTTGAAATTGCAGACTATGCCTTTTCTTGGTGAAGAGAAGGGAAGCTTCCCAAAGACGTGCTGTAACTAAAGAGGCTCAGAGACATGTCCCTTTTCAATCCTTTATTGTTTTTTATGGGGTTAATGTTTTTGTTAGCCTCATTGCTTGCAGAGGTTCTGAGAGACCACTGAAAACATTGTCATGGTCTCTTGGGTAAGCCAGATACTTCTTAGCTATGTGGCCCTGGGTAGGGCAATAGGAGTAATATAGATTATTATCAGAGAGAGGGTCTTAAGATTGAGCCTGGTCTCTCTGTTAAAGTTTAGGGTCTGGGGGATGGCTAGGTGGCACAGTGAATAGAGCACTGGCCCTGAAGTCAGGAGGGCCTGAGTTTAAATCTGGCCTCAGACACTTAACACTTAGTAGCTGTGTGGCCTTGGACAAGTCACTTAACCCCAACTGCCCTCCAAAAAAGCAAAAAAAAAGTTTAGGGTCTGACACAAAGAAGTGATTCACACATGGTTTGGAACTAGAGTGTGAGTGTTGGATCAGAGCCCAGTCAGAACTATGGGTCCTATCTTCCAGAGAAAAGTAGGATCCCCACCATTAAAATATGCTGATGCTTTTTGCAAGGTCAAAGCTAAAGAGAAGCCAATTATTTGGAAGCAGTTTGCCCCAGAGATTTAACCACAGATGGTGAAACATGAAATCACATGTGATTTTTTCCAGGTTTGCTACTACCATGTGACTTTGATCCAGTCAGTTATCTCTGGGAATCCTCAGTTTCCTCCTTTGATGAGAATAGGAAGGGCTTATTTGTTAAAGGGCATACACACGAGTCCTTTGGTGATAGCCATCTTGACAGATCCCTTCTCTTCTCTACTCCCCACCCCTTCTAGAACCATGATTAAACTGATTCTGCCATTGCCCCAGAAGGTTATTGTGCCAAACCCATTTGCCTATGGCCCCAGTTACCATCTCTGTAACTTTCTTAACCAAAGTAGCCCTCCCTTTGTATGCCATCTCCATCTCTCTATTAGAATGAACGCTTCTTGGAGGCAGGAACTGTCTTTGCTTTTGTATTTGTATTTCCAATATTTAGCAAAATGATTGGCACATAATAAGCACTTAATAAAAGCTTTTCATTTATTCATTTATTCATCAGGTTCAGCCAAAACAAAGCCAGCCAAACATTTGATGACAGTTGGGTCACAGACAGACGTAAGCCTTTTACCCTATTGAATTAGAGACATTCTTTTATTTTTCTGGGGATAAAGCATACATATTGAGAAGCATCATAGAGGGATGTAGAGGAACAAGCTTTGGACTTGGAGTCAGAAGACCTGGGTTTGAGTCCTGCCTGCCACTTCCTTGTCCTGTGACCTTGAGTAATTTAAATTCTATGAATCACAGTTTCCTCATTTGTAAAATGGGTCTAATGAGCCATACACATCTTTTCTGTATTAAATGAGACAAAATGTGTGAAAATACATTTTGAACCATAAAGTCCCTTATGAATATAAGTTATATAAGGCTATTATTGTAATAGGTTCTGGGATATTTCTTCCTTCTCCTTCCTTCTTTCATTTCAGTGAGTTGGGAGAGGAAAAAAAAATAACTGCCTGTAGACATACATGGTGATCAGTGGGTTCTTAACTGCTGGAGGTTGGGGGAAAAAAAAGAAAAAAAGAAAAAGAGAAAGCCAGAAGTCAGGACAACTAGAAAGAGATCAATGGAAAATTTGCCCTCCTTTTCTGTTATGGGAGATAGCACCAAATGATAGAACCTAGACACACATTCTTGTCTGACTGTGGATGTCAGACCTGGTGAGAACACTGATGAAAACTTGGCATGAAATTGTCTTTCTTCCTCTTTTACTCCTTCCCCCATTCCCATTTGGCAGAGATGGGTCTTTTTGATGGGGGAAAGCTTCCCTCATATCTAGGCCTTTAAATGATTCCATGACTTTATAAATACCTAATGGTGATGTGATGCAGGAGATAGGCTGAAGTCAGGTCCGTTCTCTGATGCATCCCTGAGTAAGTAGCCCTGCATGGGTAAGGAGGCTACTTCATTAGGAACTGTCTGTCCTGATGAAAGAACAGGTCCTGACCAAGACAAAAATGCTTTCTCTAACACAAACTTTGCCCTAAGTTTTTTTTTAGTAGGAACTATGAGCCCAGAAAATCCTTCAAGGTTTTACCTACAGGTAGATGGCTTGCACTCAGGAAGATATGAATTCAAACCCTACCTCAGACACTTACTAGCTGTGTGCTCCACTTGGCCTCAGCTTCTCCATCTGTAAAGGGAGGATAATAGCATCCACCTACCAGGGTATTGTGGCAATAACATGGGATACAATATGTCCATTGCAAAGTTTAAAGCACTGCATTAATAATTTGGGGCAACCAGGTGGTGCAGTAGATAGAGTGTTGTGCCTGGAGTCAGAAAGACTCATCTTCATGACTTCAAATTTGGCCTCAGATGCTTACTGTGTGACCCTGGGCAAGTCACTTTACCCTGTTTGTCTCAGTTTCGTCATCTGTAGAATGAGCTGGAGAAGGAAATGGCAAACCACTCCAGTATCTTTGCCAAGAAAACCCCAAAGGGGGTCACAAAGAGTTGGACAAGATTGGAAATGACTGAACAACAATAACCATTTGGATGAATATTATTATTCATATTATGACAGTCTCCCATACAATTGTTATATTTGCATCTAGGATGTTATCTTCTTGACTTTTATCTTCACCTAACTTTGGTGGCTCAGCCTGCTGACTGAATCCTTATCTAATAAGGAGGGTATCGTTGATGGAAAGGTCTTGTTTTCTACTGGCTCTTTTTGAATGAAGTTTCCCAGGTATGATTTGAGGGTTGGTTATACACAGTTTCAAATTCTTTTTCTTTCAGAATAACCTAAGAAAGGAGGATAGCGATTTTAATTTTAAGGTCTAGCAAACAGGCACAGAGAAATCAAGGAACTAACTTGGGGTCATGCTGCAGGTCCACAGGAGAGATGGGCTGGGAAGAGCCAGGTCTTCAAGCTTGACCCCAGAGAAGAGATTAAATAGATGCATCTGCCTTCCTCCTTCACAGAGGGGAGGGAGGACTATGGGCATGAAAGATTTCATTTACTGTCAGGTTCTGGTGAAGTGTCGGTTAGTTTTGCTGAACTGCTTTGTTTTTCTGATCTTTTATAGTCTTTGTTATTAGAGATGACTTGCTCAGTAAGGGAGAGGAAAGGCATTTATTCAGAAATGAAGGTTATGTAAAAACAAAAGGTATAAATAAAAATTTTTATAGAGAAAAAATGGATGAACCCCTCGCCTCCCATGCCAGATCTTGCTCTCTAGGCTGATTCTTTGCAAAGCCACAGGATACTCTATTGCAGGTCTTCCTTTAGTGGGTTGGGGCCGGGCAAGGGAGAAAGAAGCAGTGGGAGGGGAGAGTCAGAAGCAGCTGTAATGTATTAGAGGAAAGGGTATTGGAGGAGAACTGGCACCGCCCCAGCCTGATCTACATAAGACGCTCTGTGCCAACTCAGGTGAGGACTCTACCTTCTTCTGCTTGCCAGGATACTCTTCCAGTGGGCAAAAATTCACTTGCAGCTGCAACAACCAGTTTATCCTGTTCTGTAGTCTATCCTCATTAGCCAAATCCCATAGACACAAGTGCAATATACCATCATTAGTTACTGTGGCAATCCAAGGGCCTTATTTATGCAGGAGAGACTCTGAATGGGTACTTCCCACGGTCCCATGACTCCCAAGGTGCGTAGGGATCATAATCCCCTCAGAGCAGGTGTGGGTGGATGGGCAGGCTTCTTAGAGTTTCTGCAGCTGAAGGGTGGGAGGGAGAGCTTCCAGGTGTCTGGGCTTTAGCAAGACAGACATGGAAGAGGGGAGAAAAGGTGATAAGCAAACAGCCTCAGGTTGTAGAGGTAAACCAATGAGATTTTAAGAAGGAAAAGGATTTACTTCATGCAGTCTGAAATATGACTGCTGTGATGTTCCATAAACATGTGTATTTTGGTCAGTGTGCTCCTAGGAGACAGCAATTCCAGCAGACCCTAGGAGCTACCTCTGCTCATTCCCTGCTATTGTCACATTGCACTGTGGCTCCTTTTTAATATTTAAGGTTACTTGGGGGATTAAGAAGAAGGAAATGGTCAAATTGGGGAGAAGCAATTAACTTCAGGTCAAAAGGTGATTGAAGAGAAAGGTGGATTCGAAGGTAACTTAGGTGAAAAGCTAGAGAAAAGCAGTAAATTGCCTGTGGACAGATCTGCCCAACACATTTTCTGATACCTTAGGCCCAGAAGCTGTGCATTGGCCCCTCTCTATTACTGGGGCTTTCTATATTATTGGCATGTTCCATTTTGTATCAAAGATGGCAGTGCTTTTCAGCATTCCCACAGACACCAAATTTGGAACAGCATAGCATTGAATTCCCAGAACCACAGAGTGCCAGAAATGGAAAAGACTAGGAAAACCATCTAATCCAGCGTTTAGATTTTACCAATGAGGAAACTGAGGCACAGACAGAAATTATTTATCCTTCTGTCCTAACTCCATTTCCTCCTCCCCCATTTATCTGGGACCTAAGGTTTGAGAGGTTACTGATGAAATGTTGCTGATCTAACATTTCTGATTTTCTTTTTACATTGGAATCACTAAAATACCCAAACTAAAAATTACCTCCTCTGTCTTTACTTTCCATACAAATCAGATACAGTAAATCCATACAGATTATAATCTTCATTTTATTTTATTTTTTTGCTTTTTTGGAGGGCATTTGGGGTTAAGTGACTTGCCCAAGGTTACATGGCTAGTTTTTGTGTTAAGTGTCTGAGGCTGGATTTGAATTCAGGTCCTCCTGACTCCAGGGCCGGTGCTCTATTCACTCCGCCACCTAGCTGCCCCTATAATCTTAATTTTAAAAGAAATAAATGAAGTTGAGGTGGACTGGGGTGGCAGAAGCCATTCAGGTGAATGGACAGCCAGTTAGTGCTGCCCCAACATGGCAGGCCCGAAGCTGGAAGTTCTCAGAGGCCCAGCATTTTGTGTTGCATCATTCAAAGGTGGATGAGCAGAATCTGGGACAGCAGCTGCAGGGCCAGTCAGGTGATCCTGCTTTGAGTTGGCAGCCTTGAGTTTTGAGGAACGGGTGACAATGGCAATCACACACAGTTGGAAAGGAAAACCCAAATGTGTTCAGAAAGCTGCAGATGGTGCTGGCTCAGTGGTGGCACAGCTTTCTTCATCAGGCACTTCATCTGGAGGCTAATAGCCTAGGCCACAAGGGGTGGGCTCAGCCAGGGAAGCTGCCGTGTGATCTCCGCATGCAAGAAGATGAAATTTTCCTTACAACCTTTTTCCTATCTTTCCACTCAGCAGTCTCCTGATGCAACTTTAACCTCTCTTTCTTCAAGCTATTTCTTCCCTGGTGGTTGGGTTGGGACAGAGCAGGACTCTTGGCAGAAATAGGCATCTTGGTGACATATAGGATAGAATATTGAACTTTGAGTTAGGAAGATGCAAATTTAAATCCTGTTGCATTTCATCTATTAATTTGTGACCCTGGACAAGTCACTTGACCATTCTATCAGTCTCAATTTTCTCATTTGTAAAATGAGAATAAAAACAGTAATACCTCATAGGGTTGCTTTGGATCAGATGAGGTCATATCTGTAATGTACTTTACAAACCTTAAAGCATCATATAAATAATAATGATTATTAATAGGGCCAGTGGGTTCTTTGCTTCAGAGAGGCTCCTGGATAGATAGAGGAAAGAACCAAAGAGACAGATAATGCTACCCTATAGTCTTAGGTATGCTGGTAAATGTTTAACAACCAGATTTTTAAAAAATGTACCCAGGATACACTTTTAAGTTTAACAAGCATTATTAGCATTTTTACAACACTTTCTTAAGTCTAGATAATCAACAGAACAGTAAATGAAGCCCCGATTTGTAGCATTTACCTATTTTGGAGGTGTAAACACTCCAAATAAATACCAAATAAAAACTACTCCTTCTGTCCCTATTTTCTATACAAATCAGTTACAGTAAATCCATACAGATTAAAATCTTTATTTTTAAAAGAAATCAATAAAGTTGGAGTGAGCTGGAGTGGTAGAAGCCTTTAGGTGAATGGACAGCCAACATGGCAGCCCTAAAGCTAGAAATTTAACAATCATTTCCCTTGAGTTGGTTCTCATATCCCTACTACCCACACCCTGCATAATGCATGCTCATAAAAGACCCACGGAGCCAATTCCAGTGCATCTACTCAATTGTATCTAAGCCCTGAGAAATTTTAAATTGCTCCAGATTCACAAGAGACAACTTGGAGTAGTGGTTAGACAGTTTGCTGTGGGGTCATTTAGACCTGGGTTCCAGTTCTACTATAGACACAAACTAACTCTGTGATCATGGACAACGTCTAACCTCTCAGTGTTACCAGGCAACTCTCAAAGACTAGACCCACTAGAATGTAGACCTCTCTTGTAGATTTTCATTTGGTGGAGGCACATTGAAAATTGGGAGTTTTCTACAAGAATGAAATAACAGATTGAGACGTAAAAAACCCAAACCAAACCAGTATTTGTCACATGCATTAGGTTTTTTTCTTGCTTTGTTGTTGTTCAGTCATTTTTTCAGTCATGTTTGACTGCTCGTGATCCCATTTGGGGTTTTCTTCACAAAGATACTTCAGTGGTTTGCTGAGGCCAAAGGTTTAAGTGATTTGCCCAGGGTCACACAGCTAGTAAATGTTGGAGCCCAGATTTGAACTCATGAAGATGTTTTCCTGACTTTAGGCCTGAGACTCTATTCACTGTGCCACCTAACTGTCCCTTCTCTTTATTTACTCCATTCCTATCTGCCAAAGCCTTTCTTCTTCCTCTTTCTTATCTTTCTACTTTACCAGTCACTTGGGTGATATCCCTGATTGAAGCTACTGTACATACCTGTTCATTGGCATATTTTCTAGTGGAAAAATGTCTGAAAGCTGTTGACCATTGTATGTATGACAGCCAGCAGGGGGCATTGTTTCATTTCTTCTTCAGATACATGGTAGTGGGGCTACATTTGGGTAATATGACTATTACTTGTACTTGTCCTCAAGATGAAGACCTGGTTGATCAATTGGCCTATCTGGACCTACTCTTTACTTTTTTCCTAACTCTGACTGAAGCTTTTGTTTGAATAAAAGAATGGTTGTGGATAACTTCTGGAATCAACATTGCCCATCTCTATCATAGTAATTTCACAATTTTAAAATGGTGTTTTTTTTTTTTTTTTTGATGCTACCTGCTAATCAGCTACTCTACACTGTTCTCGGTCCATTTTGACTTTTCTTCCACCTTTCTTTCTGAATTTTATTGTTTTAAAGTTGTTTTATTTTATTTTTTACTGTTGGCTTGATCTGTGGGCAGGCCCTTTATTTTTAGGCAGCTCAGGATAAAATTGATGCAATTTGATTGTTGATTGCAATTGGCCAGTTGCCCAGGAAGCCTCTTTTGGGAGGTGGGAAGTGGAAAGGTTTTATCAAAGTGTCCAAGGGATCACCTTAGTTTGGTGATCTTCTTTCTCCTCTTCTTCTCCAGTTTGATGAGGTCCAGACTTCTTCTTTTTTGCAGGGGAGAAGTCAGGGCAATTGGGGTTGTGACTTGTCCAAGGTCACATGGCTAGTACGTGTTAAGTGTCTGAGTCTGGATTTGAACTCAGGTCCTCCTGACTTCAGGGCCGGTGCTCTATTCACTGCACCACCTAGCTACCCCAGAGGTCCTGACTTCTTAAGTTTCATACAGGTAGACTTCTCAATTTGAACCCTGAGGGCGATTGGTAGCACTGCTCAGGGCTCAACAAAACATTCAGCTTCCAGAGTCATCAAAGGCTTAGATCAAAGATTTAGAACTGGGCCTTAGGGATACACTGTCTTTAGGGTTTTTTTCTTAAAGAATTAATTTATTTTAAATTTAAATACTGAAACTTAAATAAACAATGAGAAAAGAAAGAGAAACATATCATAAACCCAAATATTAAAACTTTAATACAAAATAGGAAAAGAAAAAAAAATTGCCATGTGCACAGCAGAATGTGAGAGGATTCAAAATATATAGCAATACATTTCTATTTCATGAAAGCCTATATAATAAATAGTATACATTGTGTTCAGAGATGTCCATCTTTTCTTTTATTCCTTGTGAGTTTTCTTTTGTTCTGTGCTGTGCACTTTTTACTTTGTTCTTTTTTCCTCTTTACTCTCTCCCCTCCCAAAAGGTTACAATTAAGCATGGATATATAGTAAGGATACACACCCACACACCCACACGCATACATATATTTATACATATACACACAGACATATATAGACATACATACATATATAGATATATACATACTTAGATATCTATAATAATCATATTCTTATATAGACATATACCTTCATATGTATCTATGCAAGACTGTACTATACTTGTTTGTCCTCTGTTTCTCTGAGGGTAGATAGCATCTTCCTTCATAAGTTCAAGTCTTTCCATGTTTTTCTAAGACCACCAATTCATCATTTTCTACACCACTGCAATATTCCAACCTTATACTGTCTTATTATTTTAAATAGTCTGAAACAATATTGATTAATATGGCTGACATAGTGTAGTTTCTCTATTTTTTCTTTTGATTAAATTTGTCTTAGCTTTAACCTTGTCTGAGATCATGATGACTACCCCTGCTTTTTTTGTCTTATAAATTCTACTCCTGATCTTTATTTTATATTTGTGTATATTTCTTATTTCCTATCCCTTCTGACTCCTCTACTTAATTTCTGCCCGCCTTGCCCTTCTATTATGTAACCAACCTCCCCATCCCCAGATTCCTTCCTTGTCCTATCCCTCCCACCCTTTCCCCTTATCCTCTTGTGTTTATCTAAATTTAGAACACTTTGATAGCCTTACAAATATATGTTATTCTCACTTTATCCCATTCCCATTAATCTAGACACCTTTCTATATTCCCCCCTTATCCTATTCTCTCACCCTCTTATTTCTTTATAAATTTAGAAGACTTTTATTCCATTCTAAATGTATACATTATTCTCTCTTTAACCTAGATCTGATGTGAGTAAGGTTCCCTCTAAAGTCTCTCTTTATTCTCTCCCCCTCCATATCCCCTTAGCCTTTTATTTCTTTCTGAATTTAGAAGATTTAATGCCCTTCTAGATATATTGTTCCCTCTTTAACCCATTCCTAATGAGAGTAGGATTCCAGAATTACCATCCCTCCTCCCCCATCTAATTCATCAGTGTCAGTTCTTCCTCTTGCACTTCATTTGTATAAGATAATTACTATTTTTGCCTTTTCCTAAACTATTTTGCTTTTTAGGATCATATCATACTCAGGTTCACCCCAATCTTTCTTTCAAGCTACCCAATTACTAATAAAAATTTTAGACATACCTTTTACATTTCCTCATATAAAAAGTAAATTGTCCTTATTGAGTCCCTTGTAATTAGTCTTTGATGTATACCTTACATTTTTCTTGGATTTTATATGTCAAATTTTCTGTTAAGGTCATGTTTTTTTTTTGCAACAAAATCCTTAAAGGCTGGCAATTCATTGAATGTCAACGTTTTTCCCCATTCAGGATTATGCTTACCTTTGCTGGGTATAGTATTTTTGGCTGCAACCCTAGTTCTTTTGCTCTTTGATATATAATGTTCCAAGACCTGTGGTCTTCTAGTGTTGTTGATGCTAGGTCTTGTGTGATTCTAATTATGGCTTTACCATATTTGAATTACTTTTTACTGTTGCTTATAATATTTTCTCCTTTATCTGGAGGTTTTAGAATTCAACTATGATATTATTGTAGGTTTTCCTCATAGGATCTCTTTCAGTTGGTGATCAAGGAATTCTTTCTATTCCTACTCTCCCCAAATGTTCTAATGCTTCAGGACATTTTTATTTAATTATTTCTTGTATTGTTGCATCAAGATTTTTTTAATCATAGCTTTCAGGGAGTCCAATTATTCTTATGTTTTCTTTTTTCGATCTATTCTCCAGATCAGTTGTTTTCCTTGTGAGATATTTCACCTTCTCTTCTATTTTTTTTGTTCTTTATATTTTGCTTTATTATTTCTTGATCTCTTATAGTTTTATTGCCTTCCCCTTGCTGAATCCTAATTTTTCAAGCAGTTGTTTTCTTCCTTAAGATTCTGGATCTTGGGGGGTGCATAGGTAGCACAGTGAATAGAGCACTGGCCCTGGAGTCAGGAGGACCTGAGTTCAAATCTGGCCTCAGATACTTAACACCTACTAGCTATGTGACCTTGGGCAAGTCACTTAACCCTGATTGCCCAGCCTTCCCCCCTCCAAAAAGCAAAAGAAAACCAGATTCTGGATCTCCTTTTCCACCTGATTGACTTTCTTTTGATAATCTTGTTTTTCTTGGATTGTTCTTATTTAAAAAAAATTTTTTTCCCTCAATCTCTCTCATCTGATTTTAAAAATCTTTGAAAAGTTCTATCAATACTTTTTGGGCAGGTGACCATTTGATGTTACTCTTTGAGGTAGGAGAGGTTTTCTTTTTGCTTGAGTATCCTCCTCTCAAGATGAACCCCAGTCTTCTCTATTCCCATAGTAACTTTCTATAGTTGGGTTCTTTCTCCTTTGCCTGCTCATTTTTTAAAAATTTGTAGCAGCTTATTATTGTAATTACCTCTAGTTCTGGGGTATGAGAGATGGTGTCTCTGGTGTCATATCCTCCCTTTTGGCCTGTAATCAAAACTCAGAATGCTGCCCATGTGTAAGTGCCCACACTCAGTGGTGTGCTGGTTCCTTCTTGCCCAGGGCTGCATCTTGAAAGCATATCTGGGGTTGGCATCCCTTATCAGCAGAGGTTCCATCAGTCTTCCCCTGGCTCAGATGCCTGACTTTCCATACTATCTGGGAGATGAAAATTCTAGTGACTGGGTCCGAGGCTACCTTCCAACCCAGTTAGCCCCAGGGCTTTCTGCTTGCTGTTTCAGTGGAACTAGCCTGGAGGTGTTTACAATTCATAGAGACCAAAACTTGGTCCTGGGATTTTTCTTCCAGTTGTCCCAGGGGGACCACTGTTCTGCCCCAAATCTTGTTTGTTTTTATTGCTCTGTGTTTTCCCTGAGGTGCTATTTTGTCTTGTGTATGTGTGTGAAAATCTGGAGAGTTTGGAATTTTCTGACCTACTCCATCATCTTCCCAGAATCCTCTCCTCCAGGGTTCTTAACCTGGGGTCCATGAACTTAAAAAAATATTTTAAAAATTATACTTCAGTTGATTTTCCTTGTAAAAATGTGTATTTCATTTTATACATTTAAGAACATTATTCTGAGAAAGGGGTTTCATAAGCTTCACCCAACTGCCAAAGCTTTCTGTAATTTGAAAAAAGGTTGAAAATCCTTGATCCTTACCACAAATATGGTGCTTTGGTTTCATAGAGGTCAATGACTTGCCCAATGTCAAACAGGTAGAGTTATGGACTGAGGTGGAATTTGAATCCAGGTCCTTTCCCACTAAATTCACTGTTGTTTTCCTACTGTGCCACATCCAGATAAAACTCTCCATTTTCAGTTTTCATTCTTTTTCCTCACTGCCCTAATGATTTCTTGTGTTTTAGAGAGATAGCTTGGAGCAAAAATGGAAAAACATGCTGCTCCCCTGACTTTTATCTGAGTAATGAAGTATAGGCTCATCTATTAGGGTATTAGAGCTCATACAGTCTGACTTCTTCATTTTGCCAATTAGATCCAGAGAAATGAAGCTTGTTGCCCAATATCACACAGGTAGCAAGGAACAAAGACAGCAAGGATTTGAACTCAACTCCCTTGAATACAGATCCAGTATGTTTCCACTACATGATAGGATTCTTTTTCCATCTGATTTTTTCCAAATGTTAATTGCTGTGTAAATCACTCTATGTATGGAATAAGCAGGGCTGAGGCCAAAAGGGACGAAATCCACTTTTCCTCAGTGGGACTAAGTCATGTCTCCAAAGACATATGCTGTGCATCACTAGCAGGAACTCCCATGGCCAAGATCAGCAAGGGCTTTGTTTGCTTCTATTTCCAGTCTTACCCATTTGTCACTTTAGATGATGTCCCTTACACCTGCTCTAGGAGGTGGCCCTGTTAATTGCTAGGATGCCAAGCCTGGTGTGCTGTGGTATGGAACACAAAAACCATTTCCTCCAGTTTCTGGATTTCACAGGGCCTTGCCCAATCACATTTCTGCTGTTTCTCCAAACCCAGCACTTGAGAACAAATGAAGAAGCCCCCTGAATGACAAACACAAGGCTCCTAGTGGGAGTGCCATTTGCAGGGAAATGGTTGCAAGGAGAATCGGGACTTTATGAATATTCACTGAAGTGTAAACCTGCACATTGCTCATACGCTTTTCTGAATTCTAATTTGCCCATGAATGCAAATGAGTTCTGTTTAAAATAGAGAGGGGGTAGATGGGGGAGCAAGGCTCCTAGCAGAACACCTAATTGAAAGATGTTTGTACATCGTGTCTGATATTTAGTAAACAGAGAGACAAATCCAATCGTTTTCCAAATGAGACCCTGGAAACAATAAAAAATAATGATAGCAAAAACCTGGAGAGCTGGAATATGTGAAACTAACTGCTTTCCTAAAAAGAGGGATATAATTACTCTGTCTTAGGGTGTAATTAGTGTCCTAATTATAGGAAGGTGTATTTTGCTTATCTCTTCATTAAACCTTCTGTCAAGATTTAACTGGCCTTGCGGAGCCCTACAACCAAGAAGCTGGGTCTTCCAGCTCTCTCCTGATAAGGCGATGGATGGGTCTGTGGAGGGAGCAGAGTAGATAGAGAGATACTTTGGGAAGGACCTTCATCTTTCTTTTAGACTGACAGATGGTTTCAGTCAGGGTTGGACTGCCTGCTGTTGTTTTCAATGCAAGAGTGTTACCTTTTTGGATTCATGAAAGCCTCTCAATCAAAGATAAAAAGGCAGGCCAGTGTGGGGAATCAATAAAATCTCTACTTTCAGCTGGAGTGTCTAATAGTAATTCTTCTCGTGTCACTGACTGGTTAAACAGTCATACTCCTGCTAAAAGCCCTAGAAGACATAATAGATTCATGTGGCTTTGGTCTATTGTATTGCATTTACCCAAGAAAAGGGAGAGAGGTTACTGTTTCACTAAAACAAACCAGACACTGATGTATTGTGCATCAAAATGCATTCACCCATTGCAATTTGCCTCCTTGGAGTAGAGGGAACTTTCTTTTCATGACTCTTGTGGAGCAATTTCCAGACCCCCAATCTATTCATTGGCAATCCTCTGGGGACTTTTTAACACCAATTGCTGGCTGTGCCACATATCTGACTGTGTACTTTTGTCACCATTCAGCATAAAAATGTGAGCTTTTCAATTTTAAACTGTACCTATGTTCTACTGAGCAAGAAGTCAGCAGAACATGTCACCCATCTCCTTTAAGACTGAAATCCCTGAGCAGCTTAATTATAGGAGAAAGTGTCTGTCCTAGGCTTCTGCTTCTGGACTTCTCAGAGCTTTTCATCCAAAAGTTAATCTTGATGAGTATGCGTGATTTTCCCTTAAAGAGCTTCCATGGAACAAAGAATAGTCAAGATAGGGAATTAAAAATCTAATTGGGAAAGAACATCACACTCCCACACATGCTTAACACACATATGTGCCTTCTGGTCACGTGCTAGCAAAATGTATTGAAAAGAGGAAGGCACAGATAAATGAATCACGTACTGTGCTATGGGTCCCGTTTACCCCCACCCCACCCTCTTTTCCCTTTCCCTTTTTCCTTTGTTCTCCTTTTTGTTCTCTCTCTCTCTCTCTCTCTCTCTCTCTCTCTCTCTCTCTCTCTCTCTCTCTCTCCCCCTCCGCCCCCCTCCCCCTACTCCTTTCTTATGACGAAAATTGAGTGTTTATTCTCAGATTCAGTGGCATCAAGTGGAGTTGGCTGCCGTTACCATTCACAAATGACACGCAAGGATTCTTTATTTGATGAGAATCACATTCCATGTTATTTTGCCATCTGGGATGATCAAGAAATGAGAAAACAAGTGTCACTTTGTTGGCCATGGCCATTCCACAAGGCCCTTTGATCAGCAGCCTCTGGGCTCCTTTGTCGATGACCCTGCTCCCTCCCTCTTCCCCCATTTACATTTTATGCTCCAAAATCAGACAATTTCCCGCCATTCCAATCTCTTTAAAGGGCTGTCTTTGCTGCCAGGTCAAGCCCAAGTGCCCCCTCCCTTTTCTTCCTTCAAACCAAGGCAGATTGCAGAACAGAGAAAATATTGAACATTGTCCACTTCTCACCCCCACCATCCCCCCACCCTAGGAAAACTTCAACAGATGTAGACAAGATTTTAATAGCTACATAAAGAGAAATGCATGACAACCTCATTAGGGGTACCATAATAGCCTGTCAGAATATCTCCAAGAGGACAATGTATCAACGTCTAGTTCCTTGCAGGATCGCTAACTGTGGTCGTTTGCCCAGCTCATCATCTTTCATTCATCCCCTATTGACCCGGTTTCCAATAATACTTTGCCACCACATGCATCAGTCTCCTTCTCAGCCCCTTTACAATTGCTGACATAACTCTTTGAGTATAGGAGAATCAGAGCTGGTAAGTGACAGTAATAAAGTAGTTAGTGGGCCACCCCATGGCTTGCCTGGCCATGGTGCATTAAGGGTTTTTCTTCTCTTTCTTCGGATGGCCTTAGGATCATTCCATCCCTATCCCAACATCTGCAGGAGGTCAAGGCATTGGAGAGTCCAGGGATTTTCAGCCATCTGCCATCAGAAAAGGAAGTTGGGGGGTGGGGTGGGTGGGAGGGCTGCTTGGGAAGAAGGCAGAATCAAAATGATGTTCTGAAGAGCCCTTTAAAGTTATTTATCATTCCAATGGTGAGGAAATCGTTATGAATTGTAGCAGTCCATTGTCTTTCATGTGTATTGCTGAGGCTGGCAGACATAATTAAAGTCCAGGTTCATTTTTCCCTTTGGAGGCTTAAAAGTCCTATAGTGATTTCCCATTCTTTCCTCCCTCCCTGTTCTGCTGCTTCCTGCACTGCTGAAAAATTCAACATTCCTATAAACTACAGTACTTTGTAAAGGTCATGAGCCAGTTAATCTGAACCCTGGGTCTGGAGGCTAGCTCATTGTAGCTTGGTGACTGCTTTCCTGGCATTGGCAGGCAGCGGTGTGGGGGCCCACCTGCTGGAGAGTGGGGAGGGTAGAGTCAGGCAGACCCATGAAACTCTTTAAATATTGCCCATCGTTCTCTGGATCAGCATGATATTTAAAGATTTTTGTTCCACCTGCCTGCAAAATGTAGAGCCCAGCCGAAAGGCAAGAAAATGAATATGGATTTCTTGCCCTTTCAATGTATTCACTCCAGAAAATAGCTGTTTCTCTCCCAGAGCCAGTGATGGTGGGTTTCGGGCAGCCACGATTACAATCATGCATCATGAATGAAATGTGCCATTTGGAGAAAATCAGCCACTCATTCCATTTAACCCTCCCTTCCCAGAAGATCAATAGAAATAGCAGAGTTTCAGGGAGGGTAGAATGACACACTTGAACAGAAACTCCTGTTCTAAGGCAGTTTTCAGTTAAAAGCAGCAGCCAAAGAATGACCTCTGTTTAAGACTTTAAGAAGAAAATAAAGGGCAGGAGCCCTCATGGTAAAGTGTTACTAGTTAGTCTGTGATAGTAGATTGGAATCCCTGCACAACCCTAATCGCTTAACCATCTCTGATGTGCTACTATAGAGCAGTACTATGAAGGCCTTTCAGTCTATGAAAAGTACTTGCAGCTCAGATTCTACCAAGAAGCTTATTGCCTAGTTGGGAGGATGAGCTACAAACCCTTGAGAAATGAATTGGGTAGTACAAATGCTTAGTAGAGGCAGTGAAGGTTTGGGGAGTCCAGAGAAGAGAGGCATGATTAAATAGTTGACTAATGCCTTCCCAGCTCTTATTGGGGAATAGGTATCTTCCTTTAGGGACAAATGTTCCCAAGGCATTTCATTCTAACTGGTTTATGTCAATTCCCAAACCAGGCACAGAAATAAAAGCAGTCTTTTTTTGGATAAACAGTCATCCTTAGGAGAAAATAATTGCATAAAATTTTTGCACAAATGGTTAACTTTGGGTAGTTTAAAAAAATTTAAAGTGTCATTCAAAAATAATTTCCTTTTCCAAAGATGTTAGCATGGGCCAGGGGACTGAATGGAATCTGTCCAAACCTAAATGAAATCAGGCTGTAGGAAAATAGGGAAATTTAATAAAAATGGAAAAAAAGCCTATAAATACTGTTCTTCTTTAGACTTTTATTTCCTCCCATCAAATGAATCACCACTATGTTGAAGTTGGCAAATGTGAAGAAGGATGATGAAAGATCTAGGTGGCTCAAAGGATAGAGCTCAGGACTTGGAGTGAGGAAGATCTGATTTTGAATCTTCCCTCAGACACTTAGTAGCTGTGAGATCCTGGCCAAGCCACTTAACCTCTTTTCCTCATCTGTAAAATGGGTATAATAATAACACCTACCTCCCTGGTTTGTTGTGAGGATCAAATTAAATTGATACACAAAGCACTTTGCAAACCTTAAAATGCTGTATAAATACCAGATTTATTATCATTGCTATTGTTTTTGTTATCATTATGAATAAAATCTTGAGCACTAGGGCATGTGTTTCTAGTCTGATGAAATTTTGAAGTGTATGTGTAAGGTCATAGCCAAGCCTAGGTTTGTGTAGACAGAGAAGGTAGTATGTGTGTGTGTATGTGTGTGTGTGTGTGTGTGTGTGTGTGTGTGTGTGTGTGTGTGTGTTGGGGACAGTGGGGGAAGGAGGCAAATCATACCTTGTGATCAGGGGATCTCCAGGTTAACATCTGGTTATGATTAAACACTATAGGCAGCCTTGGTCAATGGAATTCAGAGCTAGAAAAGAAGATTGCAAAGTTGAGGTGGTATCACCAAAGGAAATGCTTAGCTCAAAGTGGGTGTGAGAAAGGTAGGAAGGGTGCCAGGCAGGCAGCCTTTGTCTTCTTGCCTGTTAGCCTTGCTGTAAGTGTTTGATATCACCTTTAGCTCCTACTTGCTACCACCCTGAGTTACTGTAGCTTTAACACAATATTCACAGTGCTGATGGCCACTGTAAATATGCCGGCATATTGCTCAATTGCAAAATAAAACAGACCTCTATATAGAAGACAGAAAGAAAACATTTATTCAGATACCAGAAAGCTGAATCCCAAAACCAGTAAGCCAATTCCATCACAGTAGCAAAGAAGTTAATAAACCATAATGGTACAGAGAGCCACAGAATCCTTTAGCCTTCCCACAAACAATTACTCACAAGCCTTACTTCCTGGGGTACATCCTTTCTCTCCCACCACCTAACTTCTCTGACTCCCAGCTTCCTGTGGGCTCTGCTCCATCCTTTAGCATACTCCTCCCACCACAGACTCCATGTGATTACATTCATCCTATTAGGGGGCAGGGCATATCTTCAAAGCAGGGAAGGTCTTCAAATTCCCTTAGGCTTATTAAGGGGCAGGGAAGATCTTTAAATTCTCATCACCATTACAGTTACTGAACCATTCTGCCTGATGGTCTCTTCAGGATTGATTTTTATATAGCTATCAAAATCTTATCTCCATCTGCCGAAGTTTTCCTTAGCTGGAGAAAGTGCTGGGAATGGGGGAAAGACAGAGTTCAATATTTTCTGTCATTTACCCTTTCTTTCCCTCTCTTTCCTATTCCCCATCACTCCCTCAACAACATGCAGACAGGCAGAAGTTCAAGCTTGGCCTGACAGCAAAGGCAGTCCTTTAAAGGTACTGGAATAGACAGAAGTTGTCTTGTTTTGGAGAAAGGGGTTCTTAGGGAAACCCCTCTCCTCAATCCATAAGTATTTCTCAATTAGTACAACCAGAAAGTCTTCATTTCATTACCTGTAGTCCCACCATCAGCATTTAGTTTCTTTAAATTAATAGGCCTTTTCTTTTAAAAGGTAGATGCCCCTGAGATGGCTGACACAGTAAGTTGGACTTATCAATAATTTATACCTTACTGTAAAAGTGGTTAGAGTAGAAGGAGCACTGGGCTGACAGTGAGAGACCTGTTTTCTAGCCCATGTTTTTGTCATCAAAACCAGCAGTGGGACTTAGGGTGAGTTGATTTATATGGGTCTTGATTTCCTCATCTGCAAAAGGAGAGGGCTGAATTGGGTTTTTGTGGAAATGTTTTTCACCTCTACAATTCCAGGCCTTGAGTAATTTAATCGCATTGATTTCCACCTAGTGCCTGTGTGCTGTGTACTGAAGGAAGACAGAAGTGAGTGATAATTTTAGAACATAGTAAAAAGATGGGAGTTCAGGCCTAAATGGAATGTATTCGTAAGGAAGGGAGTAACATGAGAGCATTTCAAGGAAAAGGGTGTGGTGGGAGAAGAAGAGGAGGTAGAAAATGGGAGAGGGGTGCAGCAAAGCAGGAAGGAGGGCAGTAGATACTAAGATATGTACCAGCTGTGGCTAGAGTAATTGTGCTCTGATGAATAACGATGATTTGTATAATACTTTGCTTATTTCAGCAGGTATCTCCTTTTTTATAGCTCTCAAGGATGGGGGTAGTTTTTTTTTTTGGGGGGGATATTTGCCCTAAACCAGACAAGTACCTTCTAAGTGGAAGTTAAAGGCAGAGGAAGGAATCTGATGAGTGTCTTTTTCAATAACGTGTTTTCAGGTTCTGTCTGATTACATGTCAACAATTTACAGAATTCAATGGGAAAACACAGCTCTGAATTTCATGGTGATGGGTATTTGAATATGAATGACATCTTTTTAATGAGGCAAAGAGAAGCAGTATCTGTGGTGACTAACTCAGTTCCCACCCTTAACGAGTAGTCAGTATTTCATGACTCAGAGCATGGGCCCTGGGAGGATAAGGTTTTATTCTCCTCTATGGTCTTGAAGACCTTTCACCATAGTCAGGCATCTTGCAAAGGCATACTTGTCACAATGGGAACCAGATGAGGATGTCTGAATGAATAAGCATAAGTCTATTCCTGCTAACCCAAGTACAGCAAGCACAAAGGTAATGTTAGTCCCACAGCGGCTGGGAGTTGGAGGAGTTTGGCCGAAGGGGAGCACCACTTACTCCTTCCTCTCTCTGACCTCTCTCTGGCCTCATATGGACAGTCACTCTTTCTCATATTCCCCCTGCAGGTGTCTCCATGGGCCTAACTCACCCCACTCTATCAATAAAGGGAAGGGGAAAGGATGGGACTCTTTGATTCGTTGTACAGAGGCTAGACAGTGCCTGGAATCAGGAAGACATGAATTCAAATCCAACCTCAGACTGTGTGACCCTGGGCAAGTCACTTAACCCTGTTTACCTCAATTTCCTCATCTATAAAATGAACTGGATAAGGAAATGGCAAATCACTCCAGTATCTTTGCTAAGAAAACCCCCAAAAGGGGTCAGAAAGAGTTGGACATGACTGAAAAATGACTAAATTAATTTACCAAACTTCTCACTAGAATACTGATGATTCATTTGTGTCTAAGAAGATCCAGAATGGTCTGGATTAATTTAATCTTTTCCTTGCTTTAGGGAAGTTTTAGTTTTATATATATGCATATATATGTGCCTGTGTGTGTATGTATATATATGAGCACACACACATGCATATGTGTATATATATATATGAATCACTCCCTCTCTTTGTGTCCTTGAACAACCAAGCCTTACTCAGTTCTGTATTCCTTCAAGGACACTCATCTGTACAATGAACAATGTCTTATATAAACCTGTTTCTTTTGAAAACAAATGCCAAATACAGAAGGTGAACAAACTTTTAATGGAAATAAGGATTGGAAAAAGAAAAAAAAACAGATTCATCTCTCTTTTGAGAAAGCAGTAGAGGTTATAAAAGAAACAGAATGAGAGTAGGGCTTGCCAGCTCTGTTCTCTGCCGTTCTGTATAGGTAAGGCTCCCTGCATATCTGTCAGCCTTCTTTTGGCCTTGGTCAATAGTTTCTGTTATTTGATGTATCTCAATTTGCTCTCATAATATGGCATTCACAGTTCTAACTTAGGCATTCAGGCTGCAGCAGGGGTGGCAGCTCCTTCTCCCTCTCCCCTTTTTGCAGAGGCGTTGATCTAACTTGCTCTCATTATGGAAGCCATATCTCACTTTCAGAACTCCTTATCACCCCTCAGTGCTCTTGGACATTTCTTCCCCCATATTCTAGAATCTCCCCACTTTCCTAGAATTGGGAAGGGCCATCTCATCAGTTACAGTTTCATGGCTCCCAGGGGGCTCAAGTAAGAGGAATCTGGAAGACTTTGTTCATCAGTGAACATTTTTCAGTTGTTTTCCTAGAGGATGAGTTGGTTCTGGCAGTTGGTAAACCACGGGTGCTATTGGTTTGGGTTAGTTTATTGTTGACTGCTTATCTTCCTAAGTACTCTCTTCTTTCTGGCTTTTTTTTGGTGACACTTCTCTTTCTATTTGTCTTATGTCTCCTCTTTAGACTCCTTTGCTGAATCATTACCCGTACCATATCGTACTCTATAACTGTTAGTATACCCCAAGGCTCTATTCAGAATCCTCTTTTATTTCTATACACTCTCTTGGTAACCTCATCAGCTCTCATTGGTTTAATTATCACCTCTATGAAGATAACTCACAAATCTATATCTCTAGCCCCAATTTTTCTCCTGAGTTCTAGTCCTCTATCACTAATTGCCTATTCAGTATTTCAAAATGGATTTTCTAGAGACATCCCAAACTCAGTTGATCTAAAAAAATATATTGTCTTTCTCCCGAAGCCCATCCCTCTAACCAAAACTTTCCTTTTACTGTTGAGGTGACCATCATTCTTCCAGGTTCATAATCTCAGTGGTATCTTTGACTCTTCACTCTCTCTAACCCCATATATATCATCAGTTGCCAAATCTTATCATTTGTACTTCCACAATATCTCTGATATCAACTCCTTCTTTCCTATCATACAGCAACTACTTTAGCCTGTACTCATCTCTCATCTGGACTGTTCCAGTGACCTCCTAAATGGTTTCCTGTCTCAGATATCTCTCCATTCTAATTTGTCTTCCACATCTCTCTTTGTTTTTCTTAACATTTAACACAAGACTAAATTCACTTTGGAGTTTGGTCTTCTGAATATCATTTTAATAGGACATTTTCATATTTATCTCCAGTTATTTCTTTTTTTTTTTTGTAGAAATACTTAAAAAAATCTGAATTTGTTGATGAGTTCCTGGTGCAAACTTTTGTCTCTTTAGGCCATTCTCCCTTTAATTCCCTGATAAAGTCATGAACATTTGTTTCATTAGGCTTTGATCCTAGAAAGTCTATCTTGAGTTGACTTCCCTTGTAGACCTCTGGTCCATGAGAATTCATCTATTCTTCCTTTGAACTCTGAACTCTGTTCTTGGAAAATCTATGTCCATACCACACTATGCATCATGTTTCCCTCCTTCCTTTATTTATTGGGAATTCTAAGGTGGCATGGAAATTTACTTTGGAGAGTCCAGTTTTTTCTACCTCATATTATTTAATGGTCAAAATTAGATTCAGAATTGTTTCTTTTATCATCTTTTCTACCCTCTTAAAGATGAAATTATTAAGAAGAATTTATCAAGTGTTCTGATACTGCGCAATAAGATTTCTGGTTGATATCTATGTAGATGAAGTTCCCTGTCATAACTAACTTTATCCTGCCTCTCTTCTAATTTGGTTATGTACAATAGGAATTTCTTGTCTATTCCCTCCTTACAGCTGGGAGCTCTATAGTTTTCTCCCACTATACTATCTCTTTCTCACTGTTTTTATCTTCACCCAAATGTTCTTTACTATGATTCCTTACTCAAATTCATAGATTACATATATAATTTTTGATAAACAATGCTATTCTACTATTCCTTTTATCCAATCTGTTTCTTTCCCAAAAGATTATACCTTTGCATTATAGTATTTGAATCATGATTTTCATCTCCATAGGTCTCAGCAACTCATGAAGATTTTATGCAACTCTCTCCCTTAGTTCCATCTACCTGCTTATTCTTGGTCATGTCTTACTGGTCTTTTTTTTTGTTGCTACCCTATAGTTTACATTTGTAATACCTTTGTCTTGGGTGACTTGTGACAAGGGAAGATGATGTAGATACTGTAGGGTGACATATAGGACGAGGTGGACCATGTCTTGTTTCTTTCATTGTCTTTATGGCCTGTTTTTTTTGTTAATCACAGCATGACTTCTATTGTAAAGACACCACTCTAATAATTCAAATCCAGATTTACATGTGAACCACTGCAGTTAAATTCACAACTGGACAAAATACTTGAACAAGTGATTTTTACTCTCTGTTCTTTAGTCATATTTTTGGCTCAGAGGTGGGAATGCTGTGCCAGTGAATGCCCTAAATGTGCTTTGAGATCTCCTTTTGCAATGAAAATAGTTATTTCACAAACAACAAAATTCAGAAATGTGGAGAGCCTCAGGGGAGACTGAATACCAGTCTGCTGCTGCAAGATATAAATAGTTGTAAAGAAGTCTTCAGATACCAATTAGACAAGTGCATAATTAACTATCTGAAATAATGGAATATATATGGTATGTTCACAGCCCGAAATAATGAGCCCTAAATTAGTCACTCAGACAATTATTAATGTATAAACATAGGCTGTAGACTCTCATGGAGGCTGCAGTTATATTTCTGACCATTGTTCAATTGTCAATATGAGTAAGTATTGTAAATATCCAAATCACTTTGTTTGTACCATGACATGGGTGAGGTGTGGACTTTTTTTATACCTTCTCAGTCATTCACAAGGCACCAACTTACATAAGGAAGCAGCATGATATGATGTAAGCAGCATTGGCTCTGGTCTCAGGGTCTGGGTTCAAATTCCATCTGTTTTTTTTTAATGTACTGATTGTGTGACCATGGACAAGTCACTTAACCTCTACAGGCTTCAGTTTTCTTATCTTTTAAAATGAAGAGGTTGGGTTGGTCTAGATCCACGATTTTATGGTCATATTAATGCCACATTCATTCAAGTGGTACTTACTAAGGTACTGCTGGGTACACTGCACCATCTTGGCTTCATTGAAGGAATATGAAGCAATTAAAAGATATTCTAGCTGCCCCTCAGACCTTTACAGGCTGAAATCTTGAAACCACAGAACAGAGGAGCTAGAAATGATCTCAGAAATTAGTTAATTTTATTCTCCTATTTTTCTAGATGAGTAGTTATTGGAGGTTCAGAGAGGTAAGACTTGCCTAATGTCATACAACTAGTTTAATGGCAGAGCCTGGTCTTCTAACTGCCAATACAATGGTCTTTTTGCTACTTCTGCTAAATCATATGTTCATGAGATAATCAGAGGACAGTCTAAGGCAACATATGAACAGGCGTGCTCTATGGTACAGACTAACTGCTTAAGTGCTGAAGGAATCCAGACTACAGGAAAAAATCAGGGGTAAATCAGGAAAAGGCTCTTTGAAGGAAGTAAGGACAGAATTTGGATCAGTCGAAGAGAAGGGGAAAGGCATATCAAAAATGGAGTGAATGTACAGATGTGACAATAGCAGAAGCTTTTCAGGATGCAACAGATAAGAGCAGTCTCTCAAAAATCAAGTAAGCAATCAGTCACTCAATTCATTATCTCTCAGAATCCTCAATCGTTACCTTCTCTGAGAAACCTTCTTTGATCCCCTTTCCCACCCCTGCCCCCAGTTATATTATTGCAGTCAGAATCAGGAAGATCCTAGCTCAAATACTGTCATATATTTATTGGTTGTGTGACCCTGGGCACATCACTTAGCCTGCCTCAGTTTCTTCATCTCAGAGGGTCGAATTGAGGGTCAAACAAGATAATTTAAGTAGAGCCATTTGCAAATCTTAGCATTATTTTAGTTATTATTAGTGTTTCCCCCACCTTGAATTTTCTTGTACTATACTTATCTGTGCGTGTCTTGTATTCTGTCCCTCTCTCTCCCCCTCTCCCCCAACGTATGAAAGACTGCTTCAGTTTTGTCTTTGGGCCTTGCACATAATAGGTGCTTAACAAATATTTGTTGAATTTAATTAAATTGACTAGAGTATGCCTTTTGGTGGGCAATAATACCCTGTGCTCCTTGGTGTTATATCATTGGAATATACAGAAGCAGGAGATATGGCCTCTTTCCTCAAGGATCCTATAGTCTAAAACAGGAGTGGGGAACCTGCTGCCTCAAAGCCACATGTGGCTTTCTAGGTCCTTAAGTGAGGTCTTTTGACTGAATCCAAATTTTTTTTTCTGTAAAATTTGGATTCAGTCAAAAGGCCTCAATTAAGGACCTAGAGGGTCACATGTAGCCTTGAGGTCACAGGTTTCCCACCCCTGGTCTAAAACAGCACTGGGGAGATAAGATGAACAAGCAGAAAACAGCTCATGAACAATATAAGGTAGCATATAAATTAAGTGCTAAGTTGTTTGTTACCAATCAGAGTACTATAGGAGTCTAAGTGATCCTGACCAGCATTCTTTTTTTTTTTTTATCACCTTTTATCACTAGTGACTGTATTACCTAGTTCATGGCCTGAGGAGAATATTTCACTTTGCCAATTATTTTTGGCATGGCATCCTGAAAAACAAACAAATAAAAAACAACAAACACCTGATTCAACATCTTCTACACCCCAAAGGACCAAATATTCAGCCTCTGCTTCAAAGGATGAATGACATTTCTCAGTTGACAAAAAAGCTGTGTATATGATAGCACTCCTATTGATATCTCTAGTTCTGTCTAAGGTGAGAAAGAACCCACTTTTGAAGGATAAATGTCCTGTATGGCTCTTTGGAGAGGCAGGTAGGTGGTGCAGTGAACAGATAATGCTGAGCTTGGGGTCAGGAAGGTCTGAGTTGAAATCTAGCCTCAGTCACTTACTAGCTGTGTGACCTTGGGCAAGTCACTTAACTTCTGCTCGCCTCAGTTTCCTCAGTTGTAAAATAGGGGTCATAACACTGCTTCCTCTAAGAGGATTAAATGAGATAATATTTGTAAAGCACTTATTTCTTTCTCTATTCTTTATGCCATATTAGATTTATGGGAGGCAATAAAGCATAGTGGATAGGAGGATGGGTTCAAATCCTATCTTTGAACCATGTTGCCTAAGTCACTTAATCTCTCAGGGTTCTAGGCAGTTTCTAAGACTATAAATGACAATGATGAAAACCTGGATTGGTAGGCAGCTTCCTCCTCTGGGAGTTCATTTTATTAGTGAAATCATAGGTCCATTCTCTGTCTCTACACCCTGTTGTATATCCAATATAGTAGGAGCCTGCTAGAGTACACATTGGGGAAGCTAGGTGGCGCCATAGTGCACACAGCACTGGACCTGAAGTTAGGAAGACATCTTCCTGAATTCAAATCTGGTCTCAGACACGTACTAGCTGTGTGACCCTGGGAAAGTCACTTAACTCTATTTCAGTTTCTCATCTATAAAGTAAGCTGGAGAAGGAAACAGAGAACCATGCTAGTATCTCTGCTAGAAAACCCCAAATGGGGTCATGAAGAGTAGGACATGACGGCACAACAGCAAAAAATATTGAGTATCAGGACAAGATGTCTGGGTTTTTTATGTTTCCAGAGAACTCTGACAACTTTCTTGACCTTCATCCCCTTAACTCTTGTCCTGTATCTCTTATTATATCACCATCCATTTATTTTTCAATCCCTGACCATCTTCTAACCTGATTACTGAAATTTCCACCTCTAGAGAGACTATCTGGGGCAACTAGGTGGCACAGTGAATAGAGCACCAACCCTGGAGTCAGGAGGACTGAGTTCAAATTTGGTCTCAGACACTTAACACTTACTAGCCGTGTGACCTTGGACAAGTCACTTAACCCTGATTGCCCCGACTTCCCCCTCCAAAAAAAAAAAGCAAAAGAGATACTGATTATCTTTGCTTAAAAAAGAAATTCAAAAAACCCCCAAATGTGACAAATACCAACAAATAAGAACAAAAAGAGAAGATTGCATATTATATGCAGATTGTTTCCTTTTTAAAAGTATGTAATATATTTATCATGGTAGTTTCAAAGCTGTCCTGCTTATCTATGTCTCACTCTGAAGCTCCTTCTGCTACCTTCTTTGCATTTTTTTAAGTGTTTAAATTTTAAATTGATTCTCTTTGTGGCATCACCATTATTCCCCTTCCCATTTCCTGCCCCTCCCCCCAAAGCACAAAAGACACATGTTAGCCATGTCTGAAAATAGGTGTTTCATTCTGTGTCTCTAATCTGTCACCTCTCTGACATGAAGTGGGAAGTACATTTTACCATCATTTCTTTGTAGCCATGGTCAGAGTCCTCTAGTCTTTCAAAGTTGCTTCTATTTACAAGTTATTACATAAATTACTCTGGTTTTGCGTACGTCACTTTGCTTTAATTTATACTTGTCTCCGTAGCTTTCTTCGAATCTATCCCTTTTGTCATTTTTTAGCACAATAATATTCCATTATGTTCACATATCATCATCTATTAATACATTACTAAAGTAATAGGCACCCCTTACCTTTAGTTTCCAGTTCTTTGCCACAGCACTGGCAAATGCTATGAAAATTTTTGTACAAAAGGGTCTTTTCCCTCTTTGTTTTCTTTGGCATATATACCTACTGATTATATCAATGGTTTTCAAAGGGTATGTACAGTTTAGTGATTTTTTGGGATATAGTTTTAAATTACTTTCCAGAATGACTGGACCAATTAATAATTCTGTCAATGGTGCATTAGCATGCCTTCATCACACATTTTCTCCAATTGTCATTTCCCTTTTTGTCATCTTTGCAAGTCTTATGGGTAGGAAGTTGGAACCCCAGAGTTCCTGAAATTTACATTTCACTTATATTAGTGATCAGAGTGTTTTTTCCCTCATATGTTAATTTATAGCTTGCTCTTCCTCTTTTAGGAGTCTCTTGTTCATATCCTTTGATCATTTATCTACTGGAAAATGACTCTTGTTCTTATATATTTCAATTAATTCCCTATATATCTTGGATATGAGACCTTTATCAGAGAAATTTCCTGCAAAGATTTTTTTCTTAACTTGTTCTCTTCAAGCATATGTAGGAGAGCTGGGCTACTACTAGAAGTCTAACAATGATCTTTTAACTGCTAAGCCCAGTGATTTTTTTTCCAGTCGTCATTTTGCTTTTGAAAAAAAAAAACCTTTCTTCTTTTGAGTACTTTGAGACTTACTCTCTTCCATTGACTTCTATGACAACTTTTTTTCCTGATATTCCTTCTGCCTGTACTCTTTCTCAGTCTCTGTTGGATAATCATGAATCTCATGACCCCTTAGTGTGTGCATTCGCCAGGATCCTATCTTAGATCCTCTTCTCTTTTCTCTATCTAAATGGTCTTTAAGAAATCTTATGTGCTTCCATGGATCTAATTGTCAGCTCTATGTATATGACTCTGATATCAATATTTCATACCCTCATCTTTTACCTGAATTATGGTTTTGTCTTTTTCAAGGCTTACCTCAAGAGCTAGCTCTTAATTCTTCACTCCTAGTCTATATTGCTTTTTTTTCCTTTCTGAATTTTCCTTTTCCTATATTGATTTGTATACTCCCATCCCAATAGAATGGCATCTACTTGAGAACAGGTATGAATTAATCTTTTTTATTTTTATATGCCTAGCACCTAACATAGGATCTTGAACACAGTTCAATGAAACAGTTTAATAAATGTTTATTTAATTAAATTGTTTGGTTAGACCTCTCACTGTTGTAGAATCCTGAAAGCTATTCAAGACAGGATTTGAGTCAGTACCTGATAAAATCATAGCTCATGTGCTCCCATCCAATGCTTCTGTTTTTTAGAGGTCAATGTAGTAGACACATTAACATCAAAAAAAGGCATTTTATAAAACAAAATAGCAATGTAAATATCAAGAAATCCCCTCTATATATACAGGGACATTTTTTTTCTCTTTACACATTTCAATATTGTTGAGAGAGGGAATATATGTAGTAAATTCATGCTCCTAGGCTGTGCCTCTCTTGGAACACTCTTGTACCTCCAAAGTTGATGTTTATAGTTTTCTCACAGTTGGACTCGTCATTTCCTAGATCTACTCTGAGCTGCCATCTGCTGGCTCTCTTTTAAATGGTTCGTGACATCTGCTGTTTTTCCAAATAACTGCTGCTCCTCTATAACCTCTTCTCTGAAGGGGAATGCATACAACTTTGGCAAGCATAGCCTGTAGCTTCAGGACTATTTCAGTTCTATTGTGAATCAGACCTACAGTTGCACCCAGCCAATACAACGACAGTCATTTTGGTCAAATATGTCTTTTGAACTGTGTTTTTCCTTTTTTTTATAACAATTTTTCTAGGTGCACTTGATATTTAGCTATACTTAACCCACATTTACTTTCAACTAAAAAAAAAAAGGACTACCTTTTTTGTTTTTTTAACCCACATAATGCCCCTTGACAATTGATATTAGGGTCATGCCAGATTACCTTGAATTTTCACTTAGTAAAATTAGATTAGAGTGGAGGAGATCTGGTTATGTTTGTCTTGCATTCTTCCACCTGCCCCCAAATTGCTACTCTTTAAAACCGAATTGGTGTAAAGAAACTATTTGCAATGAAAATGCTTTTTTTTGGTGTGGCAGTTTGGAAGTCTATATGAGGAAATGAATTTTTCTTTCCTTTGTGCCATCCACCAGATTCTAGTTGGTGATTATGAACTTTGGCTATATTTCTAGAAGTCAAAGGAGCTAATACAAGTGAGGTGTTAGGAAACTTGAGCATGATTTGAACTAACTTTACATGGACATATACAAGGACATAAAGAAATGGATTAATGTTAGCTGCTAGACATCACTTTTGTTTCATATTATTCCATGACATTTACTTCCACTTAAACCTAGAAACTACCTGTCTTACATTTGTCAGCTTTTAACTTTACAGTACTTGAATTTATAGAGATGAATGAATATTTTCAATATAGATTTCTCTGCAGACCCTAGAGGAAAACACAACAAACCTAGTCTTAGCTAGTGAGATTGGGAAGTGTTAATGTTGAAGTTAATAAATTATTCTGGTTAGTAGAGGACTACTATATATGCATATTTATAGAATACAACTTCCCAAATGGCACCCAATAAAATATACTTAAAAACTAAAACTATCATCAAGATTAATTTAATTTTTCTTTGAGATTCAGAAGTCTTCTGAAAGGATTTCATGAATTTAAATAAAAACTATCATGTTTAGAATATTGCACCCCTAAAAGTCTCCCTGGTAATTACCAAATCTGTTGCTTTTAGTGGAGGGAAAATAGTCTTTGAACAAACACTGTTGGAATCTTGTATGCAAAGTATTAAAAATCCTTCTTTGGAGAGGCAGGCACAGACTTCTTGAAATCCTATCTTTTCCCTAGCTTTTAATTGTGGCAACAACTAACTTTCTGTTCTGGGACAGCGAACTCAAAGAGAAACAGGACCTCATTTTGAATATCAGCAGGTGTCCTGCCAACTAATAGCCATCAGTTTTAGTAGTGCCAACAACTTTGAGTAGGTGAAATTTTGATTTTATCCAAACCAATTAACCCAAAAAGCATTTATTAAGAACCTATTATATCCAAGTCATTGTGTTAGGTTCTGGGGATACAAAATCAAAAAGTTCTTGACCTTAAAGAGTCTGTTGAGAATAGAGTGAGGAGAGTCAGATATAAAATGTAAACAGTTAAACATGAACATGATTATTTGAAGGAGATAAGTACACTTGCAACTAAAGGGAGAAGAAAAGAATTCCTACAGTACTAGATGGCACATAGATTGAACCTTGAAGGGAGCTAGCATTTCTAAGAGGTAGAGGTTAGGAGGGAGTATATTCCAGACATAGGAGACAGATGGGGCAAAGGCACAGAGTGCTAAGTTGGGCTGGAAAGTAGAATTTGAGGAGGAGAATAAAGCCCATGATAGATGGTTAGGAAGCGTGGAGATAGAGCAGACTTATGGATGTTCCCTCAATCTTAGCTTTCCTTTGCCCTATCCTGCTGTTTCTGTCTTAGTCCTTCAGTGGCCATCCAGCCTTTAGGAAGGCTGTTCACCCATACAGTCTGATTGCTTGTTAAGTCAGAGGAAAAGGGAGTACTCATTCCTACTCATGCCTCTGCTTTTCACCCAGTCAATCCAATTACAATACTGTCAAATCAGACATGGCAGATGTTGAGCTTCCTATACTAAGTCTTTACTTACTGGTGGGGACTTTCACATTGCCTTGAATTAGAGAGGAGAGGTACTATGTCTCAGAAGGTCCCAGAAATACATATAGAATATATGTAGAAGTTTGGTAGGGTGTTACTTATGCAGGTAAAATCAAATCATAGTAGTCCAATGTAATACCCATGAAACTTAGTAGCTCTCAAAGGAATTTCCATTTTAATTCAAGATTATAGATTTTTAGAGTTGGAAAAAATGGCTTTATTTTATATATGAGGAAAATGAGTCCTAGAGAGGTCAGATTACTTTACCAACCCCTTACAGGCATTAAAGAGTGAAACTGGGATTTAACGTAAGATTTTGGAGTCCAAATCCAGTACTCTCTGAGCTAGAAGTAGTCATTTAATAGAAACCTCTTTCTGTAAAGCTTTATTTTCTTTTCACAGCAAAAACACACACTATTTTAAACAGGAGCATTTTTCTGATGAATGCATTACAAAGGCCTCATAAATGGCTGTCGGCTCAGTCAGACTAGGTTTTATTGCTGTCTCCTACTGGCATGCAAGGTCCCACTGCACATGCCACAGGGCTGGAAGGGAGTTTTGCAGGCGGCACTACCTCTTTCTAGACAGATGGGTGTCGATCCTGTTCTTAAAGATCTCCTGGGAAGGCGTGATTGGGAACATCTTTCCTAAATGGGATGACTGTGCCTTGCGAGGGCCTTTATTGCTCAGAGCATCTGGATGTGTTGTGATAAACAGTATGATAGATTATTTCAACGCCCCTGGAATGTATGGCTCAGAAAGAGGCAGCAGAATGGATAACATTTGCCTCCTTTCTTGAAAATGGCTCCCTTCCTTCCCCACCAAGGCTTCCTAGCTACGTGGCTCTTTCAGCTTCCCCCACTGCTGTTATTTCGGTACCACGGGTGGGAGGAGAGCTGGAGGAAGGGGTAAGTAGGTGGATACATTTGACTTTAGGGGAAGTATGTCCTCCATATAGAGCTCATAGACATTTTGAACAGTGTGAGGCAGGAGGTCCTGTATGGCATAATTACGTACTAGAAGAAGGAGCATCTTTTAGGATTTTGGACCCTCCTTTCTTCTCCCTTTGTCTCACAAGGAAAGTCTCAAGATCCACCTGTTCAGGATTGTTTCCTCAAGGTGACTCAGGAGATTGACTCACTAGACTTCTCTTCACACCCTTCTTGTGCAATATAGTAATAACAATAATTTACAATCACACAGTGCTCTGTGGATTACAAGTCACTTTCCTTGTAGTCATTCTCCTAATGAAAAGAGCAGTGCTTCAGAGTCAGAGGACCTGGGTTCAAATTCCAACTCTGATGTTTACAACTTGTCTACTAGATGTCCTAAGGTACCTTTCAGTTCAAGGTCTACCTTTCATGTTTCATATGAAGTTAGTAAAGGCAGAGAAATGAGACTCAGAGAGGTCAAGTGGCCTTTAAAGGTCACATAGCTGCTTAATGGCAGACCTGGAGAGTATTCCCATACCCTTATTCTAAGGAGACATCTGCCAGCCTGGTGCCATGGTCATTCTCATCTTAAAACCTCTAAGGTTGACATGGACCCTAAATACCAGTGTTCTTGCCTTTTGGGTTCCAGGTTGAAAAAGGAAACAAGTCCTCGAGGTAGAGATGCTGAGAAGCCCATCATACAAACAAGTCATCATGCTTTGTGTGACAAGCACCAAGAACCAAGTACCAACTGCCAAGCAACTCTGGCATCCAAGCACCAAGATTTGGTGCAGATTTAAAAGGGGAGGCTTGCAGTGGAGTGAAAGGAACATGAAACCTGGAGGCAGAATACCTGGGGTTAAAATCCCAGCTCTGCTCCTTACTACCTATGAGATGGAGGGCAGGGGTGTCAAACAGCCAGCCCTCAGGCCACCAGAGTCCCACAACACAGCTGAGTGCTACTCAAATAGGAATAAAGTACAATTGGGAAATATTTAACAAAATGAATAAAAATACAATAAAACACAGGTAATGTCAACATGTGCTTTTCTAAGTCAATGAGCATCACAGCAGGGATTCTTATGTATGGTTCATATGTAAGAACTGTTTCCATTTGAATCTAACACCACTAATGTAGGGTAATTCTGCTAATCTCTCTGGGTCTCAGTTTCCTCATATACAAAATGAAAAGATTATATTAGACGTCAAATTCCATCCCAGCCCTAAATCTTATGATCCCAAGAACACTGAGAATGAAGTAAATATATTGCTGCTTAGCCCAAAGTGCTGGAGGAAGGGAAGGGGAGAGGATGAGGACAGGAAATCACCTCATCATCCAGGCCAGGAGTTCCATTTAGAAACTCCAAATCAGAAAGCCTTATAGAAGGGAGATTATTCAATGTTACTGTGTATTTCCCCTTGTAACATACTCAGATATCCTTTTACTCTCATTAAGTTTGGACCATCACTGAAGTAAATGCCAGAGCCTGACTGTCCACTTTTCCCAAGTTTTGTCTTCTGTCTTTTGCTCCAAAGGCTCTTAGGGCACACGTCTAGAGCCCAGAGGTCTGTAGATGAGATACATAGCTAGTTGTTGGGATGATATAGTAGGTCATGAAAGCATGGAACCAGAATTTTACATTTAGAAAGGGCTTTTGAAATCATAGGATCATCACCCGGGAACTTAGAGGACCATAAATTCAGCTCCCTTTATTTTATAGCTAGGGGCAGCTAGGTAGAACATCTTTTGGAGTTCAAATCCAGCCTCAGACACTTACTAGCTGTGTGACCCTAGGTAAGTCATTTAACCCTGTTTGCCTCAGTTTCCTCTTCTGTAAAATGATCTGGAGAAGGAAATGGTAAACCCCTCCAGTTTCTTTGCCAAACGCCCCTTCCCCCAAAGAAAGATCACAAAGGGTTGGACACAACCAAAGACCAACAAAACAAAACAAGGGAAACAAACTGATATCTGATGAGACTTGTTCAAGTTGCACACGCAATAGATGCTTCTATTTGAACTCAGGGCCTTTGCCTCTGAATCAGAGGTTCTTAACTTTTTTGTTGCTGTCATCGTTGTCATCATTGTTGTGTGTTTCACGGACCCCTTCGGCAGTCTGGTGAAACCAATAGACCCCTTTTCAAAATAATGCATAAAATAAAACACTTAGAGTTACGAAAGTAATGAATTATGCTGAAATATCAATCTCTAAGTATTAAAGAAAAGTTCATAGACCTGAGGCTAAGAACTCCTGCTCTAAATCAAGTATTCTTTTCGCTGTCTCATAAGCTAAGTAATAAATCATCTCTTTGAACCACCTCTGAGACTTTGACTGAAGATGTTAGTTGTTCAAGGTTGAACAACCACAAAGCTTCTGACTTCTAATCCAGAGCTCTTGCCATTATGCCACACTGCTCATCGGCAAATGGGGAATTGTGGGTATGCTAACAGAGGTGGCTCCAAAGGATTCTCTCAACTTTCATCTTTACAGAGAAGTCAGTTTGAGAAGTTGCTGCTAGAACAGTTTGGGGAAGGGCAAACAGTCCCTCAAGGGGGGAAGAACTGGTTGGCTGTGGGAGTGCAGTTGCCAGCAATTATTAATTTGCTCCTTTCTGGATCTGTCTTGGGGCCTTCCTGTGCACAGCAGCATTAGGAGTGTTGGCAGATGTGGAGAGAGCCCCAGCTCCCCTCTGCTGAGCAGCAAGGTGTGAGTCTCTACAACGGTGCTACTCTATCTTCCTCCAACCCCCCCCTTTCCTATTTTCCCATCCAAGCAATCAGTGCTCTTTGGCTAGAGAAGAAAGCTGGGACGCATTGTTCTTTGGGACCAAAGTACTTACTGGAAAAGAGACAGAAGACAGAGAAAGGACAAGGGTTTATGTAAATCAGTGCTCAGAATGGTACCTGGAGGGAGTAGGCAGCTCTCCAAAAGACATCAGCCCTCCAGCACATCCTCCACCTCCCTGCTCTGACACTCCAGAAGGGGCTGGGGTAACTTTAGAAAGAAAAGAGAGAAATTCTGGCAATAGCTTTCTGTTCAAACTCTAATCTCAAGAGCAAAAAACATACCTCCTTTACTTGTGTATCATCTCCTGTTAAGTAAGTTTGCTTCTCAAATGTACCTGAGAGAATCTAGCCAGATGTCCTGTGGCTTAGTGGGTGACATAGTAGGATTTGAGGTGAGATGATTGGTTTAAAGATCAGATGTTCCCTGAGTACAATGGCACATTAATCATATGGTCAGGAGGGGAACCTGCACTTTTTTTTGGAAAGGAAAAAAAAGTAAGCTTCAATCTGAATTCAGACACCATCAGTTCTTTCTCTGGGGATGGATAGCATTTTTCATCATAAATCCTTCAGAGTTGTCTTGGATTGTTATATTTCTGGGAATAGCTAAGTCATTGACAGCTGAACATCTTACAATATTTCTGTTACTTTGCACAGTACATTTCACTTGGCATCAGCCCATGAAAGTCTTACCAAGTTTTTCTGAGAGCACCCTGCTTATCATTTCTTATAATACAATAGTATTCCATCATAATCACATACCACACCCAATTGATGGGAATGCCCTCCATTTCTAATTCTTTACCTCCAGAAAAGAGCTGCTGTAAATATTTTTGTACACATAAGTCCTTTTCCTCTTCTTAAATCCATTTTGGGATACATACCTAGTAGTGGTATTGCTAGGTCAAAGGGCATGCATGATTTTATAGCTCTTTGGCCATAGGGGAACCTGCACTTTTAAAAGGTGATGATAGTATAGGAATGTTCAGATAGAGTTATACAATCACAGCAAAATCATAAAAGTAATCTTTGCTGTTTCTCAGCCTCTTCTTTTCCTTGTGCCTCCCTAAATCCCAGGGCATCTAGTAGTCTCATGAGTAGTTGAGCTCGACTGAGAAGTTTCAGCCATTGTGTTGTGGGTCAACTGCTTATTTAGCTACCAAGCTAGCCTACTGTTCAAGGGACTGGGTTCCTTTTAATTCTGGCTTGTATCCTGCTTATATCCTGGCAATGCCCCGTTTTAATTGCCCATTTTTTCCTCTGAGAAAAGTAATGTAGGTGTTGTGAAATTGAGAGCTGGCCTCAGAGCCAGGAAGATCTGAGTTCAAATACTCTCTCTGACACATTACTGGCTAATGATCCTGGACTAGTCACTTAACCTCTGAGTTCTTTGGACTTTAAATGTGGAAAGGTGTCAATCTTCATTGGTTGTGTGAGTTCCATATAGATCCAGTCCATTTTTTTCTCTGTCTTAGTTTTCTCATCTGGGACTTAGAACTGGCATTAACTCAATCCAAAGAGAAGTTATTTGGATTCACTAGTGAGCCCAAGGACAATGCTTTAGCATTCTCAAGTGTGACCAGCTGTGCACATAGGGCATTACCACACAGCTTAACCAAAATGATCAGAACGTTCTTCATTTAGTCTATCTAGTTATCGAGGCAACAAGTGGCTGAACAATTGAAGAGCTGTTTACATGGTCAATTTAAGTTCAGTGATAGCTCAAAAACTCTGGATTTTGACCCTTTGGATGTCACCAAATTGAATGGAGAAGTTGATGATTTAACACATTGTCTTCTACATGGTAGGCACTTAATAGGTTTATTTATGAATAAATATCTTGCTAATCAATCAACCTTTATCAGATGGTTGGATTGTTCTATTGGTGTGATTATTATTGCCTTTAGATACTACTTTATGTAGCCTTTAACTGGGGGAAGAATGATAGCTTGGATTGAAAGGCTAGTAAATTGCCAGAGAAGTGAAATCTAGATGTGGGCTCTTAAGTTATGAGTATTAATGTCCTGTTCCCTTGTGATTTATCTCCCCAGATGTCCATGAGCATTCCTTTCTTTCTTCTATTCCTCCCTATTGAACCAAATTCTCAATTTTTCAAGGAATCCCTTGCTCTGAAGTTAGGTTCCTAAATTAACTGTACAGATCATAATTTGATTAATAGCCTCCAGAGTAAAAAAAAAAGATGTACACATAAATGTTTTTGTAGGTGTTCGAACGTAGCAAACTACCTATGATGCAATTTTGCTTAGATTGTAAAAGAATAAGGTTGGCATTGACGAATCATAAAAATGAACTTGAGCCCAGCCTCCTAAAATGCAAAAGAAGTCAATCAATCCATCCAGCAAGGCTTTTTCAAGTGAAATGGCATTGTGATAGACCCGGAGGAGAAAAAGACAAAAACCAAATAGTTCTTATCCTCAAGGAGCTTATGTTCTAGGTACAACACACACACACACACACACACACACACACACACACACAAAGTAAAGACAAGGTAATCTCAGAGTGATAGGGTGGGGAGAGTTACAGGTTGGTAAGTCACCCCTTAAAGAAATCCAGCTGCTGAGCAATACAGAATATGAATGAAATGTAGCCTACAACACACAGAGCCAGCATGGTTCTTACTCATATGATAGCTGCCTGGGATCCATAGATTCAGCATCATTCTGGCACTGGGTAGTTTGGAAAGGTCTGATTTAGATTTTTTGGGGGGTGGGTTGATCCCTTCTGTTAGGACTGCTTCTCCATAGACATTGGGGGTAGGAAAGAGGCTGGCTCTTGCATCACAGAAGTGTCGGGAGCTCTTATTAGGAAGGTGAAATCCATTGCTATTGTCTATGTTGAACTTTGTTATTTATGTCACGCTGTTTGTTTATTGAATAGGTATTTGACAGAAGTACACTCAGCAGAGCACATCAGCAGGGATGGTGTTTTATCAGAAAAGAAGGAGATCCTCCCATTAGCCTAGGCATCACCGACGACAAGGCATAAACATCCCTTTATTGTTATTAACTTATTTATGCATGGATCCTCTTAACATGTATCTATTAAGCATTTAAGTGTGATGGTAATGGTCTCTTATTTTAGGCCTTCAATCCTAAAATCACAAAGCATTTTAATTAAAATCATTAAAATAAGTGCATGCTCTCAAGGGTGCTAAAATCCAACAGGCTATCAATTCACTGTGCTGATGTATCCCTTGGTACCTGTCTGATGAAGGGTGATCTCCCCAGCACCCATCAGGCAGCAGCACCCAACACACCCTGACCTTCCTCCTTCCTGGTCTGCTTTTCCTCCAGTTGGGCCAGCGAGGTAAACCCCAGGAAAGAGGCCAAAGATTCCAAGAAGAGAAAGGAAGGGGATAAGAGAAGAGGAGATATAAGATACTGGGAACCAGCTGAGGCACCCAAGGGGAATGAGGTGCTGGGAGCAGCATAGTCCTGCAAGTCAAAAGCAAACACTGCCCAAGTGTTCCTGAATCACACTTCAGTTCCCTATTCCCTCAGAAAAAGCTTTCTCTCTAAGGCTTGGAGTTGAAAGAATAGTTGTCTCCCTTCCCCTTCCCCCCAGCTTTTCTTTTCCTGAAGGGAAGAAAGGGCGTATGTGGGGGGAGGGGGAAGAGAGAGGGAGAAAGCCTAAGAAACTGAAGAAAAGAAAGAGAATGTCAATGCCCCTAATATCAGCTATCAATCATTGGTGAGGGGCAGAGTGTGGAGGGGTGTATGTGGGAGGGGGGAAAGAGCTGAGGGGTAGGGATGGGGGCAGGGTCCCAAGCTGCAAACTAAAGAGCTGAAAAGTTTCCCCTTCTATTCAAATATTATTAATGCAGTGGAAAAGGGTCATTTTCACAAGCTTCCTTATAAATAATTTTCAGGCTGAATGCAACTCATGTGGCCTGAGTCCTCCTCCCTCTCTCTCCATGACCCCTAACATCCAGACTCCCCTCAACATCCCTTACCTCACCTATATCAAATGCATCTTTATTTATATACTGTCACTTGTCACTGGCAGCCTCAGAAACCTGGGGTTATGATTTTTTCCCTTTGGTTAATTTAAAACAATTGCTGACTGAAGTTCATAAAATATACTATACTATGTTATATCATACTGTACTATACTATATGCGTCTTTATTTATATATTGTCACTTGTCACCGTCAGCCTCAGAAACCTGGGATTATGATGTTTTCCTTTGGATCAATTTAAAACTGCCAACTGGTTCACAAAATATACTATACTATGTTATACCATACTATACTATACATATCTTTGTTTATATGTCTTATCACTGGCTACCTCAGAAACCTGCGATTATGATTTTTTCCTTTGGATCAATTTAAAACTGCCAACTGAGGTTCACAAAATATACTATACTATACTATATTATACTATACTATACATATCTTTGTTTATATGTCTTATCACTGGCTACCTCAGAAACCTGGGGTTATGATTTTTTCCTTTGATCAATTTAAAACAATTGCTGACTAAAGTTCACAAAATATGTCAGGAGGTTTAGAAACCTAGAACTTTAATGCCATATCTGTGATGTGATGCTTTAAAGAACCTTTCTCAGAAACTCCAGGGTTGAAGATTTTTCTGGAATAAGCTGCTCACTTTTTCCTACTGCAGATGGAGAGCTGAGGATTCACAGGAAAGAAAACACCTCTAATGATGCCATGAGCGATTGTCCTTCTCCAGGGTCGGAGACAGTTTTTCTTTATAAGTAGGGAACCAAGAGCAAAGCAAAAGAAACAGGATGCTTAGGGATTGGATTAGCTTTTGAAAGGCTTGTCAGGATGTTGACCACCAGATGAGGAATTGTTGGGGGGCACATATGCCCACAGCCTTTGAGGAGACATGTTTCTCCAAATACTGAAGGGGAAGCTTTGTATTCTAAGGGTGAACCTTGGTGGTTCTAAACCCAGCCATAACCACTGACTCTTCTAAGGAGAAGTGGCTAGGAGAAGCATGTTGAGTCAGCTTGTCGTAGTGATAGAGTCAGCTTCCAAAACAGTGAGACTTGGGTTCAGATCCTGTCCCTGACACATACTGGTGGTGTTACCCTAGGCAAGTCACTTAACTTCTCAAGACTCCAGATAGCTCTTTAAAATGATAAGTTTACAAGCAGGTGCAGATCAGCATTGGTAGAGGTAGTTTCCTCACCCAGGAGTTTCCAGTACCAATGAATTTACAGGTCAACTCCATACCAGGAAGATCCAACTTAAAATCTAGATTCATATACTTTCTAGCTGCATGACCTTGGAGAAATCACTTAACCACTATTTGCCTCAGTTTCCTCAAATGACAAATAGGGATAATCCTAGCACCTACCCTCAGGGTTGTTGTGAGATTCAAATAAGATAATATTTATAAAGCACTTAGCACAATATACAGCACACAGTAGGTACTTAATAAATGCTTTCTCCCTCCCTCCCTCTCTTCTTTCCTCCTTCCTTCCTTCCTTCCTTCCTTCCTTCCTTCCTTCCTTCCTTCCTTCCTTCCTTCCTTCCTTCCTTCCTTCCTTCCTTCCTTCCTTCTTTCCTTCCTTCCTACCTTCTTTCTGACTACCAGATGACGAAATGCTTTGGCTATATAGTGGAGACATCATGGTAGAGTAAAAAAATTGCTGACTCTATATTCAGAAGATCTGGTTCCAAACCTGTCCTTTGATGCTTACTACTGTATGACCTTAGGCCAATTGCTTAACTTCTCTGACTATTGGCTTCCTCATCTATAAAATGGGGAATTTGGACTCTTTGGCCTCTTTCCTTTCTAGATCTATGAACTTAGGCGGGTTATCTGTTAAGGTGAAAAAAGGTGGTGATCTATGTCAGTGGAGGGAGTATTTATACCATTAAAAACATGGATCTTTGGAGAAATTTTACCTGTACAATGACTACAGGAAAAGAAAAGACAGCTAGGGCCTTGTCATGCCTGAGAGGAAGAAAGGTGGCAGAGATAATAGCTTCCATTTTACAGGTGGGAAAACTGAGGAAGGGATAACTAGTGTCAGTGGAAAAAACATTAGGCCTTCAGAAAGTTTGAGTTCAAATATTGCCTTATGTCACCTACAATCTGCATGACCTTGGTCATTCATTTACCTTCTCAGGTCTCAGTCTCCTCATCTGTAAGACGAGGGGGTTGGATTAAAATGGTCCTTGAGGTCCCTTCTAAATTCATGCTGCTTTATAAGTTTTATTGAATAGAAAGGAGTGCTGTGGCCTGCTAGTTTTGACCTCCTTTTTATATGCCACTACTTCTCCATCAACTTAAATGTCTTTCCCATGTCAAAAGGAGAGAAAAATGGATTAAACGAAACCCCGAGTCCACTGCACTCCCATTTCAGCTGAATGAGTCCAAGAGCCAGATGAATAGCATGTCCATCTGAATATCATAGTAGAGACTCTGGGCACTTGTTTTTGTGATGAGGCCAGACCCATTATTGAGAGGGGATGGGAAAGAATGAATGTGAAGAAGAGATTTTGAGAAGGGGAGGAAACATGTCAGTGCATACTGACTGTGGTGGTCTAGGCTAGGGACTAAGGTCTAGGGAGATTTTGCAAGATCTGAAATTTGACTGCATTAAAAGCCCTCTCATTTCCTCTTGCACAGCCTGGTCTCTTTCCATCTTGAATCCTTGCTGCCCAGACTCTCAGGGGAAAGGGCTGGGTGGTATTCAGGAGATTTCTTTCCTAGCTCCTACCATCATCAGGGGCCAGGGGGCTAAGAGATGGCTGTCAGATTATGGGGACAGAGTGTGTTTTCAGCTCAAATTCCTCTCTGGGGTTATGGGGAGTTGCTTCTTTTTGGTGGTGGGGGTGGTCCCGCCACCAACATCGTTTACAAATTGCCATGAATCCAATTCCAATGTAAACCATTGAGCTTTGGCGGGGGGGGGGGTGTCTCTTGATGCTAGCTTGATCCAGTGACCTCCTAGTGCATTGTGGTACTGACAGTGGGCACTGAAGCGGAGCCAGAACAAAAGTTGCTGATGCTGGTACTGCTGTTGGGAGATTGTGTGTGTGCATCTTGGTGGATGCATGTGAGAGGGGGAGCAGAGCTGAAATCCTTTACAACTCCTGGGGCACAAAACCTCTTAAATCATCATTGAAAGGTCATTAGAAATCTGGCAGAGGAGCAGGGCCCAGATTGCCAGGAGAGAAGACAAAATTCTATTTTCTCTCTACAATACCTGTAATGAACTGGAAGGGCCAGGGTGGAGCTGCAAAACAGATTTCCTGCCGTAACTAAAGTCTCTTTTCAGCCTAGTTTGCAACAGTTTTACGATGTGTTAGAATTTACATTCACTCGTTTGTTAACCATTCTTCATTGCAATGAAACGTTTTATCTGTCTGACCTCAACCTTTGCCATATGGCTTGCAAACTGTTCAATTAAGCTCTGAGGAGGGAGGGAGAGGCTAACTGGGAGTCTGTATGCACCAAAAGGTTCCCCAGGCCTTGGATGATGGGAGTTCTAGTCTTGTCTTATGTGAGAGCATTCTTACTCATATAGTCATGGAAAAGAAACACAAAATTCCATGTGCATCCACCAATAGCTTCTCTCAAAGATTTATCTTTTACGTGTGGCAAATGATTTGACGTATATGGAGTCTTTCTGCACTGCCATACTCCCAAATGTTTAGTAGAAAAAAATCACAAATCTTGGGGAAAATGGGAAGAATGTATCAGCAGCAGATGTTAGACCTGAAACTTGATGGGCCTCTTAAAGGAACAGATGCTTAGTAAGTGAGTTCTCTAAACACCTAGTTTTCTTCTCAGAACAACGGCAATGCAATAAACAGACTGATGAGAGCACAAGGCTGATGCTGGACTTAGTTCTGCCCATGTCCATGCTCCTCTGAGTAGGAGGTAGGGCTCTAGGGCTCGAGACTCTGAAAAGTTAACCCAAGGATTGATAGTTTGGTATTCTTTTGGATGCGACAAAAGGAAATATTGAAAATAAATTATTCCTTAGAGTTGTACTGGGGCCAGAAGGAGACCACCCAAAAATTTATCTGAGGCCCAAGATGAAACTTCACGATATGGGAAACTATCATGGTCCAAAAACATTGAAGCCTATGACCCTCTCTATGACACGTAGGATTTGCTTGTATCAAGTTACCTCTGTCTTGGACACTGAATATGCATCATTCTTTTTTAAATTTTTTGGCTTTTTGGAGGGAGGGAGGCAGGGCAATTGGGGTTAAGTGACTTGCCCAAGGTCACATGGCTAGTTTTTGTGTTAAGTGTCTGAGGCCAGATTTGAACTCAGGTCCTCCTGAATCCAGGGCCAGTGCTCTATTCACTGCGCCACCCCCTATATGCATCATTTTTGTGTCTTTTTCTGTAAAGTTTCGTAGCTCCATGCCTATATTCCCTGTTTGATTCAGCTGGGCCTCCCCTGTCCAATACCCAGCATCTGTGATATTAGAGATTAGAAATAAACATAACACAAGACTGGTGTATCTTATTCTTTTGTCCAATACCCTCTGGGTCTTATAACTGTAGTTAACCCATGGGTAGAAGCTGAATCTATTGAGGTTATTGTTTGTTTTAGTTGTGTTGGACTCTTTAAGACCCCATTCAGGTTTTTTTTTGGCAAAGATACCAGAGTGGTTTGCCATTTTCTTCTCCAGCTCATTTTATAGATGAGGAAGCCAAAGCAAACCAGATTAAATGATTTGCCCAGGGTCACACAGATACTAAGTATCTGAGGTTGGATTTGAACCGATGTCTTCCTGACTCCAGGCCCAGTGCTCTATTAAAACATCACATTTTTTTTAGCATCACACAATTTGAAAGTTGGGAAGACTCAAATGTCATCTAGTCCAACTCATAACCTAAAGGAATCCCCACTATATTCTACTTGGTAAGTGATAATTCAGTATCTTCTTAAGGAGCCTCCAAGGAGGGAGACTTACCACCTCTTCAGACAGCTCATTCTCATTTTGGGCAGCTCTAATTGTTAGTAAAATTTTTCCTAAAATCAAGTCAAAATTTGTCCATTTCCTCTATTGCTCCTGGTTCTGTGTTCTGGGGCCAAATAGAATAAGTTTAATACCTCTTGCACATGACAGCCCTCAGATACTTGAGAAAGCTCTCATGTAAGGGATTATTAGCTTGGAAGGATCAGGTTAGATGGTCTCAGATCCTTTTAATTACTTAGATGCTGTTAAAGGTCCCTTCCTTCAAAGTAAAAAGAACCCTGGAGAGAGAAGCTTTTGTTAATATTATTGTGTGTGGCCTAGGTGTGGGTGTGGGTTTGTGGTGTGAGTAAGTGTGTCCTATCTCATTTTAATGTTTATAGACCCCAACAGCTCAAAGACACTTTCATAGGCCATGTAATCTGTCTCCCAGCCCCTAAGCCATCTTGTATTAATAAGAACATGAGCTATAGACCTGGAGGAGACTGGAAGAGGTCATGTAGTCCAATCCCTTCATTTTAATGATGAGGAATATGAAATCCAGAGTTTATATGACTTGCCCAAGAATCACAGGATCATAGATTTATACCTGAAAAGAACCTTAGATTCCATCAAATCCACTCACCCCCTTGCCCATTTTATAGGTGAGGAAACTGAGTCTTGGAAATAAAGTGATTTGCCCAGATTCATATAGTTAATCCATGTCTGAGTCAGGATTTGGATTCATATCTTCCTGGTCTCAGGTATTAGTACTAGTATTAGTATTCTGTCTACTGCATTATCCAGCTGGTAGTGGCTGAACCAGGGTTTGAACTCAGGTTTCCTGTCTCCAAATGCAGGGATCTTTTCACTATTGCCATATTGCCCTTTGCACAGATGGTTTTCAATATTCTTAAAGATCTCCTGGGAAAAAGAAATATATTCCATCCCTCAATTGTTCTTTCTCCTTGTCCTCATTCTCTATTGACCTTTCTCATGTCTCTTTTCTTAGCTTACACATTAGCAACACAGTTTGCTTGTTGGGTGGACGGCTCTATTTTAGGCAGTGCTGTCTGGCTCAAAGAAAGAGAGATTGCCTTTCTGATGTGTTGAGCCTCCTTCCAGTCCTGCTGATTATATGACTCAATGACTATATGTGGGATTTTCATTCAGGAGATTCATTTGGGATTCTTAGAGATTCAACAAAGTCTTCTTTCCTCAAGTGTCACTCTTCTACAGAATATTTTGTGAAATTTCTTGAGAGTATTCAATCTGGATACTTCATTTTTTTCCTATTGTCTTTTTAAAAATCTTCTTACTCCAAGTCCAGTGACGTTTCTGGTACTTAGGCACCCAATAAATGTTCACTGAATGAATGAATGGTTAGGAAAGGGATTTATTAAATATTGAGGCACATGAGATACAGTTGAGCATTATATAAACCAAATGAAATACTGCTAGCACCTATTAGGGGGTCATCTAAGACAGTAATGGTATTTAGTCATTTTTCTCATATGTAATTATTTAGCACTCGTGATAAAAAGGCAAAAAAATGCAATACTCTGTGCCTTCAAAAAGCTTTTATTCTATTTTATTCTATTCCCCAGCCGGGGGAGAGGGGAACACACAGCATAAATGCAGATCATGAAATTAAAAGTATTTGTAAAGTTATTATAAAGCAATTTGGAGGGAAGCTATAGTCACAGGAAATCTCAGGAGAGGGCTCATGTAGGTCAAGACTTTAAGGAAGCTAAACATTTTATCATGGGAAGAGAGGAGGGAATTCACACATCTACAGAGAGATCCAACACATCAGTTTGATTTGATTTAATTCATTTCAGTTCAACTTGATTTGATTCAATCCAATTCATCCTAACCCAATTCAATTATATTCCATCCAGTTTAGTCCATTCCAAAAAACATTTATTAGGTGGAAATGTGCTGGGCATTATGCAAACCAAATTAAATATCGGTAGCATCTCTGGGCTGGCAATCTAAGACACTAATGACATTCATTCATTCAGCTAGCATTTCTTAAGCCTTTACTATATCCAAGGAACAGTTGTAGGTGCCAGGGATGTAAGGGCAGAGCCTACAGAGGGCAGACCCTGCAGAGAACTACTTTGTGATCAAGGAAAACTTATTGGCTAAGTAAATTCAGTAGCTTTGTTTGCTTAGTCCTGTATCCAAAATGTTCCTTAGTTTTGCTTCGATTGAGGCGAACACGGCTCTCATGGCCTCCAATTTTGACTCCAACTTTGAGTGTTTAGCTTTCATTAGCTCCCAGTAGGAGCAATGCCTGCAGCTCTTCTGCAGTGGTTGGCTCTGCAAACCTCTTTTTCTCTTAATTGATCAATTTTCCTGCTCAGAAATAGACATAATCAGATATATTGCTTGGTAGCCTCTCTGAGAAAACATTAGATCCGTCTGCTTAGACTGGTATTAGACTCTGCACCCTGGAGGCTTTCCTTTGCTTTCTCTCTTTCTTTTTTTTTTCCTCCAAGAAAAATGAAATGACTAAGTAAGAGGGTGTTAAAAACAAAGTTGTATTACTGCCTGGCATTTAATTGGGAAACTTGCTAATGTGTCCTTTGAACTTTTGTTTTTTTCCTCTCCCGGAGGAATCGCTAATACTTTGCTTTAATGGCAGCATAAAAATCTCGGTTTGACTCCATGTGGCATTATTTGGCACTTTACGGATGCAAATTGTTGTTTTTACTGCATTCATTGGTCTAGTGACTCTGGCAGTCACCATATCCAAGCACTGTAATCAAGTAGCTGAGTACCCAAAGTGCATTTCTGTTTGGAAGACTCCTTTGGCCCTGGAATCTGATGCTCCCCAACAGTGGGAGAAGTGGAAGTATTATGGAAATATACTATTCCTCATGAAGGGAAAGGAAGGCATTCTACTGAGACTCATAGCAGATAACTGGTTGGATAAACTGCTTGGCATGGTGGAAAAAACACTGCACGGTGAATTAAAGGACCCGAGTTCAAATCTTGGTTCTGACACTAATTATATGGATTTGTGAAAGTCATGTAAACTCTCCAAGACTCACTTTCCTCATCTGTCAAATGAGATATTCCTAGCTGATCTATGAAGTCCTTTCCAGTTCTACATTCTATGACTTTATGACTTATAAAAAAGAAGAATAATTTTCTTTCTATGAAGGAATAAAAAAATGCTAAAACAAAACAAAACAGAATGCCCTGGTTTACCTGCCCTCATTTGGTACCTCTGTGTGATTGTTGCTGATGGTCTAAGTGCCACCAGCAAATGCTAGCCTCATCCTGGACAAGGTGCTGTCATTAGCCCTCCTTTGATCATTTGTATTAGAAATATTTAAGAAGGACTTTAGTGCAACAGAAAGAGCAATATTTGGAGGACACTGGGGAGTTACAAAGGAGAGAGTCAGGAGAATTCGGAGGTGAAAGAAACATATTAAGAAGACCAAACCAATAGTGATCCATAGGATAGATTAGACAGGCTAGAAATAGGAAGCAGGAAGACCAGTTAACAACACTTATTATATTCACACCAGTCTTTTCCCCCCCTCTTCCAAGGGTATTGCTTGTTCTAATGACCAATGCAATGATTTTTTCTGCTGCCTTTTTACTTTTGAGTTCTGCAAAGAAGATTAGATTGCCAGCTCCTATCCCTTCTTTTCTTGAGACCTCCCTGGGGTTGGGCTTAGATGGGAATTTAAAAGTCATATTTATGGAGAATTCCTCCTCCTTGCCCTTGTAAGCCTAGTCCCCTGGCCTTCCACGCCTATTGGGAGATCCTTCCTCAGGCTTACCTTGACTCACGATTCCAGCTACTACGGTGGGGCCTCAGGAGGGCTTGCAGACTTGCCTTTCTGAACTAGATTCAGATGAGAAACATTAAAGTGAGCTCCAGTCAAGACAGAGGCTTGCCTGTTTGGGATCTTTTGAAATGACCCAGTCAGAATGAAGTCAGGTTTCTGGTGCGGGTTTCTGTCATACTGACCTTTCATTTGCCGGCTTTCCCTTGAGTACTTTGTTGAAGGAAAACCATCCCTGGAGAGCTTTATACAACTTCATTGGTAAACTGTGAGAACTATAGTTCACTGAGGCCCCAGAATTACACAGAATCTCAGCACCTATGAGGGAAAATCGACCTCAGAGGTCATTTAGTGTGACCCATATCTGAAGAAGAAAGCCTTCTACAACATACTGAGCAAAGGTAATTCCGCCTCTGCCTGCCATTCTCCATCAAGGGGGAAAGTGTCCACTACCCCAGAGACAACGCTTCCTAATTTTAGAGAGCTCTAATTGTTAGGAAGCCTTTCCTTATATTAAGCCTAATTATTCCTCTCTGCAACTCCCAACCATTTCTCCTAACTCTGTTCTTTGGTGCCAAACACAATTTAGTCAGTCCTTTTTTTTCATTCTTTACTATGCCCTGGTGAGGCTCTATCTAGTCATTTGCTGTGAATTCCCCCCTTTCCTCTTCTCTCCACCTCAAAACTCTTGGACATTGTTCCCCATTCTCTCCTCCTTTATGCCAGAATGATAATGAGGTATCCCTTCTTCTACTCCCACTCCTCTTCTTGTCCCTCTCATTTCCCCCTAGCAATTTCCTCTCTCTGTCATGTCCTTTCTCTCTAATTTCTAAGCTCTTTCTATTGACCAATTCCTTCCTTATTGTCATCAACTTACCCAAGGTTTCCTTATCTATTTTTTGAATTTCCTTTATAATCCTGTTTTATTTTATACATTAAAAATATATTTTTTTTAAATTTTGAGTTCCAAATTCTCTCTCCCTTTAACTCCTCTCCCACCCATTGAGAAGGTAAGCAATATGATACCCATTATACATACTGTCAATCAGACCATATCAGCCTTTAACCTGTGAATGACCAGAGCTGAACAGAGCAGGCTAGAGACAGGAGAGTCAGGAATCAAACAGAAATTTAATTAAAAGTTAGAGAAATGGCTTACAAGTAAGGAGGGAAATTAGACACATGTGGTGGGACTCCTCCCCTAGTGGTGGGGCCTGGGGCAGGGTGGGGAGATCTCAATACCTATACCAATGGCTGTGCAGTGAGCTGTTGACAATGAGGCTAACTAATAATGAGACAAATTTGATTCATAGCAGGGCTTCATGACCAAACATGGGCACTTGTCTGAGCTCAGAGAATACTAGGTGCTGGTCAAAGCAATACGGTACCTATGTGATTTTGCCATCCAGAGGGTGAATGCAAAAGATTGTTGTTGTGCCAAGCTCAGCACACAGCTTGCTTGCTGGGCTCTGAAAAGCAGGGTGTCTCCTACTATCTCAGCAATGTAAAGTCATACAAAAGATATTTCCATATTAACCATCAACCTCACTTTCTCAGTCAAACTCCTAGGGAAAAATATCTGTCTATACCCATTTCTATACTCTCTCTCTCCATTCCCCATTCACTGACTTTCCAACTTTTTCAGTCTGTTTTCTGATCTTATCACTCAATTGAAACGGCTCTCCATGATCCCAAGTTATTTCGCAAAAACAAAACCCAAGAAAAATGAAGTGAAAAAATATGCTTCAATCTGCATTCAGAGTTCATCAGTTCTCTCTGAGGAGATGGATAGCATTTTTCATCTTGAGACCTTTGGAATTGTTGTGAATCATTGTATTGATCAGTGTAGCTAAGCTTTCACAATCGCTCATCATTACAATATTACTGTTACTGTGTATAATGTTCTCCTGGTTCTGCTCACTTTGGCAGTAATAAGGCCAGTTGGCTGGCACAGTGCTGGGCCTGGAGTTAGGAAGAACCATCTTACTGAGTTTAAATCTGGCCTCAGATATTTACTAGCTGTGTGATACTAGGTAAGTCACTTAACCCTGTTTACCTCAGTTTCCTCATCTGTAAAATGTGCTAGAAGAGGAAATGGCAAACCATGTCAGTATCTTTGCCAGGAAAATCCAAAATGGGGTCATGAAGAATTAGACATGACTGCAAATGACTGAACATAGGCTCTCTTTACTTTGTATCAGTTCATATACAGTTTTCCCAGGTTTTTCTGAAACCATCCATGCTGTCATTTCTTACAGAACAATAGTATTCCCTCACAATCATGTACTATTCCCCAGTTGATGGGCATTCCGCCTCAATTTCCAATTCTTTACCACTAGAAAAAGAGCTGCTATAAATATTTTTGTGTCTATGAGTTCTTTTCCTTTTTCTTTGATCTTTTTAGGATACAGACCTAGTGGCAGTATTGCTGGGTTAAAGGTCATTTACAGTTTTACAATCCAAGGCTTCCCTATCCTTAAATAAACCTTTACTGGACACTACCATTCCCTCAAGCTATCATCCTAAATCTCTCCTTACTCTCCCAGATAAACTCTTAGGGAAGAAAATCTATGTGTATTCATTTTCATACCTATCTGTCTACTCCATCATCACTTTTGTTTGATCATTATTTATATCATGCCCTCAACTTGGGGCATTCCCCAAAACCCTGTCCTGGACCTTCTTTTCTTCCTGTACATTTTTACTTGATGACTTCATCAACTTTAAGGGTTTAATCATCATCTGTCTATGTACATGATTTACACATCTATCTAGCTACCCAGCCCAAGTCTGCCCAAGTTCAGTCCCATGTAAGCAGTTTCTTAACTTAAAAAAAGCCTTTTGGGTCTTTTTTGGAGAGTGGAGGGCAGGGCAATTGGGGTTAACTGACTTGCCCAAGGTCACACAGCTAGTAAGTGTTAAGTGTTTGAGGTTGGATTTGAACTCAGGTCCTTCTGACTCCAGGGTTGGTGCTCTATTCACTGCACCACCTAGCTGCCCCTAACCAGTTTCTTATTGTAAATTTCAAACTGGGCATCTTAGAGACACTTCAAATTCAACATGTCCAAAATTGAACTTGTTATATTTCCCCTAAAATCCATCAAATGTCCTTATTCTTGCTGAAGGTACCACCACTCTTTTCCTTGAGGTCCATAATTTGGCATTATCCTTGAGTTCTTATTCTTCTTCAGTCTATATATCTAATTGATTATCAGATCTTGACATTTCTGCCTCTACAATATCCCTCTTCTCTAATTCATTCTTTCTATTCATATAGTTTCCACCTTAGTTCAAGTTCTCATCATCATTATTGCAATGGCTCCTAATTGGTCTCTCTGCTTCAAGTTTCCCGCCACTATAGTCTATTCTCTACCCTGGTGCCAAGGTAATTTTCCTTAAGCACAGATATGACCGTGTCAATCCCTTACTCTAGTGGTTTCCTATTTAGAGCCTTTTATAACCCAACTTTAACTTATCTTCCTATCTTCCCCTTTCATACTCTTCAATTCAATCAAATTTTTTTTTCAAACATCTCCCATCTTCATGCACAACTGCTATTCATGCCTGGAATACATTTTTCTTTCACTTCTACCTCCTAGAATCTCTAACTTCCTTTATTATTTTTATTGGTGTTTCGTTCTTGATGAGGACCAATGGTATCAGGAGGGTGATGACTTAAAAGTGAATTGGATTTAAGTGAAACAGGGCTGTGAAAAGTCACCATCCTCACTCTTTCCTCCAAAGTCATCTGAGTCCAGTGGCAAGACATAGGTCATGGCCCTCTAACTTCTTTTAAGGTACACATCAAGTACCACCTTCTACAAGAAACCTTTTCTGATCTACTCCCAACTGTTACTACCTTCCTTACAAACTATCTTGTATTTTAACTACCTTATATTTATTTGTGTGCATTCTCTTTATATTTATTCTAATTATACTTATATATGTACCTCCTTCCCCCATTAGAATGTAGTAAGCTCTTTGTAAATAGGAATTGTTTAATTTTTTTGTATTTGTATTTCCAGAATCTAGCACAGTGCCCTACATGTTGTAGACACTGAATAAATGCTTGTTCATTGATTGATTGTACATTATTTTCCCTCCTTTACTTCTCCCTCCCTCCTGCATATGTTAATTTATCCCCTAATCACTCATTTGGAGAGTCCTTTGCCACCAAATGTAGGAATTGATGTGCATTGAAGACACTGATTAAATCTCCTCATTCCACAACTAGAATTCACAGAAATAGCCCTCTTTAAAATTGCTACCATGAGTGGCCTTGATTCAAGTGGGTCCAGGAGAGAGGTCCCTTTAGCGAGGCTAATTTAACATAATACTACAGCTGTGACCTAATTAGGTCACGATACAAGTGGAACTTTAGTTCTCATTCTGGAGACTTTGACTCTCAACCAAGGAGAACAATGATTTTTTTTTTGGTGGGGTGGGGAAAGGCATGTCACACTGTTGATTAATATCGAACTTTCAGTTAATTCCTATTCCCAGATATTTTTCATAAGAGCTCTCATTTAGCCAGTTTTCTTTTGGGAAAATGATTTTTTCAAACTCATTTCTACATCATATTTACATTTGTGCCTATGAAATTCTATCCTGTTCGATTCAGGCCTTCACTCTAATTTGTCGAGGTCTTTTTGGCTTTGGCCTCCTATCCATGTGTGAGTTTTCTCTTCAAACGTTGTTTCATCTGCAAGTTCAGCAAGCATACCATCTATCCAAGTCACTGATAAAAATGTTGACCAACAGAGGATATTTCCCTGGGGCATTCTACTAGACATCTCCCTCCAGGTTGACACTGATCCAGTAATAATTGCTATTTGGATTTTAACTCGTATCAAATCTGCCTAGCTGTAGTACACTAATATCTAGCCTATGTCTCCTTATTTTTCTCCTCAAATAAAGCCTAAGAAGCTTTTCCAAATGTTTTCCTAAAATCTAAGTATACTATAGCAATAGCATTTTCTTCATCTATCAGTCTGCTTACTGTGTCAAAAAAAAGCAAATGAAATTAAGCTTCTATTTTTGAGAAAGTCATGCTAGCTTTTAGTAATTACTACTTCCCTTTATAAGAATTCACAAACCACCACTTTAATCATGTTTTTAGAATTTTGGCAAGGACAGAAGTCAAGCTTGTTGGTCTATATTTTGCAGCCTCTGTAGTATAACATTAGGATGTTTGCCCTTCCCCAATCCAATGGTATCTTTCCTCTACTCCACAATCTTTTCAAAGATTGTAGATAGTGAGTGGACCAACAATTACAGTTCCTTGTGCTTTCAATATCCCAAGATGTTATTCATTTGACCTAGGTGACTTGGAATCATTGAAGACAGCTAGATGTTTACTGATGGTTAATCAGGATTTAAACCATCTATTCTGTCTTGTCCACTGGTCCTAAGAAAAAAAAAACATTCCTCACATGTAACCAGTAGACATACTTTCTCCATACCACTAACATCTCTATTCTACCCTACTCCAGTGGTTACTACCTGCACCACTAGGTCAGATAACCAAGTTCCCCAGAGTGTAGCTGCGCCTTGGTAGGTTGTCTACAGATGATGTCTTTTTACATGTTAGCCAGCCTTCCTGTTCTCTTCTAAAGCCCTAATCTCTGGTCCACTGGTACTGCTAGACCAAGTGAAAAGTGGCACAAGAAGCTTCCACCTCTTTGCAGATTTCATTCTCAGTCTGAGCAACAGCAGCATGGCTCAGGATTCCCCTGTTACCCCAATGCCCCCACTTAGTCTTCTTGGCCCTGTTCCTGCCCCTTCTTCTAGGCTTAGAGGCAGTTCTATAGGTATACAGTGATATCAATTGTCTTCCACATCCCTAGACATAGAATGCCCTGCAGAGAAGTCTTTAAAATTCTCATTTAAGCCTTTTCAAAACACTTTATCAGCATTGCTTCCTCCAAGCTTAAGATGGCTCTCAGTTGGTGGAATTAATTTATATTGGCTATAAAAGTCCATATTCCCGGTATGAGTTCCAGCATGGCAGTGTCTATGCCCTGCTTGTGATGGAAGAACTTTCACATGGCCAGAATTCCTGCTTTAAACAGATGATGCTTCCTTATTGGGGGTTTCCTCTTGTCCAAAAAAATGGATTGCCCAACCTGAGTGGCTTTGTGCAATAGGCCCATAATAAAACACACCTTTGCCAAGTATGTTGAAAAGGTCAATAACTGGTAATTAAAGACAAGTCCACACTGGCCAAGAGAGTGCCCTCTATATAGACAATAGCAGGATTGGACAGCAACGATGTCACTACAACTCGGAATGCTGGTAAAGGCTTCACAGTTCTGGGACACTTTGGCTGTGCAAACCCCTTTAGCTCTATTTACCCTGCCAATTCCCAAAGCCCATTAACTCTTTTCCAGTTACCAAAGGTACTGGGGATAGAGTCCATAATGATGGTGTCACTTGCCAGATTACTTTGCCAGGGTTATTTAGGACACCAATTACACGACCATTGTCTCTCAGGGTTATGGAATAAAAGATTCAGAGAGGAGCTTAGAAGTTATCTGCTTCAACCCATACTTGAATAGGGACCCTTCTACAACATCCTTAACAAATGAAGTACAGCTTCCATTTGAACACTTTCAATGATGGGCAGCCCAGTACCTCTGCTCCACTTAGGATCATCTCTAATTGCTAGGAAGTTTTTCTTTACATTGGCCCAGATCCACTTCTTGGCAACTACTGCTACTCCTAGTCCAGCCCCTTGGGAGCAAAGTGAACGAATCTCATCCTTCTTCCACATGAAAGCCCTTCTGTGGCTACCATGTTCTCAGTAAGTATTTTCTTGCCTAGGCTAATCACTCCCAGTTCCTTCAAATGATTCTCTTATGAACACTCACTAGTCCCCTTTCCTTACCATCCTAGCCATTCTCCCCTGGACCTAATTCATTTTATCAAAGTCCTTCCTAAAATACAGTGCTCAGAACTGAACATCACTGTCCACACATAGTCTGACCATGACATAGTACTTATCCCTCTTATTTAGACTGTCATGACTCTATTAAGACATCCTGAAGTATCTTTTGCCTGTAAAACCATAATATTGATTCGTATTGAGCTTGAACTAAAACCCCCATATTTTTCTCGTGAATGATTGACCAACCATGACACCTGATCTTATAATGTGTAGAATTTTTTTAACCCTAGTAAAGGAAATTTATCCTTGTGCCTTTGATGGGAGACAGTGAGGTATAGTGGAAAAAGGTGCTAACTCAGGAGTCAGAAGACCTGAGTTCAAATCCCACCTCTGACACTTATTGTCTGTATGACCCTATCATACATATCACTTAACCGCCCTGGGACCTAGTTACCTCATCTATAAAAGGAGAGGGTTGGAATAGATAGCCTTTGAGATCTTTCCTAGATCTAGCTCTAGGCTTCTATGTTCCTGTAAATGGAAAATGAAAGAGAAGGGGAGAGGGAAACAACCGCTTGCTTTCATCTGCTGAGTTAGATATCTTAGAGAGTAGCTCCAGTGTGGGAAGAAGCATACAAGCAGGAAATTCACAAGAGAGAATTTCAAGAAAGGAGCCAGCTATACATGGACTCAGATATAGCTACATCTATAGCTGCATCTGCACCTGTATCTACATCTATATACCCACAATAGCATTGATTATGGATTAGAAAGCAGGGGAACTAGATTCAAAGAGTCAATACGCCTAGGCATTACTGAGACTTGGTAGGTGGAGACTCATAATAGGAATAGAACTCCATAGGGGTATGCTTCATGTAAGAGGAAAAAACTAGGTAAAAGGGTTGGGTTTGAGGATGCAATAGCATTTTAAATGGGAAGACTTACTCATGTGAGGAAATCCATGAACTCAAAAGGCAAAACTTGGTGGAGAGAATTTGGGTAAATATCAATTGGTATAAACAGAAATGATGATTTCATGGTAATATAGTATAGGCAGGGGAGCTAGGTAGGGGAGTGGGTAGAGTGCTAGGCCTGGAATCTGGAAGACTCATTTTCCTGAGTTCAATTCCAGCCTCAGGCATTAACAAGTTGTGTGACCCTGGGCAAGTCATTTAACCCTGTTTGCATTAGTTTCCTCATCTGTAAAATGAGCTAGAGAAGGAAATGTCAAACTATCCCAGCACCTTTGCCAAGAAAATCCCAAATGGGATCATTGAAGGGTCAGACATAACTGAAAAATGACTGAACAAAAATAGTATAGGCCACAAGGACAGAAAGAAGAAATAGGTGAGGAGTTTGGGAAAGAGATCATAAGACTGAAATGATGGCATGAGATAGTAGTTACAGATAACTTCAATTTTCTGGACATAGTATCACAGGATAATAGATTTATATACGGAAAAGACCTTGGAGGTTATCCAGTCCAACCCCTTATTTTATGGGTGAAGAAACTATAGGGCAAGAGGAGTTAAGTGATTTGACAAAGGTCACAAAGTAGTAAGTGGCAGTCAGGATTTAATACCAGGGCCTCTGACTCTAGACTTCTCTCTCTGTCAAAAGGAGAATAGCTAATAACTTGCTGACTTGCCTTAATGATAATTTCATCTTACAGATGAACTGTTTTATCTTCTTGACTGGTATAACACTATTCAGTTTGAGGTGAAAGCAAGTCATTTAAATGGAAGTATGCAGTAAGTTGGAGCTTGTGATCAAAGAGAAATATAGGAATGAGACCCATAGGAGATGGGATTGGTTAGGTCTAGGTTCTAGATGGAGGTGTAGTTAGCACCAGAGATGAGGGATGAAGCCCTTTTTCCTTTTTTGAATTGGAGGGATGAATGAAAAGACAGAAACAGATGCAGATATATGTTGAAAGGGAGAAGAGAATAAGTGATAGAATATACACAAGATAGATTTCACCTTGGTAAAGCAGGAATTAAAGTAATCTAATGGTAGTGCTTTTTGTGTGCGTGTAATGGTGGCACTGGTGTGATGATGAATGGGCCTGAATGCTTGAGGATAGAAGAGTTGGAATAGGTATTGGATAGACTGCAATCAAAATCAATGAGATGAGTGCAAGAATGACCAATCAATGAGGAGGGACCAGTTGAAGTTATACACAGAGACTGAGTCACAGAACGCTAGAACTACAAAGGGTCTTAGAGATAATCTTATCTATTTAAGTGTGAATTCATATTTTTACATACTGTGGTCCAGAAGTGAGACATTATTTGTCTGAATCAGATATTAGAATGATCTTTGGACTTAGGGACAGAAGATCTATGTTTGAGTTCCAAATCAACCACTTACCACCTGAGAAGGTTTGGACTTGCTATACTTTTGGGGGTTTAGTTTCATATTTCTAAAATGAGTAAATAATGTTTTTTTTTGTTTTCTAAGAGGACCAGTGATATCACAGATGATGTTTTAACTTGCATGTGAATTGGATTTAATGGAGGCAGCATTGCACAAAGTTGTCTGCCTCACTCTTTCTTCTTGAGTTATTGAAGTCCAATGTCGGGACAAAATTCAAGACAACTGGTGATGGTCCAAGTTGCAGTGGATGATGCTGGTGTCTTTGATGCCTGACCAAATTCTTATGATTCCACAGTGCTTGCTTCAGTTGCCTATGGCCATTGGGACAAATTGTTCTCATCCACCCATTCCACTGGGCAAAGTCTTCTCATGCTTGGGGTAGGCATCCCCCTAATTCACTGACAGGTTTGAGTCCTGTGGGTTACCATTAGCCTGATTTAGCCCATCTGCAAAGAAAATTTTACTGGTGTGTGTCCACTGGATGCCACAGGTGGAGAGTTGGGTGAAAGTGGACACCAAAGGTGGATGAGCAGCCCTGAAAAGAGCGCAGCAAGTCCTCACACCAGAGGTCCCAGTCCTCGTGAACACCTCAACTCTGACAAAATTGTGAGGAAAACTCTTAGTTCTTATCATTATTATTGTCAGAGCTGGGGCTAGAACCCAAACCTTTTGACTCAGTGCATTGTTCTTTTCATTGTATTGGTCAGATAGTATGAAATTATAGTGGGCTTGGTTCTCATCTTTCTGTACCTTCTTCTGTTAGCATTTTGTCATTTGGTAGCAAGGAATAAAGAAAATAAATGTTAATTGGGATCCTGGTCTGAGAACCAGTGTTGTGGGTACACTTGAAGAGAAAGAAAGCAATGAAGTATCGAGTGGTGGGAGAACAACATTCAAGTAACTGATCATAGAATCCTTGTTGTGTAGGGAGACAGGCATATCCAGGATTGGGCAGCTGGAGTTCCCAGTGAAGGTAAAGAGTGGGTTTGATGGGAATGGGGAGATGGTAAAGATGATGGAGAAAGTGGTTGTAGTTGGGGACTGGCAGTATTCCTACTGACATTTTGAAGTACAAATAATGAATGATGAGGAGCTAACTGTGAAATTGGTGTGTGTGTGTGTGTGTGTATCAAAATAGATGCTGAAGTTGTTGAGGATAATAATGGGAGAGAGTAGAGAGGAAAAATGAAAGCCAAGTACTCAAGTCCTATAGAAAGGTGGAAATGGATCTTGGGGCTTGGCAGACGTACAATAGCAATGATTTGGAAATGGTATGTCATGTACTGCAAATGAATAGACATAACAGGAGGCTGTTAATCAATGGTTTGAAATTGGCTGACCCCATAGCAGGAGGTACGATTTTCAGAGGAAAGGGGAGAGGAAGAGCTGTCATTCGGGAACAGTCAGGCTACATATACAATGAGGATGTGACGACGAGATTAAGGAAAATAGAAAGGTTGCCATTAACAGAACGGAGGTTTCACAGGAAATAGTAAAAAGCAATAATAGAAAAGAAAATTGTAAAAGAGTAAAGATGGAGAATGAAAGAGGAGGAACTAGAGAGGCCTGAAAGATTGAGTGGGGATAGAGATGAGGACGCAGTGGAAAGATCCCGGGATTAAATCCCATCCCTGATGCTTACTACCTGGGTGTTTTTGAGTAAACTTCCCTGTGCCTCAGTTTCTTCATCTGTAAAATGAAAAGGTTGGTCTAGATAGTCAGTGAGTTCCTTTCCAGACCTCTATCTATAAGCCTATCATGAGTCAGGAAAAACACTGGGCAGAGAATCTGAAAATAAGGATTTTAGTTCCATATCTGCCACTAACCTGTAGGTACCCATTTCCTCATCTATAAAACACAACTAATCATTATCTGGTTTGCCTACTTAATAGGGACCTATAGACCAAATTAGATGATATGGGTAATTTTAATAAAATACATACAAGTTTGCATATTGATAAGACATTTACAAATGTAGATAGAAATGGGATGATTTATATGATGGAGTAAAGATAGCAGTTGTTGGCCTCAGTGACGGGTCAGATTATCATACTAATTTCAATATGAGAAAAAAGTAGAAATTGAAAATGATAGCAAGCTAGCTGTTGTTTTCCTTGTTTGCTCTGGAAGGAAGTGCAAAGCACCTTGTCTGTTTCATTGAGTTAATACTACTTGGTGTACCAAGAAATACAGAAAGACACCGTTCTTTTTCCAGGCTAACCAATTTTTACTGTCATCCCTATTATGTTCATTTTACTCCAAGAGAAACTGAGATATAGAGATAGAGACTTTTTAAAAACCATCCAGCCATTTAGCAGTACCACCAGGACACTGTCAACCAGATGCCCAAGTTGTCATCTTCATTCTGCTGCTTCCTTTCCCCCGAGCCTACTAAAGTCTCCTCTGGGCAGCTGATGGAGTGACAGATAGACATACTACAGACTGGGCCATTTGAAGCAATCATGTAAAGTGTGGAAAATGTTCTTTCTAAGTTTTCCCCCCTCTTCTCCCAGGTACAAATATATGCTACTTTCCCTTCCCCAGGTCTATAACCCACTTCTGGGTTTGACTTTGGAAGGTCAATAATTTGTGCAGGTATGAACTGCTGACCTATGGTAAAACTTCATTAAATCAATACTGCTTTATTCAAAACCATTCTTGATTAGAAGCAATTGCTCTTCTCCAGATGCCTCAATGCCCCATTATTCTATAATAAAAAATATCAGGTAATCTGAAATGAGTTGATTCAGTCATTCCCCTTCCCTCCCTTGCATTTCAAATTAATGAGGTTCTAGCATTTCTCAAATAGAAGACAGTACTAAATAAAACACAATTCCAAATATTGATTATCACATGCCACAGCACGTGCATGCTTATTAGGAGAAGCAAAAACATGTCTGTGTCAGCACAAAAAGACATATCTAACTCTCCTCCCATTTATACATTTGCACAGTGGCTGCTTATGGAAAAAAACAAGCTCTGGAGGTCCCTGGGCAGGTAGATGCTATGCTCAATTATACATGGCAATGGGAGACTGGAATAACTTAGATCAATGTGATCCAAGAAATAAAAACTGTTTTTTAAGCCAACAATGTCCTCCTGTCTTCTCCCTTCACAAACAGCAGCACTGGCTAATGAGCTTCAGCAGTGAACAGCCAAATGTCCAAGAGGGAGAGGAAGTTAGAAGCCAGGATTTCTGTGTATTAACACAAACAGACTAGCCCAATGCAGCCTAATAATCTTCCTCATTGCCTTCATCAAATATGACTGAATATCCAGAGGGTGCCCAGGGCTTGTAGTATATGCTGGGGTTAGCTTCCATGGTAGACCATTTCTAGGGTTTAAATTAGGGAGAATTTCAAAATTCTTACCTCCCTATGTCTTGCTCCTCTCCTTTCCTCTTTCCCTCACTAACAATGAAATAATGTGGGTGTATATCTTTCTCTCTCCTTCTCTATACCACTCTTTTCTCAGTTCAGCAGATGGAAGTTGGGGGTGGGTGGTGGGGGGGAAGCAGACTTTTGGGAGAGGCAGCTTTAGATTGAGGTTAGGGGGAGGGGTAGCTTGCTGAAGCCATTATGGGAGGGCTTTGGGCAGGGCCCCATGATTCCTTGGGCTTTAGCCAGAGTGTACAGTGGGGATATCCTTCTTGGTGCTTCCTGAGGCTCTAGACCAAAGATCACAGAATCATAGATTTAAAACTAGATGAGGTCACAGAAGATCATGTATTCTCTCCTCTCATTTTAGAGATGAATCTTCCATTTGAATTAGAGCCTGAGTAGCTAATTCTCTTACCTTGGATAGGAAGTAGAATGCAAGTTTCTTGAGGTGAAGAATTTTTTTTTTCATATTCCAAGCACCTAGGACACAATAGCTTAGTAAATGGTTGTTGAATTGGATTGAATTGGAATGTTTCATAGTAGAGGGAACTCTGGAAATCTAGAATCTGGGTTCATATCCTGCCTCTGATACTTCCTAACTGTTTTACCCTGGGCAAATAATTTACATTTCTTGGGGGGCAGCTAGGTGGCAGTTACAGTGGATAGAGTGATGGACTTGAAGACAGGAAGACTTGTCTTCCTGAGTTCAAATCTGTTCTCAGACACTTGCTAGCTATATGACCCTGGGCAAGTCACTTCACCCTATTTGACTCAGTTTCTTCTTCTGAATCAGAGAAGTAAATAGAAAACCACTTAATGGTTTATTGGGGTCATGAATGGGGTCATGAAGAGTCTGACACAACTGAAACAACTTAACAATGACAACAAAATGAGGGAGGATTACATTATATGGCTTCTGAGGTCTCTACCAACTCTGAATCTATGACCTTTTCTGACACTGTCAATTGACTTTAGATGGTACTGGGGTACCCTCACTTTAAGAAAACCTGCTATATTAATATGGGAATTTACAAAATCAGCACACAAGGGGATGGTTTTTTACACGACAAAAGAATCTTTCATTTTATAAAAGGTTTCCTTGAAATGTTCTATTGTGAGAAGCAAGGTAGATCTTTAGACAGTGAGAGAGGGGGCAGTATTAATAGAGCATTAAAAACCCCAAGGGGAGAACTTACAGAGAGTTAGCTTGGGCAGGGAGCCTGTATTCTAGGAGTAAAGCTGAATCTGAGGGAGCAGCCAAGGACAGCCAGCAAATTAAAGACATTTCTCTTTTATCCACCTCTTGCCCTCATTAATTTTCCCCAGTGCATTGTTTTTCTAGGACTGCAATGAAATGAACCTTGCTCATGATTTGTCTAGTCATAATTAGAGTCTTCCTTTCTCTGGTTAGACAGTAATGCCAATAATGAGTGCAAACATTTTTTTTTTTCTCCTTTAAGGAAGGCAAGGAGCCAAAGTCATTATATCCATGAGCTGATGTCAGATTTATAGTGCAGAGATGCAAGCCCCACACACCATATATGTGCCAAAATTTCATTAAACCTTTGAAAGGTTTAAACGTTGCATTAGAAAGACCATGGTCCCCCCCCCCCCATGTGGATGTTTTATTTGCCCTTTTTTATACTAGAGACTTGAAGCTATGTGTTTAGTATAATTTGTTTTTAGGGGAAATGAGTGGGAGGAGAGGAAGGGAAGGGAAGAGAGAGAGACAGAAACAGAGAGAGATAGAGATGGGGTGGGGCTGACCAAGAGGGAGATAGAGGCACAGGGAGAGATGCACAAAAAGTGGAGAAGAAAGGAAGATGAACAAGAATGAGGACAAAGAGAAAGAGAGCAGGAAGAGAAGGAGGAGGGAAAGGAATATGAGAGCATGTAAAGAGTGTGCGTGAGAGATAAGGGAGGAGGGAAGGAAAGGAAATTGCTTAGAAAAGAAGCAAGGAATTGCTTAGAATTTTCCTAACAGGAAAAAGTTAACTTTACTGACTTCCTTTAGATGTGTCTTCACCTGTACTGACGCTCAGACACTTCAGAGACAATGGTTTAAAAATAGACTGAATTTATCACAAGCTGTTGAGCATATTGCTCCCAGGAGGGTGTTTTCCTGGGCCCAAATGGTAGGATCCCAAGCATTTTGCACTCCAGAAAAGGTAATTTACCTCACACAAGCGAGCACTGTGCTCCCCTAGAGACTACTTCACTCATTCTTTGCTCATGACAGAATTGGGTCCAATAATCCCAATCATGTTAGTGGGAGTTACATACCCATAAACCAAGGAGAAGAGATAATTAATGGAGAACAATCTGTGTGTGTGTGTGTGTGTGTGTGTGTGTGTGTGTGTGTGTGTGGAGAGAGAGAGAGAGAGAGAGAGAGAGAGAGAGAGAGAGAGAGAGAGAGAGAGAATCACATCCAAAAAGAGAGAATCAGATCAGAGAAAGAATGTGATCCAAAATGTCTAACTTGTTTTCCTTAGCCCATTCCTAAGGCTTCCAACCTGGAAAGCCATAAATGTTTTGGACAGAAACAAGTCTAGTACATCCTTTCTCAGTTTTTGTGGTGATGAAGATTGGAATCTTTAACCTTGCAATATTAATTCACAAATGCAGATTTCTCAATTCTCTCCTTGGATGCCCTGGGAAATAGGTGTGGACCCTGATGTGTGCTCTGCTTTTGCTTCTCCTTTTTCTAGAGTTGAGACTTTCCAACAGCCAACTCCAGAATTGCATTTTTCACCCACAAAGGAATGGCAATCAAAAAACCAGACAGCGGATAATTGTATTTTGTGAATTGACGGCGGAGCTGTTCGGTTTCAGCTGAGGTCCAAAGGCTGGGAGAAAATAGTTTGTGGGAGGGAATTCATTTTTTTACTGGAGGAAAGAACTGTGTTTGGAAGGGGCAAATGTGTGTCTATGTGGTTTCATCTTTGAAAAGCCTGGTCCAAGAAGTGTAGGATCCCTAGCAGCTCTGGAGACCCCTGCTGTTTGACAGTAAAAACAACCTCTATAAGGGCTGAGAGGTGTAGCCCATTAGTATGGACCCCAACATTCATCCATCTTCCTGAACCTATTAGGGGAAATAACAAAAATATATGTGCACATAAATATTCTCCTGGCTGGCTAGCAATGCACTACGGTTTTGTTCTCTGGATGTATTGATTCTATAAGCGTGCAGCTGCAGATTGTCTCCCTATAGGCATACAGAAATTGATGCCAGGCTGCTTATTCTTGCTCCTCTTGCCCCAGAGAAGAATGGAGATGCTTTAGATGGGATTTGATTAGGTTTAGCCATAGGGAACTAGAAAAGTCTATCCAGAACAGCTGCAGTGACAACCGCAGTAGGCCCTTCTTCCCCTGTCCAAGGCAATGGAAGCTGGTGGTTTGGGAGATGGAGAGTCCTGGTATTGCTAGCGCCTAACATAATGCCCAGAAGAGGGTGGGTACTTTATGAATACTTAGTGATTGGTTGGTTACTATAGGAGAACAAAGGACAGAGTGACAATGAAGTCAAAACATAGGTAACTCTCTTGCACATGCCATACACATCCTATTCCATCTCCTGGGATTTGGTTTATGTTATTGACCTGGAGTGGAATGTCTTTCTTTCCTCTCCAGTTATCCAAGGCCTAGCAACACTTTCAGGACTCAGCTCAAGTCCTCTACAAATCCTTCTTTGATTACTAATCTTCTCCTTGTCTGAAGTTCACAATGAGGAACACATAGATTAAAAAACAAAACAAAACACTTAACGGTTCTCTAATTATTAAAAAAAACATACAACACTATTTCATATACACTTAAGTAGCTAGTACAGAACTGGGAGTATAGTAGGGAGTAATACGTATTTGATTGAAATAATTCATCAAGTGCAATTTATACACCTCCCTGAAATCAACTGAAAAGAAAAGTTCAATTTTCTCTTCTTAGTGGGGGAGACAGTGTAAAATGTAATTTGAGATTCCTCATCAGCAGAATTTTTCCTAAGGGGATGTTTAGACCCAGAAATACCTCTATAGTATGAAGTTCAAGGAAAGAAAATCATATGGTGTATTTTATCTCTGCCTTCCTATCATTTGTAGGTATGTGAAATCAAGCTAAAAAAGATTAATAAGGACAATTTTGAAGAATTTTGTAGGCCAGTTTTCACTTAGGCAGATCTGGTAGTTCGAGGTCAAGGCAGCATACTTGTAGAGAATCAAACTTTAATTAACTAACAAAAGAAGGTTTACTTAGTCATTTATATGGCAAGTACAGATCAAGAATTTAACACTCAGGTAGATAGTGATCCATCATACAGAAACTCCTCTGGTTAGTGTCAATAGGGCATCTGCCAAATTTAAGGGGCACATCTTCCTCTTGGGTTGGCCTTTTTATGCCTTTAGGCTGGGATATGTTAGAGCCAGCTGGAACTGGCTTGAGAGAACCCGTGGTTAAGTTTAGAAGGTGAGCATTTACACACCTCAGAAATCAGCTACAAATTAGGACTTGGTTAATTGTTTTATTGATTGTCTAGACTTAAGAAAGTGATGGAGGAAATGTCAATAATGCAGATCAAGCTTAAGAGTGTGTACCCCCACCGCCAGATTACATCCCCCTCCCAAAGAGCTGGCTGCTAAACATTTACTAGCACACCCATACTCTCAAGTATCTGGGAAACTTCACGGAGATCTGGACCCTTAGTGCCCTGGCCAATTAGTTTCGAGTTTGCTTTCTTGCCTTTTAGGGGATGAATAAGCCTATCCAGCATGGCAGGAAGGATGGCAAATATTGCTTTTACCATGAAGGGGAAAAGAACAGGTAGCAAGTTAGATAGTACTTTACATTTATAAAGTATTTTACCTACGGTAAACCTGTTGAAAGGAAGGTGGTTCAAGTACTTTCCTTCTGGTTTTGCAGAGGAAGAAACTGAGTCTTAGGGAACTTATATGACTTACTCAAAATGAAATAATTATTAAATGTCAGGGCCAAGACTCAAACTCAGGTCTCCTGACCTGCTCTTTCTTCTAAACTACATTGATTTCTTGGGATCTAGGCTAAGAACAGGAGGATCTGGAGTAAAATCCTTTTCCATACATTTAACAGCTCTGCCTCAGTCTCCCCATCTATAAAATGAATGAGTTGGACTTGATGACCTTTAAGTCTCATTCCTTCCAGCTCTAAATCTATGATCCTAGATAGAGGTGAGGGTACACCATTGATTTTGTTATGGCACTGCTGGCAGTTGTGGACATATAGGTTGATGTACCCATGTATAATCAACTTCAGATATTTTTTAGAATTGGCATTCCTACCCTACTGGTTGCTTCTACTATGAACCATCATCACCTAGCAGGCAGGTTGTAACAGGGCAGAATTCCTCAGTTCCTGCCTCACTAACCTCCCTAATTTACTATCTCAAGGATGGCTCTGCTCAAAGATTGTATGAATATTATTTCCTTTACCTGTGTTTGCTGGAAGAAGTTTAAATTCATTGTCCTCAGTACATAGCCAGAGGGCACAGAGTCAGGGTGTGCATTTCTGTAGTGATTCTAACCTACTAACAGCCCCCTTCCCTCCTCACTTCATCATCACCTCCACTGAACCGCCTCAGAGCACAAAGAAAAAAAAAATATTTTCAGCTATCGGGCAGCTGAGAGCCTGGCGGCAATAGTGGCTGAGTGATTCTCTGGGGTGACCAGCTGTGAGCCTTGCAAGACTCAGAATTAGGAAGGGGGGGAGGAGAGAGAATCTTTTCCTTTTATGGCTCAGGAGGACAGGCTGTAGTAAGAGACAACTCAAACCCAATGTGTTCCTATGTCAGCACATGTCTACCAGAATTAAGATCTAAGTGGGCCACCTCCAGTATCCTCTCTAAGGGAGTCATCAGCTCACTTGAATGCCTGCTTTCCCAACTGGGGACAGGGCCCGGTGCTGAACCACAACAATAGTTAGAGCTGTACCACATACATTGCCTTTCATTTTTTAGACCAGGAGGCTGTTCTGAGGTCTGATTTTTGCCAGTGTTGGTGTTGATGCAGCCTCTGGGATTTGTGGGGAATGCGTTCTGTTTGGTAAGACCGGGCACTGGTTTTAGTCTCTTGAAGCTTTGTTTAAAATGATCTAAAGTGAAACGAAAGGAGAAGCAATTAGCTGGTATATAATCATAGAATACCTTCTATTTGAGCACTGTGGACACTATTTAATGAAAAGTGATATGGACAGAAGAGCTTATCATGCTAAAGTCTTTGGGGGATGGATGCACAGTGTGATATTTAATGAATATTTACAAAGGGCTCACTAGGTGCATTGTTCTGTGGGAGTGTTGGAAGAGGAGAGTTTCTGAGGCATTTTAGGTTTTCTCTTTATGGAGGCTTGATTAGGACTTTTAGGGGAGGAAGAGGGAGGAGAAATCATTTCATACTGCCAAAGCAATTGAGTACTGAGTAGAAGATTGAATCACTAATAATAGACCTAATTAGATCATATAGATGACCAAATACATCAACAAACAGACCAGATAGATAGTTTGATTATCCATTATTATTGATTTAGTAGAAATGCTTCATAGATTTGGAATTGGAAGAGACAACAAAGGTCATCTAGTACAACCCCCTCATTTTATATGTAGGGTATGTTGCCATGTACAATATGTCTGTCCATTTAGGTTATCTAAATGAAGATTCCAGAGAGGCATGGATAGATATCTTTGGGTTTTTGCTCTCCAAGGAAGAGACTGTGATTACTGCCTGGAGAAGGGCAGGAGAAGGGGTCATGAAGCTTGCTGTTGCTTTGCCCTCCTCCAAGAGAGAGGGGTACCATACTAGAATTAAATCCATCTGTTCCAATAAACATTTCTTGTCTAGGACCACACCTTTTTTTTAGGTCCAAAACAAATAGTTAGCTTCCCTGGCCTCTATCTCAAAGCTTATTCCTACAAGTTTGATCTCTTTAAACTAAATGCTAGTTACACAAAAGACCCATCACAAATAGTGATATAGTGAGTAAACCCATATCCAAGCAGATAGCAAACAACAAAAACTGGAGTTCTATAAAATAGAATATAACAGAGAATGCAGGTATCAAATATAAAATATAATATAACAAAAATACAAAAAAGTAAATGAATTTTTTAGAGATGAAATGAAATCTTCCTTCAACCAAGAGAGAAACTCCAGTCTCACCCATGAGGAAATTCCACATAGCATCAAAGAAGGCAAGCAGGAAATGAAGGGCATTCCAAGAATTTAACTTCCTCTATATGTCTGCCTTCCAAAGTCCCTGTCTCTCTGCCTCAAGTCAGTTTCCAAAGGAGTCTGGGACCATGTGTGATCTCTCAAAAAAAGAATGAAGAATGCCTTTCCTCCTTAAAACTCTTGCACTGACTTTGCCTCTAACACAGTCACACAGGGTCTAATGCTCATTCTCTACCATTTAGGAGAGTTCTATGAAAGATGTAGCAGGCTTGGCAAGAAACCTGGGTTCCATATGATAAAATGGAAACCAAGAACAGTGAAGTGATTTGCCCCAGGTTACACAGGTAGAAAGTAGTAGGGTCTGGATTTGAACTCATGTCCTCTATGATGCCAAGTCTAGTGCTCTTCCCACTATTCTGGCCTGCCACTGAGCATGGTAGTTGAACTGGTACCCTGCACAGACTCAGTCCTGATGGGTTCATCATTCTGGAATCCAAACTTGTGATAAAGCAATAAAAACATATACTCGACAGACGCTGATAACAGAAACTTGAATCCAACATCATTCATCAATATCATTCATCTAAATCAAGGCTTACCTTGTTATCTTATTAGTTGATTTTTAGCATTTCTACCTGCTATTTAGTAAACTCTCCAGTTTTTCAGAAAGGTAGGAAGATTTGGAAAGTCACAAATGCACTTTAACAATCTATTCTACTCTTAGATTAGTCTTGATCCAGAAAACGACTTTGACTAGAAGAGAGTTAGAAGGATAATGATATACAACCCAGTTTATTTTGACCAGTGACCACAAGAGAGGCTAACTGAATCCCACATATTGGAAAAGAATGTTCATGTTACTAAGGCATGAAAATGGTTTTGTAGTTTGGGCTCTTGAATAAAGAATCTCACAAGGTCAATCTAATGTTTTAATAAAATGTTCTATCATAGGACAATACTGAAATTGTTTATAGTCATTCCACATTTTTTTTAAATCTGAAGATAATTTTGATGTTATTTGCATGGCAAAGACCAAATAAGGTTTCTTAGATATATTAATATTTAATTTAAATTTAATTAAATTAATTCAAATTAAGAAAGTGACCATTATCAATTTAACCAGCTATTATCTCTTTAATGCTTTGGTAAATTGCATTCTAAACTTCCTCTTCAATGAATTGGATACATATTCATGTATTTCCAAAGAAAATATGATTCTGATCTTGATATGCTAATTCCATAGCAATGGCAGCAATCAAGGAGCAGCTAGGGAAAGAGCTGCATTCTGATATTAATTATGAATCAGGCATTAAGAACTTGTAAATAATTAAAACTTCATGTGTCACAACACTAGTTAAGGATCAGTGTGGTTTTCCATTACAAAATGCATATTGGGAAGTTCAGAGCTATTTTCAAATCATATTCTTTTGGGGCTTAAACTTCCATTTGGATGCAGAAGCAGGTATACTCCATTATAAGTAAACTCAATATTCAGAATTTTTAAAATAATAGAACTAACAATGTAGGAAAAGAGCTTGTTTTACAGAATCCTGAGCTTTAAAATTAGAGAATTCTTAGGCTATAGGCCATTGTATTATCTGTTACCTGAGGGTAAAGGGCAAGCTTAGTGTAGGGAAATCTTATTTGACCTTAAGAATATTCAGACACAAAGGAGGAGGGGAGCAGAGCTCTAGGACCTTTGAGTATAGAGGAAAGGAAGCTTGAGGTAGAGTATAAACGAGTGGGAAGATATTGTTGTATGAATTGTTGAGTGGAAACCATTGTTCCACTATTCATAATTTGTGGGAGAAAATAGAATGGAGTTATCATTCTAAAATGTTATCTTTTATCCCACTGAAAGAAGACATACATAATTTATAATATCGGTCAATGGAAAAAGAATTTGCTTTCAATATTCAAAGAGGTCTGTGATTTCAGAGTTCCCTCCAAAGATGCAAATCAACACCTGTTTATGCCTGTCCATCTGGTGAGATTCTCTTCCATGTCCTCTTGAAATTTCTCCACAGGGGGTCTGCTCAATGTGCTGGAGTCCTTCCTTGCTTTCTTCCAACCTGCCTATGGTATCAGTGGAGCATTCTGGCCACCCATCTGTCATTCCTTACTCTCTCTACTTGACCAACTATCTTCTGTTATTTAATTTCTTGATGACATTCTTTACTCCTATTATTCTTTTTCCTTATTTTTTTTGGTGTGTGAGGTTAAGTGGGATTAAGTGACTTACCCAGGGTCACAGAGCTTGTAAGTGTCAAGTGTCTGAGGCTGGATTTGAACTCAGGTCCTCTTAACTCCAGAGCCATTGGAGTTAACTCCAATTAACTCCACTACTTCCATTATTCTTTGGAATTCCTTGTTGGTTATATGCTACATACCATTTTGTTGCCCTTTGTGTGATATCCATCTTTAGTACTTTAGAGGCAGAGATGTTTCACTGCCATATAGCAAAACTAGTAAAATGTTTGTATTGAAAAGATGTCTTTGTATTTAGAGAAAGCTGGAAGTTAGTAAGAGTGCCTTAGAATTTCCTGAAACAATCTAGCCAATTCTCTTCCTTTTTTTTCAACTCTATGACCAGCTTGTTGCCCATCTGTTCTATAGGATATTGATATGCATATTGCTAGATAAACTCTATTGGATGTTCATGTGGATATATGTAGAACTCTGGGTGATAGATATTCTTCCATTTGGTTTTTCCTATGTGAATGGATGGGCCAAACTTCTTTGAAGGATTATAGATCTCTTCCAGGAGGATCTACAATGTTTTGGAACTTGATGGAACCAACACAATGTCATACACAAACTTCATTTACATGCAAATTTGGACTACATTCCTTAGAAATTCATCCCATATGCTGTCCACATAACACCAAATTAAACGAAGTATTGTGTGGAGCTAAGTAGATCATATGTTCTCTGTCTTCAAGAAACTTGAAATTGATTCTGTAAAAACACAAATTCACAGAATTTCAGCATTGGGAAAGTCTTCAGAGATCATCTATTTCAAATTGTACTTCAACAGGAATCCCTTCTACAGCATTCTTAAAAGAGGTGTTAAAGGCTCCTTTTGAAGACTTCCAGTGATGAATTATTGGAAAGGTTTCCTTTTCATTGAACCAAATTAAAGTGTAGATCATATATAAAACTGAGACATACCTTTGTCCTCCATGAATGTACATTCTGTTGGTACAATATAACATGTTCACAGATATGTAATATAGAATCTATATAGAATAAATTAAAATACTTTTAGGGGGTGGCTAGGTAGCACAATGAATGGAGCACCGGCCCTGGAGTCAGGAGAACCTGAGTTCAAATCCGGCCTCAGACACTTAACACAAAAACCAGCCTGTGACCTTGGGCAAGTCATTTAACCCCAACTGCCTTCCAAAAAGCAAAAAAAAATACTTTTAGGGATGGAGAACTAACAGCTTAGGGAATGAGGAAAGGTCTCCTAAAGGAAGTAACATTTGAGTTGAGGTAGCTAGGAGTTTCCAAGATGTGGTGGTGAGGAGGGAGAATATTCCAGACATGCAGTCTGGTCATAGGCATGGAAGTAGGAGATGGAATTTCATGTTTAGGGAATAGCTAATAGACTAATTGTGACTGTAGAATGTGTAAAAGGGAGTGATATGTAATCAGCCTGGAAATATAGGCTAGAGTTTTCTTGTGAAGGACTTTGAAAGACAAATAGAAGAATTTGTATTTGACACACGAGGCAGTGGGTAGCCATTGAAGTTACTTGAGCAGAATTATTATCTAGGCTATAGGAATATCAGTTGCTAGGCCTTGAGTCATCAAGACTCCTCTTTGGGAGTTCAAATCTGGTCTCAGACACTTACTAGCTGTATTGACCCTAGGCAAGTCACTTAACCCTGTCTGCTTCAGTTTCTCATCTGTAAAACGAGCTGGAGCAGGAAACAGCAAATTATTCCATTATTTTTGTCAAGAAAACACCAAACAGGGTCATAAAGAGTGGAACACAAATGAAAAATAACTCAAGAACAACATCAAAACAGCATGGTTTGGAGATGGGGAAGACTTGAGGCAGGAAGACTGATTAGTAGGCTATTTAGGCAAGAGGTGCTGAGGACATGAACCAGTGTGGTTGCATTGTGAGGGGAGGACAGTTGCAAGAGATATTGAGGAGGTAGAATTGACAGTCTTAGAAACTTATTGGATGCCTAAGTTGTCATGAACCTGGTTTATTGGAAAGATGGTGGTGTCCTTAGAAGAAATAGGACAGTTAGGAAGAGGAGAGATTTTAGGGAGAAAGGTTGTGAGTTAGATTTTCAATATGCTGAGTTTGATGTCCCTGAGATATCCAAGCAATGATATGCAGTAGGAATCTGGAGATGCAGGATTGGAATTCAGGAGAGAGATTAGTTCTAGACACCTGCATTTGGAAGTCATCTGCACAGAGGTGATACTTGAACCCATGGGAGCTGATGACATCTCTAAGCTGGAGAAAAGTGTAAAGAGAACAAAGAAGAGGGAGCAAGACAAATCCTGAGGAACATCCATTTTAAGAGGAGAGGAGATCAATGATGAGACACCAAAAGAAACAGTTGAGGGAAAATCAGGGGGGAACAATATCAAGGAAACCAAGTGAAGAGAGAGTGCTAAGAAGAGGATTTTCAAGAGCTAGAATTTTAAAGCTTGAAGAGGATGAGGACTGAGAAAAGGCCATCAGACTGAAGTTAAGAGAACAATAGTAACCTTGGAAATTGAAATTTCAGTAGAGTGGTGGGGTCGGAAAACAGATGGCAAGGGATTAATAAATGAGTAGGTAGTGAGAAAGTAGAAGTAACTATTATAGATGATTCTTTCTAGGAGTTTGACTGTGAAATGGAGGCGAGATATAAGATATATTCTGGGGATATATTTTTATGTCAATATTTTTATGACAATTTATGTCAATAGTATTTATTATTTTCATTGTAAAATGTCATTTTATTAGATTTGAACCAGTAGAGGGGAGAGACAGACAGACACAGAGAAGGACAGAGAGACACATTCCTTTTGCCCCTCACTGCTGTTATCATCTCTCAACTTTGTCTACTCTTTTGAAGTCTGTGCCACCTCATCACATCATGCTTTTCCATTCTTTTCTTAGTCATCTACAAACCTCCAGGATGTTTCCATCTCTCTCAATACTTATGGCACCTGTTTTACAGTCTTGCTCTCTGTTCTTATTCCAATCATCATTGTGGATGATTTCAATATTCATTCATTTTTTTCATTCATTCTTTTGACAGCCTGGCTTCAATGTTTCTTGCTCTCTTCAGTTCTCTCTCCACATCTCTGCTTAAGCCTTTTAGTGGGTGTGACTGAAGTTTAGGCTTCACCAACTACTTGGAACTACTTTGCCTCTAAGAAGACGAACTCTGAAATTAGCCCATCTGGCCATGTCTGTGTCTTGTCTTCACTACTGGATTGTAAATTCCTAGAGGGTAGGGACCATCTCCAACTCAACTTTGTTTTTCCCTCAGCACCTATCATAGCCTCTTGCTCATGGTAGGCAATCAATATGTGTTTGATGAATGAGATTTAAAACTCGGAGTTGAAAGCAAAGGCAATTCTTCGTGATGACAGAACCATAATGATGACAATGAAATAAAAGCAAACACCTTGAGGAAGCAAAGAGGACAAGATGGAATTCAACTTGCTACTTTGCAGAGGTTCATGACAATGGTTATGGTTTTGCAGCCCCCTACTATAATTTTTGTTTTTCTCCTCCAAAAGCAACCAGACACCTGAGAATTAAGTTCAATACAAGCCTGATTCTCTATACTACTTCCAAGCTGGCCCCTTTCTCCACTTTGCCCAACTTACTCTTAGCCCAAGAAGTATGAGAATGCTGTTTATTGTACTACTAAATCTTGCTGGGATTATTTTCATTGTACTTTCAAATATCTCAAGGGTACAAAGCTGAACAATAGAAATTTGTTTTTTCTTTGTAATTTTTTTTTAATCCCAGGTCCCAGAGGATGCTGGCTTTAAATAGGTAGAAGCATATGAATGCTAACTGTGAAGATCTCTTCTCTTCTTATCTTGGCATTGTAGATTGGAATTGTCCAACAGGTACATGAATTGTGTTCTTTTATTTTTAAACTGATAAAAGACAGGAAAATCCCAACATAAAACACCAATCTTAAATGTTCATGATTTTAAACTTGTAAATACTTAGTGTTGGGAAGGGGCTGGACTCTTACGTTTGTTCTTGTTTTTCAAGATCTTACCATAGATTGTTCAGTGAGATCTAAAACAAATTACTTAAACTTTCTGTGCTTCAGTTTCCTTCTGCAAAACGGGAGGTATATGGTGTTCACTACATCATGGTATGGTTGTGAGGAAATCATTTTGTAAACCTCCCTAAACCTCCATCTGAGGGAGCACTTATGCCAGCCATGTCCACTTCATAACCACTCTAGCCCATGAGTTGACTGACTACTTCCCCACCTCCACTCCAGTGGACTTCTCATGTTGTCATTGCCACTATTGCTACTGGTTTCTCCTCTGTCTGGTAAGTTCCTAATTGGGACCTCCATTTGAGGAAGTATTCACACCAGCTACACTCACCCCAAGCCTCATTTCCAGCTGCTTTACCTTCCCTACCATTTCACTCACATTAGAAAATAAGGTACTTGAGGGCAAGGACACTTTCCTGGCCTGTAATAAGTACTAATAAATGCTTTCTCTCTCTCTCTCTCTCTCTCTCTCTCTCTCTCTCTCTCTCTCTCTCTCTCTCTCTCTCTCTCTCTCTCTCTCTCTCTCATCTATACCTTAAAGTATTAAAGAAAGATGAGTTATTTTTGTGGCTATATATAGAAGGCAGTGAAATTCTTAATGTTTTATTTATGTCCAGAGAATATGGAATGTTACTTGTAGAGGGAGAGCTTTATTTAACTTTTCAGTCTCCTTCCAGATATTGAAATATGTTAGGATTATGTCATTGACATGATTCAACTCAATTCAGCTCAGTTTAGTTTAGTTCAATTTGATTCATTTCAGTCTCTTCAAAAGTCAAGGCCCTATGTTCTTGACCCAAAGCTTGAGCACTGTGTTTTAGTGTCATTTGCTTTCAATTCAGCTTGTAATCTAATTTCAAACTTGGTTGCCTGTTCAGACTTTCCAACGAAGAGTGGGTATTCTTATTTCAGGACAATCCTTTGATGTTTTGGGGGTGGAAATTCATAAACTGGTTTTTAGTCCTATCTGTATTACAACCCAGCTAAATGTCCTTGAAAAATTGCTTAGATTTTCTGGATATAGGTTTTCTTATTTATGTAATGGTTGGGAAGTGGAGTAGGAGGTGTGCAGTCTATACAGAGACTCTGAGGGGCTTTATCCTAATTCCCACTTACACTGGCAAGTTGTTCTCAGAGAGTATGGCTCCATCTCACCCTTAAGTTTCTATGGGGTACCCCTAAGAAGCAGTGGAGTTATTTTCTAGTGCTATTAGCTTGAGCCCCTGTTCTGGTGTGTTTTCCAGAATATCAATCACCAATTATATCTTTGACATCATCAGTGCTAGTTAGAGTTATTATTTTGCTTATGCCAATGATTGACCAAGTGATTAGTGTCATCCCAATATCATTAATCAGTTAATATCAATAAGCTTTTATATATTTACCCAGAAGATACAAAAAGAACAGAAGCTACAGAGAATTTTTCTCTGATACTTGGAACATAATTCCCCTTCTACCAGCTCTGTCCTTTGGAAAACCAGCCTCAAACTTAAAGAAATTGCTATACAGCATTCATTCCATCAAGTTCACTTCTGTTATGTCAAATAGTTAGTATAAAGAAAAGTTCCCTTGCTTATATGACAAGGTTCCTCACTGTCTCTCTTCTGCTGGGGCTTCTAGGCTTGGCTTTTGGTCAACTCTGGTATAAACTTTGGGTCCTGGTAACTCTTTTGATCTTTCAAAACTCATAAGTTTGTAACCTAGTCCCCTGCCCCCTCCAATACTCTGTCACCTAAGAGCAGGAAAGAGTAGATGTAAAAGACACAGAAAAACAGCCACACCACACTCATGACCATATGTTGTAAGTAGGGAGAGTTAGCCACTGGCACTGACTCTTACTTTCTACCTAGAGGTTTACAACAGTTTTTGCTTCAACTGCCACTAGGATACACAGAGAGATTTGTTTGGCTGGTTAGTGCCTTTTGTTATACCCTTAGTTTCATCTTAGCATCCAATCAAAAATTTTTTTTAATTTATGCAATAAATAGACAGGAAATAGTCATAGCATATCTGGATATGCTCTGAAATAGAGAGTCAAGACCCTCTATTCCATGTCATTAGGTACATCTAGAATCACGCTCACCACATGGGTATTCTGTGCATTCTCTTAGAACTGAGCCCTCACTGGTTAGTCCTCCATTAGAAGAGTAGACTTTGGACTAGTATAAGTGAATTAATAGTCTTTTCATGATCATTGGTGTGCAGTACTGAAGAAAAGGAAATTTCCTTCTATTTACCTATTTTTTTAACCTATTTGTTGTTATTTAAGTTTCATATGCCCAAGGATGCAGAGTATGATCATGAAGGGGGTGATGATCCAGGATAAAAAGCACTCGGAATAAAAAGTGGCACAAATGTTTTCAAAATATCTCCTACAACAAATGTATCCCAAGGTCACACAATCTTTCTCCCTTCCACTACCCACTATACCCCCTGGTTCTTTTACATAAAGTTATTTCATCACTTCTTGAATTTTCCTCAAGTGAGTCAGTGTGATGCAGCAGAAGGAACAATGGACTAGAAAACAAGAAACTTATTAGCCTTAGCTTTGCTTTTAATTAGGTGTGCCTTAACACAAAAGAGCAGTTTGTCTTGAGGATTCTAGTTACATGGGTGACTTTAACACTGAGAGAGCCACGACCTCTCTGCATCTAAGTTTCCTTACCTGCAAGGTAGAAACACTTAAATTATATAATTTAAATAAAAAAACATAATAAAGTTCTATATTTATGTGTAGTAGTTTCCGTAGAGGGTGTGGTACCCCCATCCCCACTCTCTGACCATGTGATTCTCATACTCAACCAAACTCCAAATTCAGTGGCTTTCTATTGTCTCTCAGATCCAGTATAAACTTGGTCTTCTCTCTATTCCTCACATATTATACTCCGTATCCTATCTCTGTCTTTCCATTGGCTACCCCACATGCCTGGCATGCTCTGTCTCCTTACAGTAAACTTATAAAGTCCCTCTCTTCTTTCAGATGCAGCTCAAGCATAACTTTTGCATCAAGCCTTTTCTGATCCCCTCAAATGTTAGTGCTCTCCCTTCCAAAGTATGGTGGACTTGACTGCTTTGTATATATTTCTATTTATTCAGTTTCTTTTCATGCTGAATATATCTATGTATCTACTTGTCTCCCCATTGTGAGTAGGGATTGTTTCATTCCTTGTGCTTGAATTTCCAGAGCCTAATACAGGCTTTTGTACATAGTAAGTGCTTCATGAATGTTTGTTCATTAATTGATTGAAACTTTTGGACCACTGAAGCCATGTTAAGCTCTTTTAGATAATAGCAGCTTTAAGCTTGAGATATGTAGAGTTTCCTAGGTCTACTTCCATGGAAGCCATACAACATTCTTTCAGTGAAAAATCAGTTCCTTTACTCCTGGGACCTTCAAAGGTATTACTCTACAATCTTTGAGGGATTCCCTCTACTGCCATAGAGGGAAGTAAGGGGAAGCAAAAGTTTTCATTCTGTTGGGTTATAAATGGCACTGTAGATATTAACTATTAACTCAGAGAAATGGATTTCTTTACTATTTGCTGTGAGTATTCATTGCGGAACTGGCATTTGGTGGGAAGGGAGATAGATGACTTAGATATAAAACTTAGGGTACTTCTTTCCCTGTTGAAAAAAAGGAATTAGACATTTAATTTGAACCTGAAAATTACATCCAATAGACTAATAATATTTAAGGAAGCAGATATAATTCTAATCTGATACCCATTTTTCCAAAAACAAGCAGAGGGTTGAGCTGTAGCCCAATCTCCTTCCCCTTCTAGCAGAAATTAAAGTCTGTCGTGGAGAAGGGTGGAGGAGAAGGTGCTAGAGATGTCTATTGTGCCTATCTTTTATATAACGGTACCCCCATGCTACATGTGGGAGGTGCAGCTTTTGTCACTGACAGAAATATTTAATAAAATTCCCCACAGTGCTCAACCACTTCTTTGATTCAGAGTTTCCCAGCAGTAAACTCTGAAGTCTTGGAAACAATCATTTTCAAATTAGCAACTGGGAAACAAAGCATTTTAGCCACCTCTTATATCAGTTTTTAGTCTCTCTGAGCTTTTTTCACTCAAGTTTTCTAAGTCCCTTTATTTGAAGGACAGTTATCTCTCAAGTCCTCAGAGTTTGTTATTCTTCTTAAGCTACTTTCCCCTGTGTTTCTCACAAGTGTCATTTTTTTCTGCTCCTTTCTGTAAATAAAGATCCAAATAAAAGAGGGGCAATATCTTACAAAAATAATATGTTGCTATTTTTAGTGAGTAAAAATCCTTTCATTTCCCCAACAATCTAGGGGTATGAGTGAACTTCAAGATCAAAATGTGACCACTAAAAAAGATAGCTAATGTAACACCTGGGTTTGTTAATAAAAGTGTCCAAATTGGCTGGTATTGATGGTAATTCCATTGCACTACAACCTGTTTCTTTAATCCCATCCTTTTCTATCTCTTCTGGAAATTTACCATATCTATTTTCTCTCTTTCTTGCATTTTTGATCCCTTCCTTTTGAGTTGATCCTTCCTCTCCACCTTTCAACATGCTCAGCTCTCTCTATCCACTGTCAGGAAATCCTTGGTTCTGGTCCTATCTCTGAAACTACGTAGTTATGTGATTTTGGTTAAATAATATCCTCTCTCTAGACCTCAATTTATTCATTAGTAAAATGAAGTAGTTGGATTAGATGAATTCTAATTTTTTCTCCAGTACCAAATCCCATATTTATATATACAAACAATTCAAAGTCATATTATCATGGCTCTTTTGGGTGTACTGATTTAAAACAGGTACTTATGAAAACCAAATAATTCTAAAGACTCCTTAAAATACATATTCATATATGTCATGTTCTTTTTGTTTGTCATTTGTAAACCTGGAATTCTAATAAAATTATAATGTATGTATATTTGCATGTATGTTGTATGTGTATATTGGGGTTATCTGTGAGTAGACGGGTACATCTCAGTCATATGGAACAGTTTCTATGTTTCCTGGTTCCAGAAGTTTCTCAGGGGAGAGATTTGTTATAAAGAGCTTTCATTCTTCAAAGAAAGGAAGGAAAAGATAGGTTAATCCTTGAGCAGCTGATAGTTAGCTTAGAACCCCTGAGAGTGACAAAACCACTCACTCTTCTTTGGGAAATTTGTACATTCAGGCTGAATTTCTCTCCCAGAGCCTCTCTATGAAATGGTCATTTGCCTTTGGGTGGCTCTAATATTTGTCATCCTTCTCACTGACTTCCATCTATTCCTTTCCCTCGGGTTCTGAAAATACTAATGGAAAGCTATTGATCAAGTTGAGTGAGATGTTGAAAAGGTTACTGAGAAGCTAGGGGACCTTTGAGAGGTGGCTTGATAAGGACAGCCTGTGCTATGAGGGGGCAGGCAAGCAAGCAAAATTCTTACTCAACCAAGCCTTTGCCATTTGTTAGCCTCTCAAAGAAAAGGCTCATTTAATTGATGGGGCCCCAGTTTCAATTCCTCTCAAAGGGAAGTGAGGATGATTGCCTTACTCCTGCCCAATGCCACAAGGGTCTCTGTGGAGATAGTTTCCAGTAAGAATCTGCAAACTTCCACTAGTTGCTCTCGGATGAGTGATCAGCAAATATAAGTTATTTTAAAAAACACCCTCTGCCTTCAGGGACCAGGAAAAGAGAATATTGTGTTTTATCTTGTGTAGAAGAAGAAATCAATTGAAGAGAGGAGCCTGACTCAATTTTCTGTAACAGATACATGAAATGGATCATTTTATCCAAGTTATGGTTTATATTCTCTACCTAACAAAATTCCTTTGTGTTCCCAGGCCTTCAAAGGAGGCAGAATCATTTCATGTTTCCTCCTTCTAGTCATTAGTCTACATGCAGCAGGAACATTTAAGAAAATCTTTAAATCCCTTTATAGTTTATAGGCAGATTCAATATTCCTTTTCATTCCTTCCTTCCTTAAACATTCATCAAGTGTCTACTATATGCATAACTCTATGCTAGGCACTATGGGAAATAAGAATGATAGGGTATATTTTCTTGCTGTCAGGGAACTTATAACATAGTAGGAGAGATGACATACACACAAATAACTAACATGAGGTGGAATGTGGCAAACACTATAAAAGTGCTACTGTCAGCACCATGGCCAGAGGCAATGGCAAAGGGGAGAGCAATACACGTGGTTGGTAGTGTGCCAAGGGATAACACTGATCTAGTTTCAAATGAGCTATTCCGTCTGCCAGAAAGTATATATAGAGTGCCAGAGTTATAACTAAGAACTCTAGCATGTTGGAAAATTTCAGTTGTGTGGTAGGGCAATGTGTCTAATGTATGTTATAGTTTGTGGTTGGAGTAGTATGAAGAGAGGAAATTAAGAGGGTTGAGAAACTGAGAGGCCAGTTTGTTTGAAAAAGATAGGGGCTGGGGTAGATAAGAACTTGCTTCAAATGATACACAGACACCGAATTTATTTAAAAGGAGGAAGAGTGATCTGGGAGTCCATAGATGATAAGAAGGAGCTTGACAGCACAGAGTAAACTTTAAAGGAGGAGAAGTGGCTACTGAATAATGATGGCAAAGTGAGGATCTGAAATTATGACATATCTAACTTCTGGTCATGTGTGTGAGAAAGGAGCAACCCAACCTTGGAGAGATATTCTCTTTTTTTGACTTTTAAAGTCCTTAATAATTTGTCCCCTTCCTACATTCTAGTTTGTCATTTTACTCTTTTCCACATACTCTATGATCCAGTGATAACTGGTTTTCTTGCTGTTTTTTTTTTTTTTGCACAATATGGTTCATTTCCCAACTCTGTATTTTCACTGACTGTAATGTAATGCCAAGGAAAGGCAACTTCCCAAGGTTCAGAATACCAGCATAGGTGCTCTCCATTTTATTCAGTGACAAATTAAGAACAGAGAAGGTCAAAATATGACATCATTCAAAATGCAGAATTTACTAAGTGTGATTAAATAATCTCCAAGTACTACCCCACCCCAGGACCTTACATTCATTCAATCAATTACAAAATCCCTGTTCTAAATACTACTCTACCCCTAGGCTGTACCTTCATTTAGTCCATCACAAAACCCCTCTTCTCAAATGGAGATTAGTTTCCAAACATAAGTAAAGTACATTCATTTGTTCAACCATAGAACACAAAAAGGTCAAAAGTTCCCCACCCCTGGATCACAATTGAATCTACCCCAGAGTTACATCAAGTTTAAGCACAGCACTTAATACCCAAATGGAGGTCTTTTCTTCATCTTGACATGAGGCAAGTTCTCAGCAATCTCAGTTCCTGGGGAGACAAAGCTTAGCAAGGCCACAAGATACATTGCCAGTCTCTTCATTAATTCATCCTCTGTCTGCAGAACAGTCCTAGGACCCCTGAAAACATTAGCAAAACCCGCTCCCAGGATTTCTGTAAACATACAACAAGAAAATCCTTCTTCAGGGCTTCTGAACCAACAGAAAGGTTCCCAGACCCCTGCAACAACAGCACTGTCCTTCACCAGTGGACAGCATTCACTCTCTGTCTGCAGGACAGTCTCAGGAGCTCTTAACCAACAGCCAAGTTCCAGGACTTCTTCAACAACAGGAATGTCTTTCACCAGTGGACAAATCTGGCAAAACAACATCAAAACAGACAGACAAAGTACCAGCAAAACAGCCATGTCTCCTCAGTCCTTGGCAGCTCAGGGGGCAGGTCTCAAAAGTTCTGGCAATTCAAAGTGGCCCTCAGCAATCCTCTCAGTCCCTCTCTGCCTCCACAAGGGTGCTGCTTCCAAAAAGTTCTTCTGC
>NW_027187341.1:10697117-10702162 GCF_028583685.1 Petaurus breviceps papuanus | reverse complement strand
ATTGAGATGAGATCTAATATCAAAGAATCATATATGTAGCGCTCCCATCCTCTCCTCTCCTCTCCTCTCCTCTCTCTCTCTCAGTCTCCCTTAATTCCAGTACCTTATCTCTAATATAAGTTATTCCACAGATTTATCATTTATACAGAGCTGTTTACATGTTTTCTTCCCATTAGTAAGTGACCTCCTTGAGGGCAGAGACTGTTTTAGACTTTCTTAATATATTCAGTGCTTATCATAGTCCCTGGAATATAGTAAGGCTCAAGAAATCCTTGTTGATGTGCCAATGTGTAGTTTCCTTAGGAGAAAACTAGATTTCAGTAAGCACTAAAAAGTGGAAAGATTGAGATGAGATCTAATATCAAAGAATCATATATGTAGAGCTGGCAGGGATCTTAGAAGACATCTAGTCTGACCCCTTCACTTTATTGTTGAGGAAACCAGGATCTTCAGAGTTGTGGTAGCTTGTCCAAGGTAATATAGGTAGTAAGTAGCAGAATTAAATTACATATTGAAGTTCTCTGATTCTAAATCCAGTCATTTTCTCGCCATCCCAAAACAGGAGAATGTTCCAAAAGGTACAATAGAAAGTGATGTTGGAGAAAGATAGTGATTGGGAGAGATAATAATATGGGGATATAGTCAGAGTCTAGTGAAGCTACTAGTGAATCTTATTCACTGTTCATTCCCCTGTCCTTATCCTTCACTAATTCTGGACTTCTTGCAAAGTGTGGGTCCCCAGAGTATGTAGCTCACTGGGGCTAAGGAGAGTTCTCTTAAGTCTTGGTGGGAAGGCTCTGTGGGAGAAAGGTATGGTGGCATGGAACCATAGAGGTGACAATGTGATATTAGGTGATGAATCAAGTCCAACTGGGTAACCAGACATGAAGGCAACATAGAGGTGGTGGTATTATGGAAAGAGCATTAATAATATCCCCTCCTAGGATACTGGAAGCTAGGGTAAAGTCCCAGTCACCTTGTTTGTTCAATAGAATCTTGTGAGGAAGAAGATAAAGATTTAGAGATTTAGCTCATTATGGGACTTTAGTTACCCAGACCTTTTAGTGTTGATGGCTCTACAATCCCATCTTCACCCAAATAGTTGGTTACTCCACCTGATACCAAGGGGTGTTTAGGAAGAACTAATCTTGCTATGGTTTCAGGGAGCGATACTTTGATCTCACAGTTTTATCCCTTTGGGAGTGGTAGCTGCTCACCTTGTTCATCCAGGAGCTGTAGTCAATGTGTATTTATCCAATTAGAATATTAACTTGGGCCCCATGTGCTTTCCCTACTGCATTTCCTTTCAATGCATCATATGAATATAGTATAATGGACATGACAACAAAAGCTTAGTTTAATTATAAAAGTATCCTTACTCATGACTCAACAAATAAAAGGAAAGGAATAAAATAAAACATGTATTAGCACAACTACCAGGCAAGCTATTTGCCTGTGGTACCTGTGGACCCAGGTAGTCCATAACACATTTATAGTCATGTCCTAGACCAAGGAGGCCTTAGACATAGTTCAGATGTTTAGATTTAGCTGCTCCCACTGAGGGTGGCAAATGTCCCAAATGTTGAATATATCAAACCTTCCCCAAATTTTTCTGGTCACAGTCCAAATACCCTTCCATTGGCTTTGCCACTTTATGCCATCCTTGGGAGTTATAGTCAAATCAGTTGGGAGAAATTCAGAAACTAGATCCCAACGCTGCAGGTTTTTCCCTCAAAAATCTGTCACTGGAAGCAACCACCAATCCCTTTTTCTCCTTCTTGGCATGAATTCTCATTGGCTTGGCTGTACAGTACCTTAATCATTCTGCATGACTTGTTCATCACTAGTGGAACAATATAGTGCAGTTTAAGGTTAGACCAGGCTTGGAGAGAAACTCCTCCTTCTGTGATTTCTCATTCTTGACCTTAAACCATTATCCTTTGAAAGGTCTACACTGGCCTGCATCTCTTTCCTTTCTGCCCCTTCTCTTTGGATCTTTTTGTCTGGTTTTGGCTTTATGAATGGGGCCAACAGGAGACACAAGGCCCATGGCAATCCAATGAGGAGCAGATACAATCCCTGCCTCACTGCAAGGTTATAATACACTGATTGTTACTGTAGAGACTTGTGGTAGTTATCTACAATTACAAAAGTAATCATATCAAGACTAAGACCCAAGTGAGCTTCTGAGACTTAGACATAACATCAAGATTGTGAGAGACTTTGTTATGAGGAGTTTTCTTGTGTGAAGTTGTGAGAGGCAGTTGTGAGAAGTTTCTCTCCTGATAGGCATCTTGTATTATATGGCTCTCAACTCTTTGCCTTTCCATTGACCAGGAATCAATATTTCAATATTACAGAGCTCTATGATGATAAAAACATCCTGAGGCAGGTCAGGTTGGATATTTGATATTGTATACATTTGATATTCAGCTACATCAGTCACAGAATGACTTGAACAGTCTGGACACAAGAGTGATTCTGGCACTATGTTCTTTTTTTCCCCTTCTTTTATCTCAGTGGAGGGCCTGGTAAGACTGTCCAGGCTTAGAGAATGATTACCTTAGTTCTAAGGAGTGATTTTTAAGGGTAGTGGAGCTAGATAGATAAATTTCTGTCACTCTGTTTACCCCTCCAGTATTGTTAAGTTGCTGCAGCCCTGAATTTTTCTGAGTCTTCTATTGTGTTGTCTCCCATCTTCGAGGCACAGCAAACTCAAGCATTTTACACACAGCTTCATACTTTTGCATAGATAGAGGTGGCTTTTGTGAAAGAAAAATTCAGAGGAGCCTTTGTTGATTGGATGATTCTCTCTTTGAAAGAACAGAACCAAATACTGAGATTCTAGGGTAGACTCTTGGTGGTGTTGAGCTACCCTCATGGCAGATATGATGCAACAACTCTGATTTTAGGATTACAACAAAGGGGGGGCAGTTATTCTTTTACTCTGTCAATAAATTTGGCAGTTCCAGTTTTGGGTTGGGAAGAGACACTGTTTGTGAGAGTATTTAGGAAAAAGTTCATTCCTGGTCATCGACAAATTCTTTCCTTCAGCAAAGTATACTATCTCTCTAAGGTCCTTTTCATAAACAGGTAATGATGAAAAGGACAAGAAATGTATTTTTGTGTAAAGGAAGAGATTTATATCAAGTGTCAAAGGATGTAAGATATTGTTGCTTTTATGGATGAGTAGAAGAAATTTATTTTAAACTGCTAATTTATGTGTATGAAAGAACAGCTTTGAGATGAGATTTGGACAGTTTCAGAGAGCAAATGATCTGTGGTATACATTTGAGGACTTGGCACTTGTCAGCAAGGTAGAGTGATACCTTGCTTTTGTAGGAACAGTTAAAAATTATAAAGAGGCAGAAGAAGATCTTTTATTTATTAAAAACCAGACTGCTGTGCATGTAAAGAAACACAATTCCAAGAGTACAAAAGAGATAAGACTGTGTTGTGAACTTCAGAGAGCTGAAAAGCATGATGGATTGTCAGCTAATTTGCATATACATTTTTATGACTAAAATGGGTAAAACCAAGAAAATGAAAAATCATATAATCTCTCACTTAGAGACCAAGATATGATTAAAAAAGAGCTTTTACTGGAGAGGAGAAATTCAGGAAGTTGTGACTTTTAAAAAGCAGAATTACAGCAGACTGTATTGCAGTAGGCAAATAAGAGAAACTGAGGAAGAGTTGAAGACAGAGTAGGGAGGGCCGAAAAGCTGCTCCCTGGTGGTATAGCAGTTACAGGCAGTCTGAAGATAGAAGCCTCAATTTGAGTGATTTCTGATTGGAGAGCAATACGTGAGTTCATCGGCCAAAAGCTATTGCCTTTCAGTATCATTGAGAGTCTGAGAAAGATGAAGTTTTTCATAAGGCCTTATTGTTCTCCTCTGATATCTCTGGTTTGAGAAAGAGTGGTGGACTGGGGCTTTGTAGCTTCTTCTGTATCTTTGTGTACTAGAGCTGTATTTCTGTGAAGTCTATTCTATTGGGACAATACGGCATCTGGATGAGTGAATAATTGGCTGGGCTGGTCAGAGATATCTGGTCAGAGATAGTTAATTTGATGAGTTTTGTAGTCCTCTAGCTTAAAGAGAACTGCTATTTGCATTAAGTATTAAGACTTTCTAGACACTCTTTATAAGGGTGTTGGGTAACTGAAAGAACTTCTAAAGTCTTTGTTCTGGTAAAGAGTGAAGAGTGGTGAAATTCAACAGTCAAGCAGGAGCAGGGAGGCAGAAGCAGTTTTGTGTGATACAGATGTTCCTAAATGGACCAATAACATTGGGACCTGAAGTCCAGGGATCCTACCTCATGTGTTTCCCTTTCAGATTCCTATAAATGTGTACCCACTCTTTACAATATCTATTGAGTGTATTGATGAGGGAATACAATCTAGGTTCACATGTGTATTCTGACACTCTTATGTTATTATTTCTTTTGTCTTAGTATAAAGTAAGTGGTTATGTTTCAGATCAAAAATGTCATTATAGTGAGTGTCTGGTTGTATAAACAGAAAACACATTGGAGGGGGGCTCAAGAACTAGGGTGGTGAATAGGGTTACCCCAAGGATCCTGAGAAAGTTTGAATGTAAAGTGATGGTTTATCTCTGGGAACTTAGACCTGCTAATGGGAACAGGTTGGAGGAATGGGTCAAACTTAGAGAGAAGCAGGGATATTTGGCATGCCCCATTGGAGGAGTGATAAATAGATCTATCTTGTGTGGCATTTTATACCTCACTTACCACGTTAATGTCACATTCTTTTTTTATTATTGCTCTCTCTCTCTCTCTTTCTCTCTCTCTGTATCCCTCCCCCTTTCTCTCCTCCTCTCTCCTCTGTCTTTCTCTCCTTCCTTTCTCCCTAACCTTCCCTCCCTTTTTTCCTCTCTTTTCCTCCCTCCTTCCTTCCCTTCTTCCTCCCTCTCTCCCTCCTTCCCTTCCTCCCTCCCTTCCTTCCTTCTTTCCTTCTTTCCTTCCTTCCTTCCTTCTTTCCTTCCTTCCTTCCTTCCTTCCTTCCTTCCTTCCTTCCTTCCTTC
>NW_027187341.1:10677991-10697107 GCF_028583685.1 Petaurus breviceps papuanus | reverse complement strand
TTCCTTCCTTCCTTCCTTCCTTCCTTCCTTCCTTCCTTCCTTCCTTCTCTTCTTTTTTCTTTCTTTTAAGTAAGGAAGCAATGTGTACCTTTTCATTAAGTGCTAAGATTGATTGTGATAACCATTTGTAACCATCATCCTCTGACCTCAGATAGTTTGGCTAGGGTTCAGAAAGCATGGATCTACATCAAACTGGGATTATATACAGGTCTAGATTTATGGCTTGTGATAGGCAAAAGCCACAATCTTGGACATCATGTATATTTGGTTATGCCTTTGAGTTGGCTAATACACTTTCCAGTACTTGATGAATTAGGTGTTGGCAGATCTTCTTGACCAACACGTTGTGCCCTAGTTAGATGACATTCCTTTTTCTCCCCCAGTGTGAAGAGAAGGTGTTAGATAAGTACTCTGCTGGTTGCAAGCCAAGAAGCCTTCTGCCATCCAATCCATCCTTCGTAAATTTCCAGTATAATTCTCCCAATACATAGATAAGGCCATTTTATACACCTGCTCAAAAATTTTCAGTCACTTTATTGGCTACAGAACAAAACATAGACTTTAAACTTGAAATTCAAAGCCTTCCGCAATCTGGTTCCAAATTATCTTTCCAGCTTTCTTTTACTCTTTCTCTTTATGAACTATATAACCTCCAAATTTGATGACTTTCCAGTCCTTAACCTCATTCTGTCCTTTCCCACTTCAATATGTAAATATATGCCATCCTCTAAGCCTGGAATGAACTTGTCCTGTATCTTCATTCCTTTAAAACCCATTCTGTGTGCCTACTAATAGGATCATGCCTTTTAGAGCTAGAAAGCCTCTTTGCTACCATCTAGCCCAAACCTTGTCATTTTACAGATGAGTAAGTTGTGTCTCAGATATATTAAGTGACTTGCCCAAATTCACTTAGGTAAATAAGCAGTAGAATAAGAACTTGAACTCAGATCAAATGGGTTCTGAATCAATTTCTCTGAAGTCTTCTCCAGCCAGACTTGGTCTTTCTCTTCTCTTGCACCACTGGGTAGCAGCTTTCCTCTGATGTTCCATTTAGCTTGTGTTATAGTTATTTGTGTATATGCCCTATTTACTATATTCTAAATTTGTCAAGTGAAGAGATTATTTTTATTCTCTTTCACTATTGCATCCCCAGGACAAAACAGTGCCTGTCCCATAGTAGTACTTAATGAGAGTTTGTTGAACAGAAATGAATTTTCCCTTGAGGATTATTGATTAAGAAACATTTTTTATGTGGTTCTGGTAGCACGAAAAGTCTGTTATATAGTTTTTTAAAATAAACTTATGGGCAGGATTACTTGCCCCCTGGAACATTTATTTGAGATAATTTTTAAAAATGATGGTATCTTACATTGGGACTGAGACTTCCAGAAAAAAAGCAACTTGCTTTAGTTTGAACAATATGATGAAGACAAAACAAAGTCCTTGCTTCATCACTGGGCAAGATAAAGCACTGACTAGCCATCTAGCAGAGAACAGTTAGCATATCAATAAATTCTCTTTTACTCATATTGCAACCATTGCTACTTGTTTTCTTAAAATACCATAGGTGTAGATGAAAAGTTGCCATTACCTTAGAAGTTTGAAACAAAAAAAGAAAAGGAAAAAAATGACCTTAATTAAAATGAAATGAATACCATGGCATCCCTTTGCTTTTAATAGTAGTATTGAGACACAGAACTAGTGCTCACTTAAGCCCCTTCAGACAGTGTCAGATATCTACTGATAATAGTATTATACATGTATATCTACATTTATGTAACAAATAATCTGACTCTAACTATGGTTTTAGAGGATAATAGAGCATAGGTCAGAAGAACATAGATCTGGGACCTTGGAGGTCATCATCAATTGCCTCATTTTAAAGATATGGACCCTGAAAACCCTTGGAGATTAAGAGACTTGTCCAAAGTCACAAAGATAGCATCAGCCTTGGGAGTTGAGTCTTCTGACTCCAGGGCCAATGCTCTTTTCACTTTGTCATGAACTATAAACCGCATACTTGAACTACTCATCCTAGTTGCTCCTTCACTTCATGAGTTGTATAAGTAGGCTCTAGCATATTATCAACAATGATTTGTGTGGAAGAAACTGCATATGGGACATCAACAAGAAGTGCATGATTGGAAAAAGAGATGGGCCAGTGAGATGGAAAGATGTCGAAAGAAATCGACAGCCGAAATGCTAAACTAGTATTCTCAAAAGACCTAGAAGAAGGCCTTTAATTGGCATATAATTAATGGAAGATATTGGCAAGAATCACACAGAATGGGGAGCTGAGAGTCTTCACTGGTGCAAAGAGTTGCCTTGTTGATTAGGTTTTATCTTCATCAAAACTTAATAATCATTGTAATTAATAATGCTAAACACAAGGAGCCAGTTTGAATTGTTGGATTGTAAGTGCTTTGAGGGACCATGTATTCATTACATTCTAACTTCCCAGTGCTCATTTTGCACATAGTAGGTGCTTAATAAATTATTATTGCATGGATAAGTCACAGAACTACAAATTTCAGAGTGGAAAGAGACCTCACAGTCCAGCTAGTCCACTATGTACTTTAACATGAATTCACTGTACAAAATATCCAACAGATAGTTATCTGACTTTTGTTTGAAGGGCTACAGTGAGGCACCTAATGAGGTAGTCCATTTCAAGGTTGAAAAGCTCTATTTGTTGAGAGGTTTTCAAGAAAATTCATGCTTTTTCATAACTTTTTATCATTTGTTTCTAGTTTTCTACTCATTTGGGCTAAACACTCTGTGTTATTTGCTCTATTTTCTGCACTTATTTCCATCCTCTGTACATCTGTTTTAAACAGTCTAAGTTGGTTAATAAGTTCCTTATCCAACCCTTTTTAAACGGCAGTTGTCCTTTACCCCTCTCTTTGTATTATTTGAGGGGTGTCAGTAGCCAAGTTATCAAGTATTGATTTGGGAATCACTGAGTTAGGCTTTGGAATTTATGTATATATGGAAAAATAAATAATAAATTTGTTCATTGTTCCTTTAATGACATTAGTTGATATTTATTTTTTTAAGCACCAACATATAAATATCTGCCACATCTGTTGGTTTGGTTTCTTTGGCCAAATAGGTAGTTGGTCAAATTTGTACCATGGATGAGATTGACGGCATGTCCAAGCAAGTCAGTTGGATCAGCTAAGTGATAGTCCACCTATTTAGGTCAAACTGACTCATTGTCCTGGTTTTGTTTAACCTGAATGACTAAAGCAACATTTGTTAACTGGGTGACTCCAGAACCCTGACCAGCTGTGCTGTCATTCCCGTGTGAACCTGATTGCTTTTGGCTTTCCCCAGTTCGGTGTCTTCCATCAAATCAGGCTTTTCTCCATGGGGGTATTTATTATGTGCCATTTTGAAAATAAAAACGACGCAGAGCAATCATCCAGCAAAATCATAAAACATTTTATTACCCGAGACGGCGGGGAGACAGGTTTGACGTACAACACTGGGAACAGCGACGGACCTACAATGTGGTCCTAAAGCGTGATTTAATGAAGCTTGGAGGATTTAGTTCAGTCGAAAAAGTTCAAAGCTGCTTGAGGTATGGCAGGAGTTGAGCCAGCCTGTGTCCCTGGCTGAGCTGTTCTCCACCAAGTATGGCTGGGCCAGCAGAGCCCATTTGTCTTGCTGTCGCAGAGAGCCAATATCTGGGAGTATGTTTTAGCACCGGAACATTCCACCTGATTTAGCGAGCCCTAAACTTGGCACTGTATCCCAGCAGCTTCCGTTTTACAAGGCCAGCAGTTAATCCAACAAAAGGCTAGATTCATTTTCCTCTATACCCACTGATTGCCAGCTGAGAGCTGGTTGCTGTAAACTTGCTTTTTTATTTTTACATCCATTTTACTGGAATTAAGGTCGTTTGCCCCTCAATAAATGGCACTGTGCTATCTCCAGCAATGTTTCCTACTTTCTTCCTATGGTAGATTGTCCTTTAACTGATAACTAAATTGTCAAGGAGATCACTTTCCTTTGACTTTATCCCCACATAACTTTTTGGTCAAGCCAAGCAAATCCTACCTAAGTCCCTGGGTACACTCTGACCTTAGAAAACTCAGATAGAATGAAATATCCATAGAGCCTTGAGCAGAAGAGCATTTTGGAAGAGCCTCTTATGTTCTGCTGCTCCATCAAACATTATCATGATTGCTGCCATCATCATCATCATCATCAAATATGCAGAAAACAACTATGATGTAGTGAAAAAAGTCCTACCGTAGACTAATATTAAGAAGGTCAGAGTTTAGGTTTTACCTTTGCCACTTCTTAGCAGTATGACCTCTGTAACATCTGTGAGCCTCCATTTTCACCCTAGTAAAAAGGAGATGATTATACTTAAACTGCCTCCCAGACTAGATTATCAAGAGGATCAAATGAAATAATATATATAAAGCACTTTACAAACTGGCAAGTACAATGTGCATTGCAGCTATTGCTGTTATTGTTTTAATGATACTGATTAATGTTTAATTAATTGATTTAATGATAATGATTATTAATGATAGTAATAAACCCCCATTATATGCCTAATTTGGGAGGTCATGGTGTTGGGCTCTAGGGATACAAAGAAGTATAAGTCATTCAATTTCATCATGGTGCAGTAGAAAGTACCCTGGATTTGTCGTTATATTACCTAGGTTTTAATCCATGGCAAGTCACTGGAGTTTCCTAGGCTTCAATTTCCTCATCTATAAAACGAGGGAGCTGGATTTGTGGTTTTTTCCAGTTCTAATTCCTTTGGTCACATAATTAAATTCAGCAAATATGTATTGAAAACCTTCAATGGGCAGAATACTAGTGGTAGGTGCTGGGGGAGATATATCAGGTTTCTAGATGGGACAGAATCCCTTCCTTCATAGAGTTTGCTAACTCACAGCCTTGTAAATTATCAGCATCATATTTACTTATACAAAATAATTTAAAAAACTTAGTCAAACAGCACTTTTCATTAGCTTATTATGTTCCAGATGCTGTTCTAAATTCTAGAATTATAAGGAAAGGCAAAACTTGCTTCTGCCCTCAAGGAGCTCACATAACCTAATGGGGAAAAGACCTATAAATAATTAGGTACACACAATATAAATAAAGTAAATGGATAGTAATCACTGAAGGGAAGGCACTAGAAGGTGAGGGACTGGAAAACGATCTCCTGGCGAAGGTGGCATTGGTGCTGAATGTGGAGGGAAGACAGAGACACTAAGAGGAGGAGGGGAGAAAGGAGACTATTATAGCTTATGCTATATTTCACTGCTGGAACTAAGCCAGACTTTTCTGTAGATCTTGAATCTTGCCTAGTGATTAACACTTATGTTGCAAATTAAACTTTTAAAAAGTTGGGCTATGTTTTGCTCATGAATGGTGCTGAAACATACCCCTAGAAAGGTTTATCTACATTTTACCCTTATTAAATTTTGGTTATTCTGGCAAGGATGAGTACATGTTAGGAGTACAATTAGCTCAAACCTGAAGTCATTATCTTCAGATGAGGAGGTAGAGTTATTAAACCAAAAGAAAGGGCCCCACAAAAGCAACATTATTGGAATCTGGAAATTCTGCCCATGCCTCTTGCTGTGCCAGATTCAGGTTCTGTAAACAAGGTATATATCCTTAAGGGCTTACAATCTAGTTAAGGAGCCAGGATAGATGATTTGACTATCACCATATAAATTATCATTAAGTCTCTTAATGATCTTAATTGCATTCTTCAAATTCATTCATCTATTCACATAGACATTTAATAAGCATTAATTAAGTACATCTTAGTATGCCAGGAACTGTGATAGCCTTTGAGAATACAAAGACCAAAAAAAGAGAAAAACTCCCTGCCCTCAAGGAACTTACAGTCTGCTGAGGTGAAGAAACATGTACACAGATAAGTAATTCAATATACATATATGTGATTTATGTATACATGACATATTATGTTATATATAACATATTTACATTATATAATGTATTAATGTAATGTGTAATGTATTTACTATATGTTTATGTATTATAGTATATGTTTTCTATATATTTATATGTAATATATACATATAATGTTAATGTTACTATAATGCAATATATTATAATTATGACATATAATTATATAATACATATAAATATATAGTAAACACATATATTATACATATATAGGATACTATATAGTACAATAACATATAATATATAACATGAGAAAAAAATCACACCTTAATGAAAGAGTAGCCAGGACCACCAAAAAAGAAATGAGTGTGGAACTAAAATGACTAACAATCTGCCTGACTGCTTACCAGCCTAGTATATGGTAGCTGCCACTTTTACATATAGATCCCTGGTATTCTTTCTGAGAATAGGTCCTCAGAACAACATACTGTTTTCCCCTCACTATTTCTTATTTCGATGAGGGGTGGGGTTGTATTTTCCCTTTCTTGATATTAGTAATTCTATTTTAAAATCGTGCTCCATTTCAGTGGAAATGGACAATTTTTCTCACCACCCATTTCTTTGCTTTCCTCTGGCCCAGTTCTTGTATAATACCAGTGAAATGACAAATAGAGTCTCTCTTGTCTCAGATCTTGAGTCTAACAACAGACTGGATTGGGAAAGCTCTGGAATTCAAAAAGCTACCCCCAAGGCCTGTGGCTGACCATTTGTGAAGCCAGCATGATTTTTAAATTTTCTTTATATTATAAATACTTGTGGAAAATTTCTCATATTCAGAATGTTTGCTCTATAGAGACTTCCCTTTCCTGCTCTATGGGCCATCCAATGCTTTTCCTTGCCATGGCCTGTAATTAAGAATGCAATAAAGCTTTTTACTGACTTGAACCCTAAATTATAAGCCATGGGTCTTTCCTGATTGAATGGCTCTTCCAATGCCAGCAATGTCTCATTCCTCTTCAGACTGCACTCCATACCTCCTTTCTAAGTCCCCACTCTCCATCCTGAACTTCATTCCAATCCTGGAATTCATGCATTGGAAATGCCCTCTGCCCCTCTGGCTTCTTCCCTCTGGTTGGATGGCTTTCCCCCAAATCTCCATTTATGGAGGATGCCCAGGCCAACCATGTGTCATTCTTCTCCAGGCTGTACTCCTTACTTTCTTTTCCAGATCTAATCCCCTTCCTTGTCCAATTTGATTATCTTTATCCTTCTCACCCCTTTCAGTTTCCTTGTATGTGTTGCTTTTCTCCATTAGAATGTAAGCTCCTTGAGGGTAGGGACTATTATTTTTTTTTTACTGGTATTTGTATCCCCAGTGCTTAGTAGATAGTATTTGCTTAAGAAATGCTAGCTGACAAACTGACTGACAATATCAAACTAGATAAATTTGGATTAGTAGCTGCTAACAGTGGGAAGAATATATAAATGGTCTATTTGTCCTTGCTTATTATAAAGAGATTGTAGGTTGGCAAAGGGACAGGGGGAACAAAACGGTAAGTTCTAAATGTTTCCATTAAAATACTTCTCTGATGCCCTGTTGTGACATAGAAATGACCTTGAGTTATCAAAATTATGTTAGTGGAGTGCAAGCTCTGGCAGGTCCCACCAAGCTGGAAGTACTTGTGGTTTGGAACTGCCAAATGACTCAAAATCTGTTGTCCAAAGACTGGCCTAACTCAATTTGGAGGGCCTCACTCCCAGGTTGGCTTCAGGGTAATAGATTTTCAGCCACTGAAATTCTCAATGACCATTCTAAGACACAGAAGAGTTGTATTTCTGTTAGGGAGCACTATGAAAGTCATGGATCTTTGAAATCTTGAGAAATATGTATGACAGAGGCAATGCTAGTAAAGTGGCTTTGGTACTTCAAGAGAGTCATAATTTCACAGGTGTGATGATTCAGTTTAGAGCTTCAGATTTTTTGAGCTATATTGTGCACCCCAAATTCATTACCTGTTGACCAATATCTGGTGATGCACCATGCTGAAGTTATCTCAATTAGATTTTGAATGAAAGATAGTCTGTTGCAGGCTGTTTTCAAAGTCTTTACAGGTTGGAATGCTCTGCCAGACTGCACATTGCTGTCATAGCCTTCAAGAACTAGAATCACCTCCCCACCATGATGACTCATTAGAGTAGGATGTTAGTGGAGGATCAATGATAATGTCATTGACATGAGATAATTGTACTTTTTAAAGAATACTGATCATAGATAGTGCCAAAGCAGTCTTTGAACAACTTGGGCACTAGCAGACTAGAAAAAAAGTACCAAAAGATTGAACCCCCAAATCTAAGCAGTGATGACTAGAGGACTTACACTCACCCCACAATCTGTTAGTACTTCTTCCATGTTGCTGGTCTTCCCAATAAATGAATTGTTTCTTCTTCGTTAAAACACATTTTTTCCTTCAGCCTAATTTCTAACTTTGTTGGGACTGTCAAAATTACATGTAATCTGGTGATTAGGGGTCCCTTTCCTAACCCTTCTTTCACTAACTCTTCATTTTAAAAAATGACAAGTGAATGATCAAAAATTTTCCCCTTACAAATTAGTTCAACTACATTGTATGTAACTGCTTTTATGAGTCTCTCCTCCATTTCCTAATTGCTAACCTTCAGTGTGTTAAACATTAGTACCCAAAGTCCCAGTTCATATATTCCAAGTTACAGGAAAGCATCTGTTTCTTGGAAAACATTATAACCTCATAGGGGCTATAAGTTTTGTGCTATGGATTTGTGAAATTCATCCTCATTTCTTCATTTAACTATTTTCTTTTCATGCCCTGGTCTAAATTACTGACCTCTGCAGAGGGAGATATAACTTTGACTTATTACTAGATATCTGTTGGTAGTGATAAAACCTTATACATCAACATAGAATACTTTCCTCCCTTAAGGTCAAAGTATCTTTCTCACTTTAAGGAGGGGGAACCTTGTCCAGAGAGGATAAGTGACTTTCAGGAGATCAATAATAAGTTCTTTTGTTTACCAAGAATGGAATATTAATAATAACTATTATCTTTACATAGTGCTTATCATGTGCCAGGCATGGGGCAATTACTGGTCCTCACAAAAATCCTGGGAGGCTATTATTCTCCCCACTTTACAGATAAGAAAATTGAGTCAAATAGAGGTTTAAGTGTCTCACATACTATTAGGCATCTGAGGTCAGCTTTGAACGTAGGTCTTCCTTACTCCAAACCCAGCACTCTATCTACAGCACTATCTAGCTGCCATATTCCCTCTTTTATTTCTTTTGGAGGCATCTATGAGGCAAGCTGATGGCAAGAAAACTACAGTAAAGAGAAAAGTGAGTTAGATTTCTCTTCCATCAGCTTTTGAGCTTTTTGAATGCAATTCAGGGTCTCATTTAGGTATGAAGAATAATTGCGTAATGAAGAAATCACTTTTACAATAGCAGTTGGAATCTGGTCCATTGTAAAGAATGCTGGGTTTGGTGTGAGAGATGAAGAAAGCCCTGACTTTGAAATTAGAGAACCAGCTCTGGCACTTATTACCTGGTGACTGTAGACAAGTCTTCTTCTGGACCTCAGTTTACTCATCTATAAAATGAAGGTATTGAACTAGATGACCTGTGAGAATTCTTCCAATGTTAAAATTCATGATCCTATAACCTGACTTAGCATGGAAACTCTGTGACTAGTATTAGCTCTATGACCTTGGACAAATGACTTCCTAGGCTTCAGTTTCCTTTTCTGCAAAATGGCAGAGGTGAGGGTGGGAAGAAGTTGAACCTTCCTGATCTAAAATCTGTGTCTATGCATTTGTGATCTAAGAAACTTTGGCAACTCTGAGGTAAACTATTGGTTTAGTTTATACCCAGGCCAGGATAGAACTAGGGTGGTGTCATTCCCAAATATCCCTGTGTTCCTACATGCATCATTAGAACAAGGAAAATCTGGATGTCAGATTCTGAATGCAAATGAGTTTGAATCTCTGGTAGATAACTTCACTCCTTAGCAGCCACAGCTGGGTAACCACTGGAGAGTTTTCAGGCTAGACATGTTTTTCCCCCAACATCTGTCAGCTTAGCTAAATCAGAGATCCAAATGAACAATGTAACACTCAAGATCATTATCTGGATTTGTGACTCTCCCCAGAGGGTTTGGGATTCAGAATGACAAACAGGATTTGTGAGGCATCAGAAATGGAATTTTCAGCTTTATGATGATGATGATCATTATTATTTGTCATTAGCAAAATACCAAAATAATTTCATTATCATAATTTTGATACTATCAAAAATAAAACAAGGAAAAACATTGCATCCCCAATTTTATGCCAGTTAAGTCCTGTCTGACGTTCATTCAATACAAGGTAAGCCTATTAATTAAGTTTAGGTCTTTGGGTCAAGTGCATACAGTTGCGATTTCCCCTCCCTAAACTACCTGCTAATTACAGATAGTCTTTACAATTAGTGCGTTTCAGAACACAGAAAAAAAAAAAACCCTCTACAATCCGTGCTCTCATGTAGAAGAGGGGAATTAATTTTCCTGTTACATCTAGTTAAGTCAATAAGAATCGAGCCCCTACATTGTGACAAACATTGTGCAACACCCTGTGGGGGAGGCACAGTAGAGAGGCTTACAACTCATTGTTACACACACACACACACACACACACACACACACACACTCACACCCGCACACTCACGCACACAAAACAATGGAAAACAATATGACTTCACTGCCATTCAATTCCAGTGCAACATTGTGATGTTAAAGTGACTGTGGCTGCCTAAGTCTATGCCAGTGGACCTTATCCTCTAGAAGTTTCTATCAAGTTGTAAAGGATTTGAAGATGGCTCTATGACAATTTTCTCCTAGTGATGTTACATGGGGATGAATCACAGAATACCACCATGATCTCATGCAGGCGATCCAAAACACAATAGAAAATACATGGTATGTATATATGGACTGGAACATATTAGCAATAATGACTTGTGTTTTGAAAGTGCCATAAGAGACATAATGAAGGACATGAATGGTGGGGGAAATGAGGTGGAACTGGTTACATCACCAGAGTGAGGTTGAATGTGCATGGATGGGTTCAGGTTTGTAATACTGGATGGAATGTTGCCATTGATGAGGTTGTAGATCTGGGTGAATATTTGAGTATATGGAATACTGATAATTGAGTGATCAGTCATTGAATAAGTACCTGTTATGTACAAGGTATGCTGCTAGGTCTTGGGGATTCAAGGACAAACACAAAATGAGGCCTGTACTCCAAGGTCTTACATTTTACTGGTGAGAAAAATGTGCACAGAGAGAGATAAATATAAAGTATGTTGGGTAGGGAGAGGATTTCAACAACTCAATTTTCCATTTCTAATGGATGAGGAAAATGAGGCTTAGAGAGACTGGACACAAGTCTATAGTCACATAACTAGCTGGTGACAGAAGAGGGATGAGAACCTCAGGATCTCAATCCTTTCTTCATTGCAAAACAATGTTTTCAGCTATATTTGAAAGGTGGGTAGGATTTAGATCATGCACACACACATATACACACAGATACATACATATATATTTCTGTATACATATGTATTAAGTGCTTACTGTATCTAGACATACATGTGTATGTGTGTATATATACAAATATATATGAGATTATTATTATTATTATTATTATTTTTTGCTTTTGGGAGGGCAATTGGGGTTGTAACTTGCCCAAGGTTATACGGCTAGTTTTTTTTGTGTGGGTGTTAAGTGTCTGAGGCTGGAACTGAACTTGGGTCCTCCTGACTCTAGGGCCGGCGCTTTACTCACTGTGCCACCTAGCCATCCCTATTGCCATTATTTTCACCCACTGGTTTGAGTTTTGTCTTTGGATCTATACAGAAAGTCAAATCCCTTTTCTGTATGATAACACTTTAAATATTTAAAAACAATTATTAGCTCTCACAGAACTCTTATGTTCTTCAGGCGAAGGTCCTTTCTGACTCCAGGGCCTGTGCTCTACTCACTGTCTGCCTAACTGCCCCCTTGCAATGCAAATTTGAGCAAATCACTATGATTCTTTGGGTCTCAGTTTCCTCATCTGTAAAATGAAGCTTTTGGATTGATTGGATTGCTTCTATAGTTCCTTCCAGCTCTAAATCTATGATCCAATTATCAACAAATACAAACCTTTACATAAAACCCCCCACACCAAGGATGCATTTGCATTTTTAGTTGCTATATCACTCTCTGTGATCAGTTGACTTTGCAGTAAACTAAAACTCCCTAGGTAGCTTTCATACCCTAATCCCGAACCTGTACAGCTGATCAAACCTAGGTGTAGGTCTTTATATGTCTCCCTTTTAAATCTCATCTTGGGAGTTCAAACCTATAAATTCAGTCTGTGATAGTTTTGAACTTCAATTCTCTTATCCCCTGTATTAGTCACATCTTCCAATGTTATGTCATCTGCTAATCTGATAAGTGTGCCTTATACAACTTCATCTCAATCAGTGGCAAAGGGCTTGAGCTTTCCTTTTCTAAATGTTATTTTCTTTAACTGTATCATGAGGAGATTCAACTTAACAGTCCCTAAGTCCCCTTACAGCTCTAGAAGTCCATGAATTCCTGTCAGCACCATGTCTAGGCCCCCACCTTAGAAACCTACTTCAAGTTTGACATTAATCCATTAATCAATACTCTTGGTGTCTAATTCAACTAGTTCTAAATCCACGATCATAATACTTGTATCCTACATGCTTGTTTGCAAAGACACCGTGATAGACTTATAAGGTCAAAGGATTTAGAGCAGGAAGAGATGTTAGAAATCATCTATTCTAGCCCCATTATTTGACAGATGAGGGAATTGAGGCCCAGAGGACTTAAGTGATTTGTCCAAGATCATAGGAAATTCATTAGTAGGCCTGGGATTTGAACATCAACTTGCCTCCTGATTCTGAATCTAGTGCTTTTTCCAACACCAGACTACCTCTCAAATTCCTTACTGAAACCAAGCTCTATTAAGATATATTACTCTTCCTTTTAATCACCTAACAAGGTATCCATGTGAATTTACACTTGAGTGTTTCCATCCTAAGTGTCTGCTTCTCCAGGTAGAAGCTTGAGTACTCAGCCTAGTGATCATGACCGTCTTCTTCAATAGCCATTGGTTTGTCCAGGAGATATGTGTGGAATAAAAGGAGCACACGGGACATCTTTGGGTGAGCCTGGATATTACTACCTGTAGGCCCCAAAAGCAGTGGCTGAGACAGGTAAAAAATTATTGGAAAGGTTTTAAAGCCCTTTCAAGAGATGTTCTAGGTGATTCTGGGCTCCTTTCTGAGCCGTAGTTTCCTAATCTGTCAAATGAACAGATTGGACTAGATGACCTTACCTTAAGTCCCTTCTATTTTAATTCTGTTTTCTAGTTCTATAAATCTTGTTCAGGAATTCTGCCCCCTTGCCAAGTCCCACTGCCCCTCTACTCCCACCCCAAACTCAGTTTTATTAGCTGGTGACTTAGAGGAGTAGCTTGTAGACAAAGAGGTTATGACCTAGAGAACAGAAATGCCTTAGCAAGTAGGTGGGATCAGACCTCCCCTTCCCTTGGCTTGTAGCATTAGAGCATCCTTTAAGCATTGTACACACTTTCTTTGTGGCTACAGAAGTGTGCAAGTGCCTGGGGTGGGGGTGGGGATGGAATAAAAAAAAGGAGTGGGGGTGGAAATAGAGGAGCCCAGGAAGCAGAACAAAAGGCTTATAAAAAACATACCAGCAGCACCACCCTGGGACTGTAGTCATTTATCCACACTTTTCCCTTGTAAAATGTTACTGACTGTTTTACACCAAGGGCAGTTTATCCTGAATGGGATGTACAGGCTTTCAGTTCACCTCTACTTTTTGCCAACTCTGCATTTTTCCTCCCTCAGAAGTTATATATGGTGCAGACAAAGGAAACCATTTTCTGAGGGGGGAAAAGAGCTGACTCTTTTAAAGAGAAATCTCCCCATCACAGAGAGAAAACTGAGAGAGAGAGAGAGAGAGAGAGAGAGAGAGAGAGAGAGAGAGAGAGAGAGAGAGAGAGAGAGAGAGAGAGAGAGAGAGAGAATGCACCTTAAAAAAACGGACCAGGTCTTCTGTGGCTGACTAGACTTTGTTCTAATGTAGCCTTTCTTCTCCAGAGAGACTGAACTTTCCAAAGATGATTGATATCATCCCTGTGAATGGGGTAAAGTGGAGTACAGATATAATTCAGCCCCATTTTTCAGAAGGGACAATTGAAGCTCAGAGAGGTTGAGCAACTTGTCTGAGGACCCAAAAGCAATCATTGACCAAGTGTGCAATTGAGCCTCAGACACCTGCCCCCACACACCCAGAATACTCTTCATGAGGTGACATGGGCATTTTAGCGGAGAATCTAAAAATAAGAGATCTCTGCAACAGAAAGCTCATTTGAAAAAGGAGGGACTGGAAAGAATAATGGGGCTTAGGTGACTGCCGTCATCACTATATTTCTTTTGGAACAAAGCTTATCTTTATTGTCATACCACTTCCCGTTAGTTCTAGCTAAAGCGCTCCCATAACGAGACATAAACCTAAACAGGAGTAATTGATGGCAGCTTCAGGGTCTTGATAAGGATAAAACCAGACTGACAAGAAACTCCAGGGTGAAGAATTAACATTTATTGGGTTAGGGAAATGAATTAATGTTCCAATAAAAACCAGTTATGCACCAGACAGTGATTTAATGACATGGTGGTTCTTCTCGTTTGTAACTGCAGAGGTGAATTTAGGATCATAGTATCATAAGATTCAAAGCTGTGAAGAGCCTTAGAGGTCATCTAGTCCTGGGGTGAGATTGGATTTTAAGGGCATTATCACTGTCCTAGGGGTTTACAAAAAACTTCAGGCTGTCAAATTTCACCAATTGTACAATATGTATTTAAAACATTGAGCACGCCAAGCTAATAATGTCTGAGAAGATCTGAGGGCTATGAAATCACAGGTCTTACCACCTGTGTGACCTTGGGGAAGCCATCTAATCTCTCACTGGGCTTCAGTTTCCTCAACTGTAAAAATGAGTTTAGGCTAGACAGTTTCTAAGGCCCTTTCTAGCTCCAAATTTATGATCTCATGAGATCTCAAAGGGGACATATAGGATGAATTTTCTTGCTAAACTTCAATGTACTACTACTACTAATGATAATGATAAACATTTATATAGCATTTATATAACACTTTGTTGAACCTATGTCAAACTTCGCATTTATCTCTATTAAATATCCTAATAAGTTTGGCCTATTTTTCTAGACTGTTGAGATATTTTTGGACGCTGATTCCATCATCTGTTGTGTTTACTTTAGTTCTTGTCATTTGTAAATTTAATCTACTTATCACCTATGCCTTCATGAGAGTCTTTGAAAAAAATATTGACCCAGTTTAAGACCAAGAAAAGATTTCTAGGGGAATTCTCCTATAGCCTTTCCTCCAGTCTGATATCAACCCACCAAAAATTAGGTTTGGTAGGGTCATTCTAAAAGTTTCAAATCTACCTAACTTTATAATACCCTAATTCACATCTTTTCATCTTGTCTACAAGAATAGCATGAAAGACTATCAAATGCCATGCCAAAATTCAGGCATAGTAGTAGTCTGGGACATTAACTTGATCTATCAGTTTAGTAATCCTTTAAAAAAAAAAAGACACGGAGGTATGTATACTGTACCCTGTACTTGGAGGGCTAATGCTATCTTTTAGCAATTACTGCTTCCCTTCCTAAACATTAACAAAGCATCCCTTTAATAATACATCCTTGAATTTTGCTCCTAATTCAAGCAAAACTAACTGCTGAGTAGTTTTATGACTAACATTCTTTCTCTGTCTGATAAAACATGTCACAGTGGATAGAGTGCCAGGCCTGAAGTCAGGAAGACTGAGTTTTATGAGTTCAAATCTGACCTCAGACACTTATTAGCTGTATGACCCTGGGCAAGTTGCTTAACCCTGTTTGCCTCGATTTCTTCATCTGTAAAATGAGCTGGAGGAGGAAATGGCAAACTACTCCTGAATCTTTGCCAAGAAAACCCCAAATGGGGTCCCCAAGAGTTGGACATGACTGAAAAACAACATAAACAACAATCTTTGATCCCTTTTCTATAACCTCGGAATATCAGCAAAAGTTGACATTCCACTTATTATCTCAATATAGAATTCACTTAGGTTATTATTGAGAGCAGGCGGGTCCTTTGACAGTGCTTAGCACGTAGTAGATACTTAATACTTAGTGATTGCCATCTCCTCAACTTATTATAGATTTCTACTCTACGTTAATTTTTATGATCTATCATTTCTAACTTGAAGTTCTCTTTAGTGAAAAAAACAGAAGCAAAATCTGACTTCTCTCTGTCATTTAATCATTCTCCCAAACACCAATCCCATTAATTCTTTAGGGACAGGGTAGGGACTGGACTTATAATTTCATTTGTATAGGAAACTTGCATTACCAAAGCAGGCCAGCACGGTCTTTGTAGCTTAGTCTTATAGAATGTGACTTTGCCCAGGGTCACTTAACCAGTATGTGAACTTAGTACATGATCCAGTATGTGAACCAGACTTGAACTTAGGCTTTCTTAGCTCCAAGGCTGACTCTTTATTTAGTATGGTATGCTTTCTCTGATATAAATTATTTATTGTTGTCAATTTTTATATTCTGACCTCCAACACAGCTCACAAAGCTTGTTTTTGTTGACTTTAGCATTTGTTTCTAGCCTCAGATAATTCTGAGCTTTATTAGAATATTCTTGACATTTAAAAAAAATCAAACCAAGATTGCCACTCTTTTGTAATTGATCTCAGTTAACATGCTTACTTAATCATTCATATATAGTCTGACTGCGGCACTGACCTCCAACTCTACCCATATTTTTGCTTTCCTTGGACTAGGGTTGGCTTGATCATCCTACCTATACTCACTTCTTCACTTTCTATATTTTTCTGGCTTCCCCCCACAGCATGTTTAATGTAGAAATATCTTTTGCATGACCTCGTTTATATAATAGGTATTGTTTTCTTGCCTTTTCAATGGGTGGAGGGAGAGAGAGAATTTAGAAGTGAAAATAACAATTAAAATTTTTTTTTCAAGTCCTTTACTTTCCCTTATCCCATATGAGTAATGTTGACCATTCTTGTTATTACCTTGACATCTGTCACATCTGTCCTCTTCTTGCTAGTCATTCAGCCATCACTCTAATTCAGGCCTCATCACCTCTTGTTTGGACTATCATAATGGTTCACAAACTGGTCTCTTGCTTCAGGTCTCTGTGATCTGGAAGTTTGGGATGATGGGGACTTTTTCTTTTGGGGTTCATTTCAGTAAATAATCAGTGGGTTCTTATTTTTGCTCTTTGCTCTAATTCTAGTTCTAATAGATCAGGGCAGTTTTTTCATTTGTGATTTCTTGAAATAGTGTCCTGGCTTTTTTCATATTTTTCAGAGAATCCATTGATTCTTAAATTGTCCCTCAACCTATTTTTCCAGTTCAGTCATTTTTGATACTTTCAGCTTTAAATTTTTTAAAATTTTATTAAAATATTTCTTTTCTCATAAAATAACTGATTTCCATTTGGTCTCTTTTAATTTTGGGGAATTACATTATTTGGGCAAGCTTTATCACTTCCTGCTCCAAACTATTCTTTTTCCATTTTCCTCCCCTCTAGAACCTGCAATTTCTTCATTCCTTTCCTTCTCTGTTTCTTTTGAAGAATTGGTTTTTTTCCTTTGAGTCTCTACTTACTAGGTTCTTGTTTGTTCTTATCTTCTGTTTGGATTTTTGAGTATTTCTGGATCAAGTAGTTCTATATAGTGATCTCTTCACTTAGATTTCCAATTTGGGGCTTTGTGCTAGGGTAAGGCTTATCCTCTCCTTTGCTTTTGGGTGGGGCTCAGTCAGGCCTTCTTGGTTTCCGCCTGGAGCACCATTTCCTGGGGGGCACTGATAGGTTTTAGGCTCCTTATAAATCACGGAGGTTCAGAGCAATGGCTTTTCAGTGCCTTCTTTGGCATTTCAGGACAGAGTGCCATGGACCTCAGAGCTCCTGAGTCTGGAGCAGCCAAGTCTGTATACTATCCTGCCTAGACTGGATACTGATGCTCCAAGTTGCCCTCAAAGACCACTCTCTGGGCTTTTGGACACCTCAAGGCTGACTTTCTTTCTCTTGAAGTCCCTTGTAGGCGACAGATATCCCTAGTTATGTCTCTAGGGTCATACTGGGAAGCTTTTATCTTCATTACCTGTGCTAGCATTGACATTTCTGGGGGTTCCCCTTTCCTATTGCCCCCTTTCCTAGTCCTATGGTCTCCCCTATTTCCTGTTTCCAACATTTTGTCCAGTTCAAGTTCCATGAAATCACTTACTGTCATGTATTATTGTATTTCTTGATCATTATTTGATCTGTTGCTATTTTTAGCTTTTTGTTAGAGTAGGCATGTGGGAGCTAGTCCACCTGCTTCTGTTCAAGAAGCCATTTTAGGCAGAAGTGCCTGCCTCTGATCTCTCTACTATTCCTGATCCATGCTCTGCAAATAGTTAACAGTGATTTTCCTAAATTACATGAGTGACCATGTTACTCCTCAACTAAAAAAATTCATTGGCTCCCTATGGATTCCATAATCATATATATGTATGCACATATGTGTATATATATATGTATATATATATATATATATATATACTCCACTATCATATGTTATTTTACCTTTATCTCATCCTTTTAAAGGCCTTTTTGGTGTCATTTTTAATAATGTATTTAATTATTGGTACAGCATCACACATATGTGACTTATTACTAAGTAAATATACACATATTGGAAAATCTGCATATGTGCTTTATGCTCCTACTAGCTCTAAAGTGTAAGCTACAGATCTGTCCAGATTTGGAAAGATAAGTCCCAAATGTGCATATTTAGTGCTGACTATTATTCTCTGCTTCCTGTAAATGAGAATTAAAATCTCATGTAATGAAAAGTTTTAATTCTGATAAGAAAAATATCACAAATACAAGATTGGATTGGGAATAAGAGAGTGGGGTGGGAAGCAGGAGTTCAAGGAAAAGGTAAGGCCCAGTTTCCAGAAGGAAAGATCAGCTAATGTATTAAATTATTACCATCATCATCACCACCAATCCC
>NW_027187341.1:10638441-10677591 GCF_028583685.1 Petaurus breviceps papuanus | reverse complement strand
GGGATTGGGCATTTCCTATCACTATTTCCCTACCAAATAAGAGTACAGGGGGTTACTGGGTAAATGACCATATGCTCACTGGGCCTCTGCTGCTAGCACTCAGGTCAGGAGTGTTCCTGAATACTGACCAGGAGAAATCAGAGACTTGCCCATTACCAACACCCATCTCTGGCTTCAGATGCATCTTTTGCCTAATAAATTAAGCATTTAATGCATCTTGCACTTAAAGGCCAGAGGAGTTCTTTGGGAACGTGGAAGTCATTAGATGAAATATTCTTCTTTGTCCTTCTCTTGGATTGAGTCACTCTACATTTTCAGATTGCACAGGATTCTTCTTCCAAAGGTAGAAAAACTGCCTTTTTTCTTGTACAGGTAAATGATAATCATGATCAGGATTGACAGCAGGTTGATGAAGACCATCGTGATGACCCGTGCAAATGCTGTCAGCTGTAGAAGTCAAGGCTTTAGTGGCCTATGGGAATGGAATGAACATCAGCTTTTCTACTTTAAGGGAGGTGGAGTTGGGAGGCCTGTCATGGTGGCATAAGTGCAAGTAAGAGTCTTCACACTTTTTGGCCTGGAGAGGTAGAGGAGACCCTAGGTGGATCCAGATGGGGTGAGGACCTGTTCACCCCAGGGTGTCCCCTAGCTTGGTCCTAGAGACCTTATGGTTGGGGGGGATGCACTATTGGATGAGAGGGATGGGGAGGCTCATGCCTGGTGCCCCAGTGCCAGAAGCTGCAGGTTGTGGTCCCTTTCCAGTCTAATTAGCTCCTATACTCACTTCTGACAGGTTAGGATGTTTCCCCAAAGAGGCAGGGTGCATAGATACTATTGAAGCTTTCTTTTAAAGCCCTAAGAGTAACCCCTATTGTGTAAGATAATGTACTTCAGCTACTCCCACTAATCTCCTGAGGCAGTGCTAGTGTATTTTTAATTTACACAAAATCAGTCATAATAAAAACAAATTTGCCCATTAAACATGAAACATTTACTAAACTAGGAAATAAAAGCAAGAAAAATCATAAAAGTTCCTCAGTAGAAGGTAAAAGCATATTTAACCTAAATAAAATCGTCTTCCCATAAACCTGCTTCATACTTTCCCACCAATACACACCATGAACTTAGTAGAGAGTTGGCATACACTTATAGAAACCTAACAGACATGCCTGAACGCATATAACCTATATCAAATAGCTTGCTTCTCAATGAGAGGAAAGAGGAGGGAAGGAAGGAAAGAATTTTAAAAATAGAAAAATGTTAAAATTACTTTTATATATAATTAGAAAAAATAAAATATTCTTTTTTTTAAAAAAAAAAAGAAACCTAACAGAAAAGAATATGAGTGGGAAGCCCATATTTTTAGGGCAATTCACAACTCTAGAGAGAGGTTTTAATGTCATTATTCCCTTTATAGAAGAGTCTGTACTATATGCTATCTTTTTGGGTAAAACCATTTTTCTGCTACCTTTTCTTCCTTTAGTCCTCAGAGCTCTCCTTCTGCATAAATGTCCTTTTCTGCTCTCAGTCTACTGAAATAGTATCAAGCTCTTTTAGCACATAGCCACTCTTAGGAGGGTACTGAGAAAGTGTTACATTCTTTTAGCAAACGATCTCCCTGTAACTCAAAATAACTGTAGAGCCCATCTTTCCATTTCTCTTACCCCTTCTTTCAATCTATGGACAGCTCTCCAAATTGATGGTTCTGTTTTCCTCCAAACATATTTCAGCAGCTGCAGAACTTTTCTGCCTTGTCAGCTCACTTAATTGACTCAACCTTTCTCTAGCCAATCAACTGTCAGTCAAGAAATGATTCTGTTTCAGTCACCATGACTTCCAGCAAAACAGCAGTGGATCCTGCCTATCAGTTCAGTTCTTGTCAGTTTCTACATTCTGTTTTCTCTAAGTACCTTCTCCTGTCATCTTCTTTATCTTCCATCCTTGACTTCTGCACTCAGTTTCTTCTGCTTTATTTATCTTCATCTGATCATTTGTGCTCTGGCTTTTAATGCCTCAAATCTTCTTCAAAGGAAGTGACCCTGTCTTTAACTTATAATGTAAAACTTTTAAGAAAATCCAGCATTATTTCAGGTAGGGTCACATCAGTCCTTACATAATCATGCCACATCCCCCCCCCCCCAAATTATTTGATTTATAGCTTATCATCTTTACCTTTACTCTGAAAACAGTCATGTGTAAATGAGTTGATGGAATGTAGTAGATGCAATCATCCTTACCTCAACCAGTGCTCTGTTTTAAAACAATTCCTCTCAGGACATTTATCTGGGATGTAATTTTCACTTAGCTTGTCACTGTCTGTGTCTTTTCTCAGACATTTTTATCTGAGGGGTTGTGTTTCTTCTCAACTTGATTTTTTTTAGTGTTTCTTACACAAATGTTCTGTCCACAGCAATCCAAATATCCATATGACAAAAGGGAAGGTTTTTTTTTTACACATACATGTCTTTCAAAAATCCATTTTAGTTGATGAATTTCTATGCAGCCACATCTGTCTTTTTTTAAAAAGCATATTCTTTCTGTTATGTATCACAATCCTTAATTTTTGTCTCTAGAATTTGATTCTTGAGAACTTCGTATTTCTCTTGGGCTGATTTCCCCGCAGAAATTCAGTCGATAGTGTCCTACCCTTACTTCCTATAACCTCTTTGATGTCTATTTGCTCCAAATTGAGGGTATGGATCAGATTAAACTCAGCTCTTTCCTTATCTTTACAGACTCTAAGACTAAGCAGAAACATCATTCTAAAGATCCCATCATTTAGTGCTGCTCTTTGTTGGTAAAAATAAGATCCAGAATAGCATTTATCTCTTGGTCACTTCATCCACATTTTGAAGTATAGTAATAGGAGAAGTCAAGAATATATCAGTTGTTCTGCTAGAAAGAGAGAGACAGACAGAGAGAGACAGAGACAGAGACAAAGACAGACAGACAGACACAGAGACACACAGACAGAGACACAGAGAGAGACAGAGAGGTACAGAGAGAGACAGAGAGAGACACACAGATAAACAGAGAGAGAGAGAGAGAGAGAGAGAGAGAGAGAGAGAGAGAGAGAGAGAGAGAGAGAGAGAGAGAGAATGCCCCAGAATAGATGTTTGGCCTGGTCTAGCACCCTTTTAATTCTATTTTATGCCTCTGTGGCAGTTTGTGTAATCTATCTCCTGAATTTGTCTATCCATCATTCATTTCTGTCTTTTGATTGAGTGGCATATTTTGTCAACAATACTACTTCTCTTTGTTCTTCCAATGATCTTAAAGCCATCTTTCTTTTCCATTACATTTTATGGATTTTCTTGCATAAATATACGTTCTTAATATACAACATTATTCCACTATCTGTTTTATCCAAAATGTTAACTTTGAATAAGACATACTCTCACAAAGACATGTTCCAGTTATGAATGATATCCCACCAAATCTCAGTGAGAAGTAGGAAGTCAAATTTGCTTACTTTTATTAAGATATCTAGTTTATCTTGTTTATTACCCATAACTTTGAAAATTTGTATATACACATCTGAGGCCATGGATTTTATTGCTACTTCTTGAATGTTGTCTGATTTGAATTACTTCCTCTCCCCATTGATGTTCTTCTATCTAGATTAAATCTGCTACTCCCTGTCATACTTGGCCTGGTAGATATGTTGGCAGTTTTCTCTCTTCTTCACTTTTAATTTAAAATCCCTTAATTAGAATCAAAAGTCACTAGATATATTTTTATTGGCCTTAATTCAAAGCACTCTCTTCCTGGGTAGGAGTATATCATGCCTACACCTTACTGTTTAGTAAAAAAAAAATACCAATTTCATTACTAGGTGCTGTTTTCTAAACTAGTAACTATTTATTTTTGAAATTTGCCTCCATATTTTGAAAAAAAATGATTAGAAAGTATTTTTTCCAAAAGATATTTGAGGATTTTAGTGAACTGAAAGCTCAATATAAGTCAGGAGTGTGATATAGCCACAAAAGCTAATGGGAACTTATACTTCATTAATTGGGACATAGCTTCTAGGAATAGGAAGGTAAAAGTGCTGCTCTATTCTCTCCCTATCAGAGCTCCCCCAGAGTATTCAGTTTTGTGCATCTTGGTTTAAAAAGGGCACTAATAAGGTGGAAAATGTCCAAAAGAAGGCAACCAGAGCAATGATTGGTTTTAGGAACCTGCTAACTAGAAGGATGGGCAGAACTAGGGAAGTTCAGAAGAAGGGAAGGTTTTGGGGAAAAGATTATGAATTATGGATATATTAATTTTGAGATACTTACAGAACATCAGATTCAAAATGTCCAATAAGCAGTTGGTGATGCAGGATTGGAGTTAAGGAGGTGACAAGGGCTAGATATATCGATCTATGAATCATCATCATAGACATGATAATTGAACGTATGGAGTTAATAAGTTCATCAAGCAAGAGAGTATAAAGATAAAAGTGAAGAAGGTCCAGGATAAAGGCTTGAGGGCTACCATGATTAGTAGGCTTGACATGGATGAAGATCCAAGAAATGATACTGAGAATATTCAGGAAGAGAAGAGGAGGGGAGTTGTCAGGAAAACCCATAGAGGAGAGAATATTCAAGAGAAAAAATGTGGTCAACAGTTTCAAATGCTACAGAGAGGACAACAAAGATTAGTACTGAGAAAAGACTGTTAGGTTTAGCAATTACAAAATCATCGATAACTTTAGAGAAAGTAGTTCCAGTTTGTGGATGAGTTCTGAGAGTAAGAGGAGAAGGGTAGGTATCAAATGTGGAATGTTTTTTCAAGGTACTTAACTAAGAAGTGGAGAAATATGAGGTGATAGCAGCAGATATGGCAAAGGTTTTGTGAGTTTTTTTTTTAAAGGATGGGGCAATTTGGGCATGTTTGTAAGCAGTAGGGAAGGAATCAAGAGATAGAAGATTAAAAGAATAGGGATGATGGTGGAGATGGTCTGTCATGGAGAACCCTGGTGGGAATGAAATCAAGGATGCATGTAGGGATGTTGATCTTGGTGAGCAGAAATATCATTGAAGACTGGAATAAATTCAGTCAACTAACATTTATTAAGCAAGCACTGAGGATACAAAAAAGGCAAAAAACCGTCTGCTCTCAAGGATCTCACAGTCAATGGGAGAGACAAGTTTCAAACAATTATATATAAATAAGCTGCATTTAGGATAAATTGGAGAAAATCAACAGAGGGAAGGTACTATAATGAAGAGGTATCAGGAAAGTCTTACTGTATGAGGTAGGATTTTAGCTGGGATTTGAAGTCAAGTCAGGTGGCAGAGATGAGGAGGAAGAATATTCCAAATATGAGGAAACTAGTGAAAACTGATTTGAATTGGAAATGGGATGTCTTGTTTGAGGAAAATGAAGGAGGCCAGTGTCCCTGGGTCCACATTGTAAGCAGAGATAATTGTGGGGTGTGTAAAGTATGCAAAATATACATATGAACCTTCCACCTCTGTAAACAGATGGGGTGGGAGCTCTTCTTTTGAGTCATGCAACATTCACTTTTGATTTATTGTTTATCTCATGTACCTTGTTATTGTAACTGTGTATATTATTTTCTGGTTTTGCTTACTTTACCCTGCATCTGTTCATGAAGATCTTCCAATGCTTCTCTATTACTTCTGCCAGCACAGTGATAGCCATTAGGTTCATGCACCACATTAGTAGGTTGAGAGATGAGAAGGTACATAGGGAGGTTCTTGGTATGTGTGTTGAGAGAGAGTATCATTATTTCTTCTTATCAGTTTTTCATCAAGGTTGACTTGGGGAGCTGAGGGGCAAGAAATGTAGGAAAGACTTCAGATTTCACTCATTAGTCTGGGTAGTGGCAACTTCCTCTGTTCTTTTTCTTTCTTTTGGAGATTTTTGCTCCTGTCCTAGGTCCCTACCTTGATGCATGTGGAGAAGAGGTGAGTATGGATGAAACACTCTGAGGACTACTATGAGTCTTTCTTTATGTGTATGTATGTACGTAGAAGTGATATTAAGAAGGAAGAATGGCAGTAGAGCTTTCTGAAAGGTGGGGAGAAGACATGGAAGCTCCAGCCCTCCTCATAATGGTGGTGAATCTTGACCATTGTCCCTTTGGAGACTGAATGGCATGCCCTTGGTATTTGATGTACCATTTCCCTCTCTCCATCATCCCACTATTCACTGTAACCCAGGAATTTTTTGCTCATTATGCTCAGTGATATGCCCCAAGCACATATTTATTATGCAAAGGCAATTCTGGAAGGAATCATAAAATTAAAAAAATATATTTTTAAACTTGGAAGGCACCTTCAAGATAATCTCATTCAACCCCCTTATTTTATAGATGAGGAAAGTAAACCCAAGGGGTTATTATATGTTTGGTTAATGGTAGAACCGGGCCAAAAGCCAGGTTTCTAGACTCCTAGGGTAGTACCCTTTCCACTACAATGCAGGCTTATTCAATATCTTTAATTCTCATTGCCCGATTTGTGTGTGTGTGTTGTGTGTGTTTGTGTATGTACATAGACTTGACTTTGCATGGCTCCATAAACTATACCAAAGCACATTACAGTCAAATTTTTCTAAGTCTACGTCTCTTGTTGGGCAAAGGCACTCCATATGGATGAAGCAGAATTTCTATCTGAGTAACTGGCATTTAAACTGAAGTTGGTGAGACAGATTTGGAAAGTAAGGAATTCAAATGAAGGAAAACAGCATTAGGAGAAATGTACCCTCTATAATGTCATCATCACCATTGATTAAATATTTGAGTGCCCACTGGGAAAAACATTGAATGTGTGGTTCACACATCTGCGCTGCTGTGACACCAGATGTTGCAGTTGTTGGAATTTTATCTTATACTTCTAGACAGGAATGCTAGCTTCTTGCATTTTAATTAACTTTGTCAGGAGCCACCAGCAAGTGGTAGATTTGGTCACCAGCAAATAAAGCAGAGGATATGCACAATCACCTAATTGTTTCTCCTATGGATCTTAGGATGGAATGTTGGAATTTCCAGCAAAAGCAGGTGGGGAAAGAAGAGGCCTGTAAGACAGGTTTTAGGAAATATATTGCTAAAGCTTACAACCCTGAAGGACAGGGATGGGAAATCAAGGATCACTTGCTAATTGTCTTAGTCAGTGGAGAGTGTCCAAATTCGACTTTAATGTTGTAGGTTGCTGCCAGGTTGCTTGCATAGTGAGATAAAAGAGGTAGGGGCTGAAAGACCTTTCACAGATATCTCTTCCACTGTCTTCAATCAGTGCCTGAGAATTCTTATCAATGGGATGACTCCTTTGGATTAAAACTTTGGGTCCTCAAAAGGTCCCTTGAAAAAAGACCCTGAGGAGGGATAAAATATTAAGCTCTTATCCTACATGATCACATTAATAGGAAAATGGGGAGAAGGGACCAAGTATTTATTCAATGATGTATCTGCGATGTGCTAGACATTGTGTTAAGCACTTTACAAACATTATCTCCTTTGATCCTAAGAAAACCCTGGAAGGTAGGAGTATTATTATCTCCATTTCACAGATAAGGAAATGGAGGCAGACAGAGTGCCTTGCCCAGAGTCATAAGGCTAGTAAATTTCTGAGGCTGCATTTGGATTGAGGTGTTCCTGACTCAGGTCCACTGAGCCACTGATCTGCCTGGTGGAGTGGAAAGAACATTGTGCTTCGAGTCAGAAGATGTGGGATTGAGTTGCAGCTTTTGCTGGGGACTAGCTGGGTGACCTTGAGAAAGTCACTTAATCACTATGGGTTTCAGTTTCTTCTTCTGCAAAACAAGGTAATTGGTGTGTGTGTGACAAGAGGCTCTTAATTGGTGTGTATGTGACAAATCTTTTGGCAGTTTGGTGAACCCTATGGATTTCTTAGAATAATGCACTAAAATCCATAAAATAAACTATATATAATTATAAGGGAAATGAATTATATTGAAATACAGTTATCAAAATATAAGAACACACAAATAATCCCCCAAGTACATGGACCTCAGGTTAAGAAGCCCTGGTAGCGGATCCTGGCCAAGTGGAAAGATTGTTGGACTTGGAATCAGATGCACTGGGTTTACATCCTGATCCTGCAGTTTGACTGCATATGTGACTCTCAGAAAATCACCCAACCTGCTTGGGATTTACATTCCTCATCTGGAAATGGGGCTGGACTAGGTGTTTTCAGAGATCTGAGAACTAGGCTAAATCTTTGAGGTACCTTGGAGACCTAAGTCCTATGTTCCTAAGAACATTCTTGTAAGTACAAGAAAGTGTTGGAGCAGAGGGGAACAGAGGGGAGAACAATAAGGAGAGGGAAAGTCACCTCCACCTACTGGGATGTTATGGAGGTTCAAATGACAAGATTTAGTCACTGAATGGCTATGTGAGGTGAATGATGGGGAGGAACTGAAGATGATGTTAATATTGTGGATCTGGATGACTGAGAGGCTGGGAAATGGAGAGTGGAAGGAAAGGGCATGGGACAGTCCCCAGACTTGGGGGTCCTGGTAGGGAGACCTTGGCAGCACCAGGACATTGTGTACATTTTTGGGGGGATGAGGGAGGAGGAGAACAAAGCAGCAAAGAGGAACCAGAGGTGGAGTGGGGGTGGCTTTTATGACTATTATTTTCCTTAGCCATTTTACCTAGGACCAGCCCTTGGGTAATTTCTGGCTGCTCACTCTGTGAAAAAGCATCTTTCTTACTTGCCTCTTTTTCTCTCTGAAGGAGAGTAGGTTGTCATAAAACTCCAGAGGAGGAGGAGGGGGCTGGGAGATGGTTCCCCAGTGAAGATAAACCAAGTATGAGAGCAGGTCACAGCTGGGGCTGGATGGGGATCAGATGAAAGAAGTTAAGCCAGGAAAGCAGAGCTGCATAATTGGATGTCAATATATGTATTTTAAAACATAGTCTCCAAAAATTCAAATTTCCCAGGGAGATAAAAAAGAAACTTCTGTCCTGGAAGCTCATTACATCTCAAAGAAATCACTGTTGCTTTTCCCAAGGACAAAGAGAGAAGGCAGATTCACAGGGGACACACAGAAAGGCATGCCTTCTAGCAGACCTTCTCCAAGCCACAGCTGGAGATCATTTTCAGAATCATTTCCACCCCACCCCTTTCCCTGGAGCATCTGAAGATGGAACAGAGAGGTTTGTTGGTCAACCCATGGGCGGCTGAAGCAGCAGGCCTAGTTTTGGTTGCGTCTCTGCCACAGGAGATGTAGGGGAAAATGCTGATTCTCAATGTTTTCTCTGCTGTTAAATGAGTGTAATAAAAATTTGGTTCCTTACCTCCTAGGGACCCAGTTAAGATTAATTAGATAGTAACTATAAAGTGTTTTAAGCAGAGGCAGAGAAAGGTAGTGAACGTGTCTGGTAGATATAATCTTTATAAAGTTGCCTTAGTTAACCCTTTCTATAAAGGTCACTGAGGCTTAACAGAATCATGGAGTATAATTATAAATTATAATTATACAATTATATACAATTTTAAAGGCATCTTGGCCTAGTGGACAGAGAAGTCCTCTCAGGCAGGAAGACCTGGATTCAAGTTCTATGTCCAACTTGTGCTTGCTATGTGACTCTGGTCAAGTCACTTACAGTAAATTCTTAGTTCTAAGATTCCCTCTGAGACAATAGACGTTCAGCAGTCAGGTGGTACAGTGGAGAAACTACAGTGTAGTACACTGAGCCTATAGCCAGGAAGATCTGAGATCAGGTCCAACTTCAGACCCTTCCTAGGTCAAGTCACTTAACCTCATCTACCTTGGTTTTTTCAACCATAAAATGGGGATAATAAAAGCACCTACCTCTCAGTGTTATTGTGGAGATCAAATGACATATTTGTAAAGTGCTTAGCACAGTGCCGGACACCTAGTAGTGGATTAAGGAACACTTGCTTCCTTTCAGCAAATCTTCCTTCCTATTGGTCTCTCTGAGACAGTTTAAGAGAATCTCATCCTTTCAGACCCAAGGGCAGGAGTGAAGAGACAAGGGAAAGATCACACTTGCTGGGATTTCTGAAGGGTGGAACTGGAAAGACGGTGGCTTCATTCACAGGAAGGTAGAGGCCAGAGTGATAGTAAATCGTTTTATTCTTTATTCAAACATTTTCAAACTCCAGGAACTGTTAGAAATGATTATAGCAAGATCAAGGACCATACTGGATCCCAGGGAAGTGGGACCACTAAACTAATAACTAATTCTGTAAGTTGTTCCACATGATTGAAATGTATTTCTCTACCTACAAATGCATGACCCATACAAACCTGTATTATATGACTATAGGAGAGGAAGGAGTATAAATTTATATATATATATGTATATATATATACACACACATACATATAGATATCTCTATCTATCTATCTCTCTATCTATCTAATTATCTCTTTATCTATCTATCTCTCTGTCTGTCTATCCATCTGTATATAATTGGATGTAGGGGCAGCTAGGTGGTGCAGTGTATAGAATGCAGAGCCTGGAGTCAGGATGACTCACCTTCCTGCGTTCAAATCCAGCATCAAACACATATTATCTGTGTGACCCTGGGCAAGTCACTTAACCCTGAGTGTCTTCATCTGTAAAACAAGCTAGAGAAGAAATGGCAAACCACTACAGTATCTTTGCCAAGAAACCCCCAAATGGGGTCACGAAGAGTTGGACACGACTGAAATGATTGATTAGAACAACAAACTGCATATAAAATAAAAGATTTGGAAGGGACCTCAGAAGTTACCTAATTCAACCCTCTCACTTTAAAGATGAAGAGCTAAAGCCTAGAGATGTTAAGCAGTTGTCTAAGGTCATAGAGCCAGGATTCAAACCCAGGCCTTAAGATACTAAATTGAGCACATTTCCCACTGCCTTCTCCCTGGAGGATCTTTCCATGTATTATGGTTTTCAATGGTACCTGCAAGCAACTTCAGAGTCATATTAAGATTATATAATTATCTATAAAATCATGTATCTCCATGGAATTTTAGAACTAGAAGGTACCTTAGAGATGATTTAATTTATCCCTCTCCTCCACTTGCATTTTACAGGCAAGGAAATTGAGGCCTAGAGAGATCAAGGCTACCCATTTAATTAGTGTTTGAGCTGGGAATATAATCCAGGTGTCTGTTCTCAGTTCATCATTCTCTCTAGTATAAAATATACATAGTACCTCTTTTCCAAAGTGGTTCACCTTTTGTATCTCCCCAAATTCTTGTGAATTATATAGGTCCAGGTCTACTGGGTCTATTCCAAAACTGATTAAAGAAAAAGGAAAAAAAATTATATGTCCTAAAATATTTATAGCGACTCTCTTTGTGGTGACAAAGAACTGTAAATTGTGGGGATGTCTGTCAGTTGGGTAATGACTGAACAAATTGTGGTATATGATTGTGATGGAATACTATTGTGTATAAGAAATGATGAGCTCAATGACCTTAGAAAAATATGGATAGATTTGCACAAAATAATGAAGAGTGAAACAAGCAGAACCAAGAAAATGTTGTATACAGTAACAGCGATATTAATTTATTAATATTTATATACAGATATATAAATAAATCATATTTATATGTTAATATATCAAGAACAAATTTGAATGGATAAGTAATTTTGACTATTATGAATGTCCAAGTCATCTTCCAAGGGCATAGGAAGGAAGGCACCATCGGCATCCAGAGAAAGAACTGATAAGTAGAAGTATATATAGAATAATTTCCCATATATATATACATATGCATATTCATATTTGTATCCAATGGTAGCCATTTCTAGGGCAGGATGGGGAGGAAAGAGAAAAAGGAAAAAAATAAATTTACATGATCACTTTATCATATATACAAAAAGAATAGCAAGTTGTACATAATAGATTTGCAATTTCATAGATAATCATCTTTTTTTTTATTATACTATGTTACAGAAATACTTGTTTTACTCCATAAATTAAAAATAAAATTTAAAACTAAGGCTTACAGAGGTTATACAGCCAACCAAACCAAAGAGCCAACACCAGAAGCGAGGTTCTCTTTCCCTGTCCCCCAGTCTTAGCTGCAAGGCAGAAAACCTCTATTTGTCTAGTTTCTCCTTCTATTGCTGAGAGATGGGGAATCACATGAAGTCAGGAGGATGAAGGATTTTGAAAAGACACTAAAGGTGTCTTTTGCACTCTCTGAAAAGTAAAGTCTGAGGGACATTTGATAACCATTACAGAGCACACAGCAGGTCCCTGCATAGTGAAAAATGGCCAACTCTTCCTGTTTTCCCACTGAGGATAGTAGCTGGCTCCTAGAAGGAACTTAATCTATACTTGGAAAGATTTAGGTAAGAAATAGGGAAAAGAACACTTTGTATGGGAACCAACCCTGCATCACTAAGTGTGGGTAAAGACATTTGCTTTGGAGATTTCTAAGAAGAAAATACATTCAGTTTTTAAGTCAGTCAAGAAGCACTTAGTATGTGTCAGACGCTATCCTAAGGACTGAGGATACAAAGGCAAAAGCAGTTTCTTTCTATTTGTCCTAACTTACATTCTAATTGGGGAATGAATATATAAATAATTAAGTACATATACAATTTACACATGATAGAGGAAAGGAGGTCTGAGAGGCGAAGGCACTAGGAGCTAGATTGGAAGTGGAACCAGAAAAGGCCTCTGTAGCAGCAATCACCCTAGCATACCCAGGATGGCTGCTAGCATAGGTTCTTAAATCTGCTTTTCTAAAGGAAAGCAACTCAAAATGGGCTAACAATCTTGCTTTAATCAAACATGTCATTTACCTAGTTCAGGGGGAAAAGGTCAGCACCCAGAACTTCAGAGAATACAAAGGTTACAAGCAGACAACAAATACAGAGAAACATCAGCAGAGAGGCTTCCAACTGTCTGACCATTACATCTGTACCTAGTCAGTTACCAGAGAGGGAAGCACCAACATCTGGGTATTCAAACCCAGGGCGGCTAAACAACTGCCCAGAGTCTCATCTGGTCAAATCATACAACTCTTCTCAGAGTGAGCCCCAAGGCAAAACCTCAAATCAGGGCACATATAGCCTTCTCCTGGGTCAGAAAATGTCATAACCCTTTTGACCCACTGCCCAATCACAAAGCAACAAGGCATGGGCATTTCTGAAAAACAAGCCTCCCGCCACAGGCTCCATGTGACCACATTCAGCCTATTAAGGGGCAGAGTGTATTTTCAAATCAAGGAAGGTTCTCAGAGTCATTTAAACCCATCAAAGGGCCTAGGGGAAGGGAAGATCTTAGATTCCCATTTCTATAACAGCCTCCAGAATGCCAGAGGGGCAACTAGGTGGTGAAATGGATAGAATGCTGGGCCTGGAGTTGGGAAGACTCATCTTCCTGAGTTCAAATCTGGTCTCAAAGCTAACTGTGTGACCCTGGGCAAGTCACTTAACCCTGTTTACCTCAGTTTCCTCACCTGTAAAATGAGCTGGAGAAGGAAATGGCAAGCCATTCCAAAATCTTAGCCAAGAAAATCCCAAATGGGGTCATGAAGAATAAGACATAACTGAGAACAATTAAACATAGACTATCTGGTTTGAGATGTTCAGGAGGCAGTTGGTGATATGTGATTTAACAGAGACTAAGGCTGGGAATTATCTACACAGAGATGACAATGGAGCCAATAGTGGCTGATGAGGTCACCAAGGGAGAAAGTATAGAGGGACAAGAGAAGAGAACCCAGGATAGAACCTTGGAGGACACCATGATTAGGGGGCATGACATGAATGAAAAATTAGCAAAGTAGACTGAGGAATAGTTGGACAAGTAGAGGAGAACTGGGTGAGAGAAGGGTCCTAGAAACCTAGAGAGGAGAGTTTAGTCTGCTAGGTTACTGTCCTAAGAAGGTGGACCATACTTTTGGTTATCGACATTAATTTTGGAGAGGCAATATAATAGAGTAGAAGGAACACTTGGCTTGGAGTCAGACCTGAGTTGAAATTTTACCTTTTGCTACCTACTATATGTTAAGTCTTGGGAAAATTATATAGCTTCTTGGAGACTCAGTTTCTTCAACCAAAAAAGGAAGGGGGGTGGTAATAATATTCATGCTTCTGAGGGATATTGTAAAGATTGAAGGATGTAAAATGTGTGAAACTCCTAAGTAAATGCAAGTCATTACTATTTGGGGCTCCATATTCTTATGGTAGGAATTATTGGATCACAGATTTAGAGCTGAAATAGACCTTTGAGGTAATCAGATCCAACCCCAATGTTTTACTGAAGGCTTCAGAGAACTTGTGTCTTGCCCAAAGCTACACAAGTAATCAGGATTTGAACTCAGTACCTCCTACTACCAAATCCAGTTTCTCATTCTTCTCTACCACATTCCTAGATATTAATACATTGACCAACGACTCACTTTTTGACAGAAATAGGATACTAAGCCAACAAGGTCAGCCTACCTTATGAAATGTGATATTCTGCTTATTTGTTATAACAACTACACACCAACAAACCAGTTTTTTTGAAGTTTTCCAAGTATATTTCCATCCATAAATTCTGAATTTTACTATATACTTTCCCTATGTATAAGTTACAGATTTTGGCATTCAATGTATACTTTAAATAGGAGTTCCTCTTCATTTCTGCCTATTTATGCCCACAGAATGAATCGATGGTTTTGATTTATTTGTCTGGTCAAATCAGCAGTGAATTCTGGTTGATTGCCTCCAAGTGAGTGTTCATGTCCAGAAATTGGCCCTTAGCAATTCTTTTGGAAACTGGCAGGCCCCAGTTGGCAATCACTCCCTTATGGTTAGGGAATCTTCCCAGGGGTTATATCTTGGTCACTCATCTCCTATTCCACAAGCTTAGTGGAGACATTGGGCTGAGTGTGAAAGAGCCCCCTATTGCTTGTAGTTAACCTTCTATAAAGAAGTTGTTCAAACTCAATTATAAAACATTATTTGTACTTGTAAGTCAGGGGAAAAAAAAACAGAGTTATTCTGGCAGGCTGGCTGAGAAAGTGATTTTTCCTGGTTTCTGGGTGGGTTGCCTAGTTAATAGGAGTGTCACACCTGAAAGATAACACCTGAAACACTTTACATTTTCGCCTATTAAATTTCATCCTGTTTGACTTGGCCCATGATTCAGCTTGTCGAGTCCTTTTGGATCTTGGTTTTGTTATCCTACATATAAATGCCAAGATAAAATTACCAGCCACAAAGTCCTGGAACGCAGCCAATCCACCAGGGTTGAAGCACAGCTGACCGCAACATAAATCCATTGGATTGGGACAATAGCTTTTGTGTAGGGAGTTGGAAGGAGAAGACAAGGACCAACCTTTCACAAGGGTACAGCAGACAGCATCTAATCTGGTATAATTTACAGGTACTCACAGCCCCTCTGCTTCCAACTCTTCTCTTCACGTGCCTAGGTTACTGCCTGCAATTCTCACCATCCCTTTCATCACCTTCCTCTTCCTTCAATTAAGAGATTTAAGGCTCCTGGTGAAATGCAAATTTTACCCCTTGGTGGTGGCCACTTAGCACAGGACATGAGCATTGTACATGCATTAATTTGTTTAAAAATTTTTTTGTTTATTTTTAGTTTACAACATTCATTTCCACAAGATTTTGAGTTACAGATTTTCTCCCCATCTTTTCCCTACCCACCACCCCAAAAAAGCAATCCCACTGAATACCCCCTCCCCCAATCCGGATGGATCTCCCTTCTTCAGTGCCTGTATATCTTATTTCCCAGTACATGCATTAATTTGTAACATTAGCCCTGAGAGTGGACCCTGTGAGGATGGGTCAAAGGACAGATAAGTTTTGATGGCACATTGTTATGTAGTCATGTGTAGTGCAGGACATAGAATTAGGAAAACCTGGGCTCAAATCCCAATGCAGTCATTTGCTCGCTGTGTTCCTGGGCAAACCTTTTCACTCCTTCATATTCAAGTTTCCTCCTCTATAAAAGAGGAATGATAATAGCACCTGCCTTGTAAGGTTATTATGAAGATTAAATGAGATAATGTATGCAGAAAGCTTTGCAAACCTCAAACTGCTACACATATGTGAGCTATTATTATGACGAGGAAGGGGGAGTCTTGAAAGGGCTTGAGATGCTTCTTGCAGGGCAGGGGTGGAGTGGGTAGCTTTGGGCAGATGGGAGGAAAGAGATGAGGGCATATGCCTTGGGGGTGGTGGGGGAGGGATTTTATAGGATAACGAGATCACAGGAGGAAGAACTTCAAAGGGTATTCTAGTTTAACACCCTCATTTTACAGATGAGGAAACTGAGGCCCAGGGTGTTATGTGAGGTGCTTAAGGTCATAGGGTGCTCAAAGGATCATAGATCTAAGCCTGGAAATGATCTGTTATTTCATTAAAGGTGGGGAAACTGAGGCAGGAGAGGTTAAATGACTTGAGATTACACAAGTATTAAGGAGAGAAACAATTTAAAGCCAGGTATTTTTAGTCTGAGTCCAGTGCTTTCCCCACTGCATCAAAATGTCAGAAGAGAAAAAGGAAGCATTGAAAAGATGATGGATGGACATTAAAGACCAACTTTTCTTACTTCCCAGCTTTACCAGTCAAATAGATGTTAACTATTAGAATGCTAGAGAGAAGAAAGGTTTCAAGGACACAGTTAAGTAGAATTTCCAGCCATCAACCTCAAACCAAAGCCATGAATTGCTTAAAAAAATGGAAGTAACTTGCATCTTAGGTTGTCATGAAGGCCTCTACTTAGGTCAGTCAAGGAGCAATGTAGTGTAATGGATAAGCCAATGATCTGGGTTCTAATTCTGTCTTTGATACTCTGGCTGGGGGCAGGTCACTTAACCTCTCACTGCCACAGGTAATTCTCTAAGATTATGTTATAATGAGGTCACCATTTCCACAATACTAATGAAATTATAGCATCAGAAAAAAGCACAAACTGAAAAAGTTATGATAAAAATTCAAAAAACATTACTAAACTCTAGAAAAAAATGAATTCAATCCTGCCTTAAGGATATGTATTTGTACTCCCAAGAGCCTACCACAATGCCTAACATCTAGTAAGAATTTAATAAATGTTGAAATCTCTTGGCATTGACTAAGACTCACCTTTGCTGGACTAGGTTGACTGGGCCATTTATTCTTTCCTTGCCCTTTAATGGAACCAGTTAGGTATTGCCTTCCATGCCAAGTATATAATTCATTATGCAATTCTATGTTAAATCATAGCCTCTAATGAAGTTGTCCATTGCTGCTGTTATCAATGAGCCTTTCATGGAAGTCAATTAGAAGTGATAGTGATTACTAAGGCATAAAGCATCTTTGTTCTAAAGTTGGCAGGTTGCTTGAGACCAAGGCATAATAAAGTCTGTCAAGACCAGAAGACCTAGATTTGGGGGAAGGCCTATGACACATGTTCACAAGGAGAAGAATATGTACTGGATTTCACCCCTCTCCTCATGTATAATAACATTTAAGAGTGTTCCTGAGCCAAACTGTGATAGGAGGTCCACCTCCTTTTCCATAGCTCACTCCTTCCCCTTGGAACCCTCTCTTTTCCAACTATGAGAAAGAACATATAGATATGATTGCTGAACTTGGAAAATGAGAAAGACTACACGGGATAGAGGGGAACAAATGTATTGTGTGCTTAGAGTTGGAAGGAACATTAGAGTCCATCTGGTCCAAAGTCCAGTCAAATGACTTATCTAGGCTCACACAGGTAGTCATAATCAAAGGAAAAATTTGAACCCAGGTTCTCTGACTGCAGAGGCAAGCAATTTTCCCCAATGTGCCATACTGCCAATTTTTTTTTTAAGATGAATAAGGATGCTAAACACTATTCAGGGGATCCTTATGGCCATCCCTGGCAAAATCTAAGATTAGATCACTGCTTCTAGAGAGGTCGAAGCTGGTAGATCACAGACTTGAGCGTTCTGAGATGCAGCAGAGCCAATGCTGGTCAGGTGTCCAAGCTATGTCTGGCACCAGCCTCACTCTCTAGTCACATGGATTATAGGCATGTGTTATTTAAGAAGTACCTTATTCAGGGTCAAGGGGCATTGCCAACAGAGCCAGGATTAGAATTCCAGTCTCCAAACTTTAAGTTAAGAGTTCTTTCTACAACACTCAACTTCCTGATAATGAAAAGATAATAATATTGGGAGCCTAAAAGACACATAGACTTTTAGGGCTACATGATAAACCAAACCTTGTAAAATGGACCATAACAGCAATAAATGTAAAATCTTACACTTAGGTGAAAAAGAGTCATAGGATTAGGGTTAGGGACAAGGGTTTGAGAAGGATTTTTGTTGTTGTTTTTTGGTTATTTTTTCAGTCATTTCTAACTCTTGATGATCCCATTTGGGCTTTTCTTTTCTTTTTTTTGCTTTTTGGAGGGCAATTGGGGTTAAGTGACTTGCCCAAGATCACACGGCTAGTTTTTGTGTTAAGTGTCTGAGGTTGGATTTGAACTCAGGTCCTCCTGACTCCAGGGCTAGTCCTCTATTCACTGCACCACCTAGCCACCCCAGTTGGGCTTTTCTTGGCAAAGATACTGAAGTAGTTTGCCATTTCCTTCTCCAGCTTATTTTACATCCAGCTCATTTTACAGATGAAGAACTGAGGCAAACAGGGTTCAGTAACTCATCCAGGGTCATACAGCTAAAAATTATCTGAGGCCAGATATGAAGTCATGAAGATGAGCCTTCCTGATTCCAGGCAAGGTGCTCTATGCACTGTACCACCTAAGCCAGGGATGAAGAACCTGTGACCTCGAGGCCACATATTGGCCCTCTACCTAGAGGTGTGGCCCTTTGACTGAATTCAAACTTCACAGAACAAATCCCCTCAATAAAAGGATTTGTTCTGTAAAACTTGGACTCAGTCAAAAGGCTGCACACAAGGACCTAGAAGGTCACATGTGACCTCAAAGCTGCAGGTTCTCCAGCCCTGCATTTATATGAAAAAGTCCTGAGGATTTTATTTGACTAAAAGCTTAACAAAAGTGGACAGTTACACAGAAGTCAAAATGCTAATGCAAACAGGCTATATTAACACGAATATGTAATCTATAAAAAAAGGAAGGTACTGTTTTCCTCTACTATATTCCATGTTAGTGAGGTCACACCTAGAGTATTTTGTTCAGTCCTAGGAGTAGAGCAGATCTAGGGTAAAATGACTATAATGTTAAGAAAACTTGAAAACATATAATATAAAGAAGATTGGAAAGGCTAGAGATGTTTAAATTGGAAATGAAAATGCTTGGTAGAGATACATGATATTTTCTTACTTTGAAAGCTGCCTTAGATTATTTGAAGGGCTGTTATATGGAAGAGGGATTGGATTTTTCCTACGGCATTCCAGAGGGGAGAACTTGGCCCGATGATAGAATTTACATGAGACAGATTTCAAATCAGTATCAGGGAAAAAAAAAACAACCAACTTCTTACCATTTAGAACTTTTTGAAAACATAATGGAATGCTTTGTGCTATAATAAGTTCCCTATAGCTAAAAGCTGTCAAGCTGAAGTTGGATAGCTACTTGTTCAGGATATATTAGAAGGGATTCTTGCTTTGTGAAGGGGGTTAAACCAGACAACCTCCCATGTTTCTTTCAAACTCCGAGATTTTAAAATTTTGTGTTTCTTGTGGCCCATCTGGTGCTAAAAAAGACTTGAGACTTATACACATGGTTACTGAAGTTGGGGGAAGAGTTGCATGGTAAGAGAAATTGGTGATATGAAGAACACTGAAGAACCTTGAGATACTTATAAGACTAGCATGGTAAGAAAAATTGATTATGTGAAGAATACTGAAGGGCCCAGAAATGCTTATGTTGGAGAAAGGAGAACTGAGTAGGCAGGGGATACATGACAGTTCATGTACTATCTTCTGGCTTCCCAAAGTATTCCCTCTCTGGGCTAACTCCAATTTAAACATAATCCCCCCTTTTCACCTTTCTATTTTCCTACTCTACTCCAAAAATGCCCCATTCTTTCAGTTAGGCTGATCTCAGCTAAATTCTGGAAGGAAAACAATTCTATTCAACCAATTTGTACTAATGCATGAATTATTGATATCCAGATTAAGAGAAATAGGCCCAAGGGGTGGCAATTATAGGAGGCAGATTTCAGATGGAGGTGGGGGAAGGGTAGCCTAATAAATTTTTTAAAAAGGACTTCTGATTAATTGAGAAATCTTTGCTTGGTGGGATCTCAGGCAATGAGACAAAAATAAATACTTGTATTTATATAGTGCCTTAAAGTTTATAAAGCACTGTATATATTATCCCTTTTGATCTTCACAATAATCCCATGAAATAGAGTCTATTATTATCTCTATTTTACAGGTGAAGAAACTGACTCTGAGAGACGTTAAGTAACTTACTCAGGGTCACCCAGCAAAGTGTCTGAGTCAAGATTCAAACTCAGGTCTCACTGACTCCAACATTCTATTCATTGTATCATCTAGCTGTCTCTTTCCAAAGGGCCAGTGCAGAATTTCAGGCTGAGTTGGGCTTGAGAGAGACTGGACTAGGGAGGGATGCTCCCCCATTACTTGGGGCTGATCTGATTATTGTCCTGTCTGTCATTCACCTGAGATTGGGGGGTCCTGTCTCTAAACCTACATACCTGTTGATTTTCTCCAAAGAACACCTCTGTGGAGATTCTGTAGGCATATAGATAGGACAGTATATTTAGCTGTTCTCAAACCTGATTTGTTTACAGGATTAAAACCTGGCCCACCATTATTATTATTTAGAATTTGCATAGTCAATTTTACTTTCAAAATGCTTTTTATTCATCAATTAGTTATTCATTTATTTAATGCAGTTTTTAATTGTGTGCTTGTTCCTTCCTGCAAAGGTGGAATTATTCAGAGGAACATTTAAAAGAAATTAACAGTATGACAGGGCTTATAATTGTGCTTTAATCTTAAATTAATATCCCTCCTGTTTTCCCGTTACCAGGACAATTATCCAGAACGGTACCAGAAGCAGGAAATTATGTATTGCCCTATATATGGCATTCCCTCCCGGAGAGCAAACCATTTATCACAGCTTTTTAATCTCCGCTGTGTGGAATAGGAGATAAAACATCTCAACAACATTTCAGTGTTTGGAGGAGATTAAAAGACTGCAAACATTTGTGTTTGTTTCACAGGGTCCCTCTGCTGCATCTAAACTGGGTCAGAGTTTAGGGGGGGGGCTGGATACCAAATCAGTAATGCCATTGCTTACCCAGAGACTGTGAGCTTTCTCTGAATGGTTTAAATCTGTAAAATGTTAACTGGAACCTTCTACCCTCTGCCCCCCCAAACCCAGTGCAGGTTTTTTTTTTCCTCAAGACTTTTTACCTGAATTTACCTGAATAGACCTATTATGTCTATTTACCTATTACTATAGTTTGGCTAAAACAATTTGTCATTCTTTGTGACTGTTGACCCATGTTAGTTCAGTTGTTCAGAGCATGGTCAAAGAATCAGGACATGACCATAGTATTATTTCCTAATGCAGGTCAGTTAGCTTTTCCCAGCAAACAGTATATTTTATTATGGTCATAGACTATAGACCTAACTCAGACAGGCTGCTTCATATAGCCTGCTGTTTAGCCACAGGGGAGACCAGGAAAGAGAGTGTGGATGGTTTAATGCAAATCCATCACAACTACTAGAGAAACAATTGAAAGCATATATTCTACTGCCACTGGGTTCCATGATGTTATGTTCATCATGGAGGATAAAACATTGTGATCATAAATGGACCACCTCACAGAGCGGGGCAGACACATTCCAAGGATGCTGAAAAGGCTGAAAGCTCCTTAAAAGTGAAAGTTGGGTTAGTAAAGAGGTAAGAAATGCTATTCTTCTTGCACCTCTTTATCTCCCTTAGAAGTTCTCCTCAAGTACTGTTCCTTTAATGCCTACGTATTAAGTCCCAAGGGGGTATGAGGTCATCACCTGACACTTCTCTACAGGTGGAATCAGATTAATATGAACATCAAGGTCAACTATTATGACATGTACATTCTGGAACTAGCAGGGCTATAATTTAGGAATTTCCCAAGCAAGCAGGTAGTGTGGTACAATCATTGGCTCTGGAGACAGGAGACCTAGGGTTCAAATCCCATTTCCCATACAAAGTCACCTGTGTGACCTTGGCAAGTCATTTAATTGCCCTGACTCTCAGTTTCCTCATGTGTAAATTGAGAAGGTTGGACTACATGACCTTTGAGGTCCCTACCAAATCTGCCTTTATGATCCAATCACCCAACCCCGCCCTCGTTTTACAGATGAGAAAACTGAAGTGAAGAGAGGAAGAAAAAACCAACTCAAGCTCATATACCTAGTAAAAAGCAGAACTGGAATTGCAACCTAGGTCCTCTAAATTTATGTCCAGTGCCCTTCCTGCCAAATAATAATTCTTTCCTAAAGGGATTAGATGTCAGAAAATGGTAACATGCAGCCTTGGGGAGCATATAGAAAGGAGAAAGGGGCTCCCAGTTAGTTGATTTTAAGTCTACCCTGAGTATCACTTTCTGATCTGTGACAGAGCAATTTCAATCTTGGACCTTCTCTTCAATAATAAACTCAATGTTTCATTTTGCTCAAATCTAAAAATTTCCCCTGGGAAGATCAGAGTTTGACTCATATCCCTCAAAGGACCCTCAGACCTCTGCAAACAATAAGGCTAACAAAATCGTTAACCACAGAACAGCCTTATTAAAGGTAGCAAAGATCAGGAAAGGGGTTAGTGTACTAGCCCTTTTATTTTTATTTATTATTTTTTGGAGGGGGGAGGCAAGGCAATTGTGGTTAAGTGACTTGCCCAAGGACACACAGGTAGGGTACTAGCCCTTTTAGCAAGGCAATAGATGTGGTATTATTCCCTTCTGACAAACTCTTTTTTTCATTCAGTTCCAGTCCCTACAACATCTAGAACCAGTTATTGAGGTCCCTTTGATATGAACCATGAGGCTGATGCAAGGATAGATGCTCTCCTCCATTTCTTATCATGGTCCCAAAGCTCTGTGGCTCTCTGGATGGCACAGTCATAAAGGAAGACTTGTAGAGCCCCTGGGAATTGCCATTACCCATTTGGCAGCAGGGTTGCTTATACCAGTTGCCTGCTTCATTTTCTTTGTGGCTACTCTGCCCATAAACCCTGTCTTTCCTTCTTTAACCATATGGTCTAACAAAGAAGAAGCCTCAACTTCCTCATAGTTTCTTTCTTGGAATTCCCTGCTTTTAGTACATGGCAAATCTGGACAGCATACTAAAAAGCACCTTGCCAACGAAAGGTCTGTATCATCAAAGTTATGGCTTTTCTAGTAGCAATGTATGGCTATGACAGTTGGACTATAAGGAAAGCCGAGCACTGCAGAATTGATGCTTTTGAGTTGTGGTGCTGGAGAAAGCTTTTGAGAGCCCTTTGGACAGCAAGGAGATTAAATAAGTCAATACTTAAAGAAATCAATTCAGACTATTCACTGGAAGGTCAAATACTGAAGCTGAAGCTTAAATACTTTGGCCACATAATGAGAAGACAGGACTCATTGGAAAAGACCCTGATGTTGGGAAAGACTGAAGGCAAAAGGAAGAGGGAATGTTAGAGGATGAGATAGTTTCATAGCAGCAATAAACATGAGCTTGGAAGACTTTGAGAGACAGAGGATAGAAGGGTTTGGCATGCTATGGGGTCACAAAGAACTGGACAGGCCTGAAAGTCTAAACAACAACAAAATACTTATGACCTCATCCACCCTGCTCAAAAGGAGAAGGAGTTGTTACCTGAATTCTTTCAAAACTTATAACTTGAATTCTTCTGGCACTTGTCCACTACACATATCAATCAATGAACAAGCATTTGTTAAACACCTACTTCTGGGTACCAGGTACAATGGAGATCATTAAAGATACAAAGAGAAGAAAAAACAGTCCTTCACCCCAAGGTACTTACATTCTACGAGACACATTTTAATATACAGATAGTTGAGCTTCGCTTTTTAAAAATGTCAGCTGGCTCCTCTATTTTCTTCCCTATCTTTTGTCTCCTGGAGCTACTGCCTTCAGCCAATTCTGAGCCCTCATAATGGACCCACACTACACAGCTCAGGGTCTGGAGAAATCAAACAGATTTGTCAAGTGAAGAGTAGATTCTTAGTGGGACCTTCATGTTCCCTTCTCCCTGTGCCCCAGTTTTCTTTTTTTTAAATATAAATTAATTAATTTATTTTTAGTTTTCAACATTCACTTCCATAAGTTTTAAATTTTCCACCCCTCCTTCCCCTTTCCCCTCCCCAAGAAGGCATGCAATCTGATATAGGCTGTACATATACATTTTATTAAACATATTTTCACATTAGTCATGTTGTATAGAAGAATTAGAATGAATGGGAGGAACCATGAGAAAGAAAACCAAACAAAACAAAAAAAGAAAATAGTCTGTTTCTCTCTGCATTCAGACTCCATAGTTTTTTCTCTGGATGTGGATGGCATTTTCCATCATGAGCCCTTTGGAGTTGTTTTAGGTCCTTGCATTTCTGAGAAAGGCTAAGTCTGTCAACCTGCCCCAGTTTTCATCAACAATGACCCTTTTTCTGGGCCTTTCCCAGGGCTCCAGTTTCCCTAAACTACAGTGAACTGATAATTTCATTAATGATAAGGTCTTTGGACTGATAACTGCTCAACATGTTCTTTTTTTCCAGATAAGCTAGTAGAATTTTAACAGAACCCTTCAATTACTTATTCAGCCCTCATGTAAGAATCGCCTTCCTCATATGAAAGGTCTGGTATGGTCTTTGGGCCTTCTCATTTTCTCTGGCTTGTTTTCCTCTATCCAGATGACCGGGAATATAGGTATCCAGAACTCCCCAAGAATAATCATCCCTCTAGGCTCACAAGGTTCAAAAACATGAACAGTTTTATAAGATAACATGTAAAACATTTTGCAAACCTTAAAGTGCTATATAAATGCTAGCTATTATTTATAAGTTAGTGAAACAGAAAGGATTTGTATCTGAGTCCTTAGAAAGAGTGATTCTTCCCTAAAATCTATAGTCTCTATGATTTGTAGGATTTTCACTGGTAGAACTCCAATGCTAGTGGGGCAGTGGGGATTTGTTCCTCTGCATTGCTCCCCCCTTCCATATCTCTTCTGTCTGGATAGCTCTGCTTGCTTCCAATGGTTCTTAGCTCTTGCTACTCGAAGCAAACATCAGTAGCCCAGAGGTCTCACTGTCATTTTGTTCTTGCTCATTTGTGTCTGACTCTTCATGACCCCATTTGGGTTTTCTTGGCGATGATACTGGACTGGTTTACCATATTCTTTTGCAGCTCATTTTACAGGTGAGGAAATGGAGGCAAACAGTGTTAAGTGACTTGCCCAAGGTCACACAGCTAATAAGTGTCTGAGGCAAGATTTGAACTCAGGAAGGTGAGTCTTCCTGACTCCAGGCTTGGTGTTCTATTCACTGCACCACTTAGGTGCCCCCATTATCCTTTAGGTGCTTCCCTTATTGTTCTCCTCTTGGCACTCAGTTCTTACTCTGTCTGTTGAAAAATTGGTTAATATATCCTGTTGAATTATTCAGATATTGAGGTGATGGAAATGGTTCATTGGATCACTGAATCTTAGCATTAAAAGGAACTTCAGCAACTTTCTAGTCCAACCCATATATGAACAAGAATAAAGAATGCTAGAGTTGTAGTCAGAGGGCCTGTATTCAAATCTTGGACTCTGCCACTTAAGACCTATATCATCTTGGGCAAGGCACTTATCTGTCCTGCACCTCAGTTTTCTCATCTATTAAATGTGAGGATTTGCCTAGATGGCTTCTGAGGTCCCTTTTGATTGCCCTGGGTACAAAAGGCTTCAGAGGATCCCAACTGGTTCCTGAAACTTTGAACTGAAAGACCAGAAGAATGACCAACATGGCCCAAATCAGAAAACTGTACTTAACAGAACCAATGGTATCATCGATGAATATCCCTTCTCTGCTCTGACTAGTTAAGTAAACTTTCTTTTTGCTAACTGTTAGATGGAAACTGATAGATGTTAGATGTCAAGTGTCTCATTTCATTCAAATCTCAAACCTGAACCATCAGAATGCCTGGTGAACAATGACCTGCTATAGCCTCCCTAGTTCTGAATCTTGTGCCTTTCTCAATTCCATCTAAGCTTGAATTACCCTTCCATACTGATGACTTCTTGAGTTTGAAGTATACTAAAATTCTAAGGTATTTTTTCTGAAAAAACAAAAAAACAAACCAAATGAGAAAAACAACCCAAAACTGTCATCACGCCTTCCTTTGTAGAGCTGTTTTTTTTTCCAATTTCCAGTATAAGTTGACTTTACCATTATTCTTATTGATTTTCATCTTATTTCATCTATTTACTGACTTGCATTTCCAAATTTGTTCTTTGGTAGAGGGAAGTGAAGTTAAATATCTAATGCTCTAGATGAGTATCTGGCAATGTCAATGGAACACTCTAAACCCCCCATATCATCAGTTAGCTTCCTGAATATTTGTTTGTCTGAGATTGAAAAAAAATGTATCAATAAGCTTGATCCAGAAGGTAAAGATGGGTGAAGACACTGTTCTTATCTGGAACCATTAGGGGAACAGATACAGTGGTGGGAAACTCCTAGACTAGAGAGGATTGGGGGTCAGGAAAGAAGTATCGTAACTTTAATATAGAATCATTGAAAGAGTTAAAGGTTATGTGGTCTGGGATGAGGTATATTTCTTTTATATGAAATTTCGATTATTTTATACTTTGTGTTAATTCTGAATTTGTATATCTTCTTTTCCTTTGAAAATAAATTGTAGAAAATAAACTTCTATGGTTTGGGTTGTGTTGAGACAAGAGGAAGAAGGGAAGAGGGAACAGATGCTAGTGTTGTGGGGGGGGGCTCTGTCCACCCAAAAACTAATGGGGTTTCATGATGTGTTGTGGTGGAACCATCTCAAAGAATTCAGAGTCAAACCATCTCTAATCCAAGTAAAGGAATTGATTGAAATTGATGCCTCTCATGAAGCAGGTTAAGTTGCAAGAGGAACCAGCAACTTCAGAGAAAGCAAAATGGATTTTTATAGAGTAAAGGTGCTGATTACACAATCAAAATTTACATATTACTAATATTAAAAAGGCAGCAGAGTTTGTTAAGAGATTAGGTAATAGAGGAGGAGTCCCATCTATAGTTCAGTGGTTAAACATTCTGGTCATGCTGCCCTCCAAATGGATAGCTATTGTGGTTATATCTGGTCAAGATAGATAGTTAGGTATTATAGTCCTGTATTGGGCTAGATGGATGACATAATTGTGATTGAATACAAGAACACACCTGTTTCTGTGGGAAGGGGTCTGGGAGAAGAGGTTCCCATCACATGGACACACCTGTTATTTCCATGGGAACTAAGAGTTCAGGGACATACCTGTTGTTCCAGTGAGCATGGAGGCATATATGAAGAAGTTAGGACATTGGCAGGGAAGCTAGGTAGGTACAGTGGACCTACTGTTCAGTGGTGCCAGGTCTATAATGAAGTTAGAATATTGGGGCTGGGGGCAACTTTATTAGGATTCCATCGCTAGGAAAGTGTCTTGGGAGGAGGAAATAACAAAAAGAAGGGGACATGTTTTTAGAGGAAGATTGCTGAACTCTGGGAGTCACGTCGGCTCAGGGACCAGGAAACTCATGAAATCATATTTATATAATTAGTTCTGTGATACCTCTGACATTCAAGCAAGACTGAGCAATCATAGTTTGCTTTACCTTTAAGGAGGGACATATATCCTTAATACGTGTCCAAACATTGCTATCTCATATCAGTTCACTAATACTTTGTGGTCTGATAAAATACATCAAAAATAAATGGTTATATTTCTAAACAATTTAAAAATGCAGGTTTGAAATTTGAGGACTTTACCAAATTTACCCTAGATTTAGCATGATAGGTAGTGCAGTAGATAGAGTTTTTTACCAAGAGTTAAGAAGACCTGAGTTCCAGTCCCAACTCAAGTACTTAAAAGTGACCCTCTGCAAGTCACTTAAACTTTATTTGCCTCAGTTTCCTTATCTGTAAAATGAAGATAATAATAGCACCTACCTTCCCAGGTTTGTTGTGAAGATCCAATGAGAAAATATTGGTAAAGTGCTTTGCAAACTTTAAAGTGGTATATAAATGCTAGCTATTATTAATTAGGGCTGTAAGGTACAGAGGCCTAGCAAGCCATACAAAAGAAAAGAGCCTTCGGACCAAAGGCAAGGAGAAAAGGATTAAGTTTCTTGGGAAACTGAGTGAGGGTCACCTAGAGTCTAGGACTGGATCTTTGTGTCCCATCCCTTTCACTGGCTTACAGAACAGTGTCCATCTTTTGGTTTGCTGCCTACCTCTCTAGGACCCCCTGACTGACAAAATCCAGCCCTCTACGGGCAGGATATGACATCTCTGGTTATTGACTGTTGTATTTCATCTTCTCACAAGATGGTTGGATTTGGTCCCCAGTACACTTTCTCTTTCCATCTACACATTACACAACTACACATATGTCTTTTTGCTGTCCATTATTTGGTTTCTGATACTTTTGCTTTTTCTTTTAACTGTGATGAGAGCAATTCCCTACTGTGTGTTCTTTTCAGAAATTCATCATGTCTTCTTTGTATATCAATATCTAATTTTTTTGATGGTATAAAGCTCTGGAAAACTGCCCAGCCAACTAATTCTTTCAGGTAGCCTCCCTTAACTTGCACGTGGCAAGAATAGTAATTGTCACCACTTTGATTCCTCTTCAAGGTTTATAAAGTATTTTCTTTGCAGTAACCTTGTCAGGTAGCTAGTGTAGGCATTAGTATACCTATTTCTTAGATGAAGGAATGGAAGCCTAGAGAGGCTGACTGACTTATCTAAAGTCACAGAACTAGTATTTTAACCAGGCCTCATGATTACAAGTCCAGTGTTATGACATGGTGTATTGGGAATGCAAATTTGGAAGATCTTCCCTGCCCCTAGGCTAAAGTGCACCTGAAGCCTGGGGTGGGAGGCTTGTTTTTCAGTAGATACTTCTTGATTGGCCAGTGAGTCAATAAGGTTGTTACATTCTCTGAGCCAGGAGAAGGCTATATAAGCCCTGATGTGTAGCTTTGTTTTGGGGGGCTCACTTTGAGAAGTGTTCTGTGATTTGATCTGTATTCTGGGAAGCCGTTGTCCAGAGGGCCCCCCCCCCCGGCTTTGAAAAACCCAGATGTTGATTTGGTATGGATGTAATGGTTGGACAGTTTGAAATCTGTCTACTAGATCTGTTTCTGTCTTGATAATTCTTCCTGTGTACTTTGAAGTTCGGGGTGCTGACCTTTTCCCCTGAACAAGGTAAACAATATATGTCTGACTGATTAAAGTGAGCTTGTTAACCCATTTTGAGTTGCTTTCCTTTATCAAAGCAGATCCAAGAACCTGTATGGGCAGCAAACCCTGAGGACGTACTTGGGGTGCTTGCTGCTACACATGGCTAGATACTGTCTCGTAACAAGGCACAGAAGCTTGCCTTATACACAATGACTTTCAACTGATAGGGTCACTGTAGGAAACAATCAAGTCATGAACAAACAGTTATTATTACCTGCTTTGTGGATAACACTGTGTCAGGTGCTAGGAAAACAAAGTTTAGACAAGACAAGGTGCCTGTCCTCAGAGAGCTTACTGTCAGGTAGTAGGAAATGTCACCAATAGATGATTCTGATACACAATAGCACAAGACAAATACACTGTAGAATTTCAGAACAGAGTGGTAAGTGAAATCTCATTATGAGAAGGAGCAAGCAGAGAGGTGAAGGATCACAGAAAACTGCTGGGAAGTGGTGACATTTGAGGGGGCTCAAAAGGATGAGCAGGAGCAGAGGAGAAAGGGAGGAAAGGAATTCCAAGGGCAGCACAGCTAGAAAGAAAGTGTCGAGGTGTGTTCAGGAGACAAAGTGCTGTCCATTTTGGAAGAAAAAGAGTATATGGAAAGGAGTAACATGAGATCAAGCTGAAAAGTTGGTTGACACCAGGTTATGGAAGGAGTTGGATGAAAGATAAAGTTCAAACTTTACTTGGAAGGCAATAGCGAGCCATTGAAGACTTCTGTGTATTTTTTTGAGGGAATCACCATGTTTTCAGGTACCCAAGATTTGCGTCCTTTTGTCATTCTCACTCTTATTCACCCAACATATTCAACCAGTTGCCGTATTTTAAGAGTTCATACTTCCCAGGAATCTCTTGATTGTCTTTTCACTTGGACCACCCTACCTCAGGCACTTGTCACCTCCCAGGTGGACTATTGTAATAGACTTAATTAATCTCTACTCCTCAAGTTCTCTCTCACTCTGATCCATTCTGCACACATCCTCCAAAGTGATTTTCCTAAAAAGCAGCAATGACCATGTTTACCCCCCTACTCAATAAACTCCCAGGGCTCTAAGATCAAGTATAATCTTCTATGTCATACAAAACTCTTTACGGCCTTGTCCCACCCACTTTTCTAGCAGTATTGCATTATGCCTCACTCTCCCATGCACTCTTTGGTCCAACCGAACTGGCTTGCTTGCTGTTCCTCGCACCTGACACTCCATCTCACCTCTAGACCTTTGCCCAGATTGTCTCTCCTGCCTGGAGTGCAATTTCTCCTCTTGGAATAGGATTCAGTCTAAGAACCACTTTCTGCATGAAGCCTTCTCTAGTCCTTTTAGTTTCTAATGCCTTCCTCCTCTCCCACAAAGTTACCTTGTATCTGCTGGGAATGGATTTTGTATATACCTATGAATATATGTGTTATTTTCTTCCTTTAAAATTCCTTTCAGTGAGGCATTGCTTTGTTTTAGTCACTGGGTTTTGATAAATGCTTGTTGATTAATCAATTTATTTTTGAGCAGAAGAATGACATGACCAGATCTAGATTTAATAAAGATTATTTTAGTGGTTATATGAAGTTTATGGGGAGAGAGTGGAGGAGGGAAGACCTTAAAAGAAGCTATTGCAAGAGTAGATTGGTAGTTATGAAGGCCTGGACCTTGACCCTGACCCTGCTGGTGGGGAAGTTGAGTCCCTAGTCCATAGCCAGTCTTTCTAAGGCTCTGCTGGGTGAGGTTCAACAGCCCAGATACAGGGGTGACCTGCACCAGCTCCAAGCTGTGTTCCCATTCTCACCTTCCCTCTGAAGTTCTCGGTAGGGACAGTACATCTTCTCTATGGAGAGCCAGTTGGGGGACAAGTTTATGGGGCAAGTGGTTACCTAAAGATGGGAAGAGAAGGATGGGTGGGTATTTGGGGAGAAAATAATATTATTCATGAGAACAAACCCCAAAATGTGAAGCAGTTTTTAGAAAGAATTTTTTTAGGTCAGTTGGTAGAATGAAGAGACAGAAACAAGGTGTGATCCAGGTTCTGGAAGGTTTACATTATGTAGGGTTTTGAGAAAGGTTTCCTTACACAAGCCACATCTAACAAAGGTATCACACAGGTCACACACAAATCACATGAAAAGAATCCAAAACACAAACTTGGGTGAACCCAAAATAGGACCTGGGGGAGGCCAAAATTCCTTATTCTTATCTCTGGTATTCCTAGAAGTTACTGAGGTCAGGTGACATTCTTGGTGCAAACAAGCTTTAATTGCATAAAGTTGGATTTAAATAATAAGAAGTTTTTTCGACAATATAATAAATCATTTTCCTACAATAATAACAACAATGATGATAATGATAACTAAGAAAAATTGTTAAGATTTACAAAGTTCTTTCTTCATGATAGACCTGTGAAGTGGGCAACTCAAGTGTTATTATACCCATCTTACAGGAGAAGATACTAAACTTCTGAGAGGTTAAGATCTGTATTAAATAAATATGTTTTTTTTTCTTTAACCTACAGACCTTTCTGGCTCATGCACAATTTCTCTCTTAGAGTTACTAAGTGCTAGAGACAGGTCTCTTAATTCAGGCTGAACTGGAAGGTCGATGCTTTATTCCCTACCCAACCCCTTTGTACTCACTCAATAAGTACTGGTTGAATTGAACTGAATTCCAGGCAGTCCTAGAGGTGGCTGGGTACTGGATGGAACCAGAATCTTCTGGATTGTACTAGAGAAGGCAGGACACCAAACTCACTTATGCTTTATGAGTCATGATGTGATAAAACTGAGTCCCAGAAACATTAAATAACTTGTCCAAAATCATATGACTAATAAGAGACAGAATTGGGATTTCAAAGCCCAGATCCTATGGCTTCTGTACCACTGCTCTCGGTACCATATCACAATGACTACTTATTATGGAGTAGCTGTGAAACTTGACTTGCTAAATGTCCCACAGTACAGTTTTACTGTACAGCTTTCTCTTCTTCTTGCCTCCCCCATGGGTCTTGGGGGCCTTAGGAGATCTTCCCTTTCTGTTCCTTGTAGATATTTGGAGTGCTATGAAGCCAGTGGAGAATCAGAACTAGAAAGAGGCCCTTGTATACTCATGGAGACCGAGGGCCCAGAAGTGGAGTTGCAAATAGAATCAGGTCTCCTGGGGCCAAATGAGCCATTGGCCTTCTTGACCCCCATTCACAATGTAAGCTTTGCTCAGTACATCAAGTAATAGAGAAAAAAGAACTGGGATGGTTTTTTACAACGGGAGCAGACAGAGGCAAATCTAATAAAGGGAAAATATGATGGGCCAGGAAATTCTTGACCAGAAGTTGAGTTAGTGGGAGATACAGGGCAAAATACAAAGTAGGCTTTTAGAAATGCTATCATAATAACATGTTTTCATAGCATTTTAAGGTTTTTGTTAAACATTTTGTTGATGGCTTTTGTTTTTACATTGTAGTAATTTCTGAAGACATCTCTCCTCCTTTACCCAGTGAAATTTCCTTTATCACAATAAAAAAAGAAAAAAATTAAGCAAAATAAGCTGTCATGTTAATTATATTTGATGTGTGCTTTTTGGTTTAACATCAACCCTGTGAGGTAGATAGTACAAGTGTTATTATCTCCATTTTACAGATGAGAAAACAAGCTTTGGGGAGGTTAAGTGATTAGCCCATGATTTCCTTGCTAGAAAGTGGGCCAGGAGTATTGCATAGCTTGTTTTTACAGTTCATTGAATGTTGTCTCTTCCATTACATTGTGAGTTCCTTTAGGACACGGACTGTCTTTTGCTTCTTTTTGTATCTCTGGCACCTGGCACATTGCCGGGCAAATAATATTGCTTAATAAATGTTTATGGATTGATTGATTTGAACCTGGCTTATCTCCTTCTAGGCCCAAAGTTCTCTTGTTTTCTAATTGTTTTGCATCCATAAGATTTCCTGACGTTCTGCCTCTCATTTTGAATCCTATGTTGCTATGTGATTTTGGGTGAATGACTTTATTTCTCTGGTTCTCCATTTTTTATCTGTAAAACAAGAAGATTTAATGGTCTCTAAATTTCTCCCAGCTCCAACTCCTTTGATCCTATATGTCTTGTCTCCTCAACAAGACTATAAGTTTCTTGAGGGAAAGGACTTTGACTTTTTTGGTGTGCACTTTTAAAAATCTCCTTAAGCCACTCAGCATCATTCTTGGCACATCCCAAACATTTATGTTTCATAAACTGATGAAGCTTTAATATTAAGTGAAGTAGAGAATCTCCCCTCATCCTGAATAGCTTCTATGGTTTAAAACTTCAATTATGTCCCCAAGGGCCTCTCTCTACCCCCAAGTCTTAATGCTTTTAGGTGACCCTTCTGGCTCCCTATTGCTCATTGTGCCTGAAGGTCAAACAGCAGGGAACTGGGTCTACATCTTACAAAAAACACAAATAGAAACTGTGACCTGAGTTATAAGAACAGAAATAATAACAATGATATTTCCTTTTTGGCCCAGAGAAGTGACTGTGTTGGGGTAGAAACTTCCAGGGAGCTATCTCCTTTTACCAGGGCACACATATCAGTAACCTTTCTGCCACTTAGAGTCTTTGGATGTGCCTGTGCCTTGGAAAGGATAAGGTGCTTGCCAAGTCCCTTAGCCAGTGTAAGTTAGCAGCATGATTTGAGCCAGGTTTTTGTGACTTTGAGGTTGCCACATTGATGGCACAATGGATGATGATGATGACAGCTGTGGTGGGGTGTTGGCAACAGTCATGGGTGGTTGTGGGTTTCATGGTTTGTTGTGGCAAAATAATTATTTAGGGACCACATCTATGCTTAGTTAGCTGGAAAGGACATAAATTCTGCCACTGATTCAAGTTCTTCTAGAGCCTTCAAAGACACACAGTGAGACACCAGAGTGGAATTTTATGAAGGTCACAGAGAACCCAAGTACTGCACGTGTAAGCACAAGATATAAAAGTCCTTAGAAGAAGGTCTCTGGTGCATTGGATAGATTCTCTGGGAAGGGTCTATGGGAGAATAACAATCATAACAATAATAGCTAGCATTTACATGTGCTTTAAGGTTTGAAAACACTTTACAAATATTCTCTCATTTTACCCTCACAACAATCACGTGAAATAGGTGCTATGATTACCCCCATTTTATATATAAGGAAACTGAGGCAGACAGTGGTTAAGTGACTTGCCTGCAGTCATACAGTCAATAAATATTTCCAACTGGATTAGAACTTAGAGCTTTCTGACTCCAGGTCCAGAACTCTATCCAAATCACACAGGATGAGAAGGCATGAATGGGCTTGTGATAGTAATGGAATATAAAGATCCCCCTGTATTGGCTTGGTTTTCAAATTGATTGTGTTAAAACCCAGAGCTTGTTAATCCCGCCTGTGGGATGGACTTGTTGATGTGAAAAGAGAGTCCTGAACTGGGAGGAGCTGGTGATGTAGATCTGGAGAGACACAAGAGAGAGGCAGAAGAACTTTTTGGAAGCAGCACCTCGTGGAGGCAGAGGGAGACTGAGAGAATTGCTGGGGGCCACTTTGAATTGCCCTGGACTTTTGAGACCTGCCCCCTGAGCTGCCAAGACATTGCTGGTACTTTGTCTGTCTGTTTTGATGTTGTTTTGCCAGATTTGTCCACTGGTGAAAGACAGTCCTTTTGTTGAAGAAGTCCTGGAACCTGGCTTTTGGTTAAGAAGCCCTGAGACTGTCCTGCAGACAGAGAGTGAATACTGTCCACTGGTGAAGGACAGTGCTGTTGTTGCAGGGGTCTGGGAACCTTTCTGTTGGTTCAGAGCTACTGAGGCTGTCCTGCAGACAGAGAGTGAATACTGTCCACTGGTGAAGGAGAGTGCTGTTGAATGTGATAGTAATGGAATATAAAGATTCCCCTGTATTGGCTTGGTTTTCAAATTGATTGTGTTAAAACCCAGAGCTTGTCAATCCCACCTGTGGGATGGACTTGTTGATGTGAAAAGAGAGTCCTGAACTGGGAGGTGCTGCTTCCAAAAAAGTTCTTCTGCCTCTCTCTTGTGTCTCTCCAAATCTATGTCACCAGCTCCCCCCAGTTCAGGACTCTTTTCACATCAACAAGTCCATTCCACAGGTGGGATTAACAAGCTATGGGTTTAAACACAATCAATTTGAAAACCAAGCCAATACAGGGGAATCTTTATATTCCATTACTATCACAGGGCTGCAATTTGTGTTAGTGGAGGGAGTCTCCAAATCTAGGAAATCATGGATCCATGAAAGTAAACAATAATGGTGATGCTACTGCTAATAATAGCCTTAGAGTTGACAGTATGTTTTCTCACAGTAGTCCTACAAACTACAGGGTGCAGGTAATATTATTTCCATTTTACAATTGAGGAAATGGAGGCTTACGGGTGTGAAGTCACCCTAATTCACATAGATTGCAGATAGCAGAGCAAGAATTTACATTCAAGTCCTCTGTCTCCAAAGCCCATCACCACATAGTGTGGGAATATCACACCTTAGTTCCAGTTCTTTTCATCTCAAATCTGGTGCCCTAATGCCTCTCCCCACTCCCCAAGAAAGTAAAAGGACAATGTGAGCTGGAAACAGATTGGGCTTTTGATGGACAAAAATAATCTTTCATTGTAAGACTAATAGTAAGATCGTAAAATCTTAAGATAGCATCAATATTTATTTAGTTCAAAAGTCAATGGATGAGGAAATATTTTTTCTTATTGGAAATTCCTTGTTTAGCAATATGCTGTTAGTACAATGAGAGCCACCACCTGGGATTAGTTTAAGACATTGCCACTTCTGCAATAAGGAAGAACAAGTAATCCCTTAATGCTCAATTACAACATTCCTTTATCCAAAGGACATTGGAAATAACTTTTCCTCTCCTTTTTTTTGGACTTATTGAGAAATCATTGTGGGTGGGGAATTCAACAGTCACAGTGTTCATTATTTGAAAAACTTTTCGAACTGCTGATAATCAGAGGATCTGGATGCTGTGTTGCATTTGAGGTCAGGCAGAACATGTGTAACCTAGATTTTATAGAGATAGATGCTTTCAATTTCTCATCCTATGAGACCCTGTACTGGTGCCAGTGTATCCCATATCATCACTGAATTCGATGGTTGGAAGCTTCTTTGTTGGCCATCTAGTTCAACTAATGTAGAGAGGGATCTCCTGCATTGACTTACCTGATTGTTGTTGATCAATAAACATTCATTAAATACCTTCTATATATCAGGCACTATACTAAGCACTAGGGATACAGTGAAGGCAAAAGACAGTCCCTGACCTCAAGGGGCTGACAATCTAATGGGGAAGATAGCACAAAAGGAAGTAAGCCCTGCCTGAAGACGTCCAAGGAGGAGTAGCCCACTGCCTCTCAAGATAGTCACCATTTCCATGTCCATACTAATAACTGGACCAGTGACTCATTTCATTGAGTTTATATATTCTCTGTCCATGGGCTTGAGGAACTTAGTCTTTAATTTCAATATGGTCCAGTTGTTGTTCTCATAATTCTTGCTATATAACCACCCAATGTTTATTGGATAAACTGCCTCTGGATACTCTCTTGCCTGTGACCTTTTTATTTCTTGCATGAGCACATAGGGTAATTCCTTATATCATTATTTCTTTGGATTAATGGGTGATGATGAGCTCCATCTCTCTGTTCTTCATTATGGATAAACATCCCAAGGTTTAGCCTTCTATCATAGACAACTCTATGGAGATGAATATTTCTGCAGTCAGTCTGGCTGCCACTAAAACTAGGTAAAATATAATGGTTAACTAGAAGAATTGATTCACTTATCCACTGCAAAATAAGCTACCCATTAATTCTTGTGCTCTCTCACCTTACTTCATAGATTATATTGGGAGCATTGGTCTTTGGCTAGTGGGCAGCACCTATGGTTGGAGAGGTGCCTGTGTTGTCTATGGTGTTGAATATTTTCACCACAAGGGCATACTTTAGTTGCAGCTGAGCTATTTCATTCTCCTGGAAGGGTTGTCTTGACCTCTTAGTGCACAGAAAATGCCAACAGGCACTTCTATATGCTTGGGTGGATCATTGGTTTGAACCACTGAGCAGCAATTCCACATTGAAGAATATTTTTTTCCATTTCTTAAAAATAAGTATTTTTATGACTCCCTACTCCCCCCTCCCCATTTTGGACAATGTCTTCCAATCATTTCTATTAGCTGTTCATCTCAATAACCCTGGGGAATAGACCAGTATTAATGGTTTTGCTGTAGAAGGAAAAAGAGATTTACTTGAAAATAACATAATTTTAAATGTGTCTGCTATATTATGAAGGGTAAAAATAACATAAAGGCACATGTCTATATGTCTGTGTTGTTGTTTACCTCTATCTAGTTCTAATTATGTTATTACAATGTTCATGACCATGAATAATGGCACAGATATATCCTCATTTTACAGATAAGTAATCTGTGAAGCTTAAAGGGGTTAAGGAATGTGCCCCAGCAGTAGAATATAAAACTTTCTTAGGCAACTAGGTGGTACAGTGGATAGAGCATGGACCTTGGAATAGGAAAGACATTTTTTCAGACATTTACTAACTGAGTGATCCTGGGCAAATCACTTAACCTCTGCCTGGCTCAGTTTCCTCAACTGTAAAGTGGGAATAAGAATAGTACCTATCTCTTAGGGTTGTTGTGAGGATCAAATGTGATAATATTTGTAAAGCACTTAGCACAGTTGCCCAGCATGTAGGAGCACATAATATATGCTTGTTCGCCTCCTTTTTCCTTCTCCCTTCTGACTCCAGGTTCTTCTAACTCTAAATTTTTAATCACGTGATCCTATAATAGTAATACAAAAATTAAGTTGCTTCTGAAGAGGGCACAGAGCAACAGATTTTAGGAATCCCTTTTTAAAATTAGATACCTTTGGGGCAAGCCATATCACTTCATGCTTTATCTTGTCTCACATTTATTCAAATACATGTTAGATTCTCCCTACCTGCCTCCCCACATTAGGCTATAAGCTTCTTGGGTATGGGGACTACATAATTTTCCATAGTTATATCCCCATCAACCAGTGTGTGCCTTATACATAGTGAGTACTTGATAAATGTTTGTTTAATTGAATCATATTTTATATATATTTATCTAGCTTGATGACATAGAGAGTAGAAGTTTTGGGGGACAGAATTAAACTGAGGAGGAGATTATACCAAACCCAGATCTTACATATACACACATGCATATTTTTCAAAAGTTCAAAGAGGTTATTTCCTTTTTGGTTTTGTCAACAATCCAGGATCACTTTTGATATGGGGTAAAAACTATTTCCCCATATGTTGCAAGGGTTAGTGAAATGCAATTTTGGGACGTTTCCATAAAAAAAAAGTATGAAAACAAAATCCTGTAAGATGCAAGTGTGGAATGTCCCATTACTCACTGTGAGCCTTAACACTAGAGAGAACACACAGTTTTAGAATATATTTTATAAATCATACACTGTGTGATTTCCTTCCCTCTGAACTTTCTCCCATTTCTAAGTCAGGTAATAACTAGCAGATCTGTTGTTTCTCCAGAACAAAGGTATTTTCAGAGGGACTGATCAAACCATTATTATTAATAATCTCATTATCCAGGCATCACCAGTGCTCTCATGCTTCTATGGCTACTGAATAAATTAGATTATTCTGAAGATTGTAAAGAAAAAAAGAAGAGAGGAGACCACCATAAGCCTAATGGGAGGATCATTCCTCCCAGACCAGAGTATTGTGGTGTGTGTGTGTGTGTGTGTGTGTGTGTGTGTGTGTGTGTGTGTGTGTGTGTGTGTGTGTGTGT
>NW_027187341.1:10623722-10638431 GCF_028583685.1 Petaurus breviceps papuanus | reverse complement strand
TGTGTGTGTGTGTGTGTGTGTGTGTGTGTGTGTGTGTGTGTGTGTGTAGTACGTGGATAGAGGAGGGACTGGGGGAATTGCTCTACTATTCATAAAAACAATACCCTGAATCTTAATGCTTTAATGTATAACAAAGTGCTCTCCTTACAAAAACCTTTTTAAGTGGTTAATGTAGATGTCATTATTTCCACCCATTTCCCTCTCCAATGATAGCCAACATTTAAATTCTGCACCTCGATCTTAACCCTTTACAAAGTGCTTTACATTTACTAATCACTTAAGAATAACAATCTCCCTGTGGGGTCCAGTCCCGGTACAAAGAATCATCCCCATTTTACTGAGAAGGCAATTGAGATCCCAAGAAGACAGAAAGGTCTACAGCATTAGGTTAAATCTAATAAGATGAAATTTAATAGGGATAAAGCTAAAGTCTTATACTTAAAGAAAATCAGTGTCACATGCACAAAATGGAAGAAATGTGGCCGTTCTGAAGTTCATCTCATAAAAATATAGGGGTTTTAGTGTAAGTTCAATAGGAGTCCCCAAAATGTGATATGGCAGCCAAAAGTCTCCCCAAATAAAAAAACAGACAACAACCCCAAATACAACTTTCAACTACATTAGGTGAATCATAGCATACAAGAATAAGGTATTGGCCATCCCTCTAGATTTTGATCTGTTCCTACTATATCCACAATACTATGTTCAGTTTGGGTCCCACCTTTTAAGAAGGTTGGATAAATTGGAGAGGGTCCAAAGGAGGGTAACAAGGAGAATGAAAGTCCTGGAGTCCATATCATGTGAGGAAAGGTTGAAGGAACCAGAGACAAAGAGGAGGATTTCATTGGGAGGTAGACCAGGTGCTCCTCCCTCACACTTAGGGAGAACTTATTTCCCAACCTGATTAAGAGGAACAAATTCAGGGTGTAATACTTTGTCTCTGAGCAGGGGACTCTGCGTGCTCAGCTCTCTCCTCCAGATAGCAGGCAATATATTGAGAGACCCAGGGTTGTTCCCTCCTTTATTTAAAAAAGGAATAGTGTATTTCTGAGTCTTAGAGATGAAAGGAAGTTTGAGATATCATCTCCCTATTTTCAGGCAGGTAAGGGGCTATCTCTGTTTTTAGTCTCAGGCAGATGAATGGACTTGCCCAGAATCATTAATCTAGAAAATGATATGACCATGACTCAAATCTAGGTCTCCTACCTCCTAATCCATTACTTAACCCAGAGGGGTTACACCTCAGTTTCCTTGTCTATTATATTTGTACTACCAACCACATAGGGCAGTTGTTAGTTAAGCATTCTGTAAGCTTTAACTACATCTATAAATAAATAAGACAAATAGATGGCACAGTGGATAGAGTACCAGGCTTGGAGTCAGTAAGACTCATCTTCCTAAATTCAAATCTGTCCTCAGACACTTACCAGCTGTGCGACCCTGGGCAAGTCATTTAACCCTGCTTGCCCCAGCTCCACATATATAAAAAATGGAGAAGGAAATGACAAAGCACTCCACTATCTTTGCCAAGAAAACCCCAAATGGGGTCATGAAGAATCAGATACAACTGAAATGACCGAACAACAATAAATAAGTGTGATATTGTATTGGGTACAAGGAAGGCATTGCTAAGAAAGGGCATGAAGACAGAGATAGTTACATGTAGAGTCTGCTGAAACCTGGGAAGGGTGGAAGAGTACCAATTGAGAGTGGGGATGGCGATTGGAATTCAGGAAAGGGAGGACAAATTTTCTTTTCTTGCTAGAGTTCAGGAAACATGTCCTACTGGTCAGAAGAGGCAATTCTACCTTCAGTACTACCTGGACAACTCAAAGCACTTGCCTTGGTTACTTAACTTTAGTTTTCTCATCTATTATACAAGGCTAATGATAGTATTTGCCCCAACAGTGTGGTTGTGAAGCTCAAATGGGATGATGTGTATAAAGTGCTTTCCAATCCAGCCTTTACTTACGCAGCTGCCAAAGTGACCTAATGCTCAGGTCTGATCATGCCATCCTCCTACTACTCAATAAACTGCAGTGGCTCCCTATTACCTCTAAGTAATCAAGTATAAGCTCCTCTATTGGGCATTTAAAGCTCTTCACAACTCGGTTTCATCTTGTCTTCCAGACTTCCTACACTACACATTGTTCCCCTTCATATATTCTGTGATCCAGTCAAATCACCCATCTCTCATCACCCACTTCTGAACTTTTGTGCTGGCTTTTCCCCATGCTTGTAATTTTCTCTCTCCTCACCTCTGCCAGCAGGAAAAGATTATGTGGCTATACATGGGACCCTGAGCCATTTGAAATGGTAGTTATAGAGCACCCAGGGCACCTCTGGGTACTGAATGGTGAGCCCCATTGTGTGTCTGCACTCCATTTTGTAACATATGTCCATAAATGAGAAGAAAGTACTAGAAAAGAAAAGACATATAGTTTTCTTTCCTCCATGTGGCCTAAGGTGGGGTCTTATGCATAGGAACTGTTTTGATCCAGTCTTTTTTTCAAATAAAGTACAGTTCTGGGAACCAGATATTGCATTTTCCAAAGGATTGTAAAAGTTAATATTGGCAAGAGATAACTGGCTGTGGTGTGGTGTGTACAATGCTGTTAATTTATAAAGTGAGACCATGAGTCATTCTTATCTGTGTGTGTGTGTGTGTGTGTGTGTGTGTGTGTAATACTCTGTGAGAAATGACCATAAGTCACTTGTTCAGAGGAATTTCGTTTTTAGGGAAATTCCCATTGAATACTATAAAAGCCTTCACAGAACTCCCCCTAAACATTGCCTACTCCAGCAAGGAAGGCAAGATGAAGACAGTAGGCCTAGCTTTCTTGCTAGCCTTTCTGCACCTGCAGACCACCCCCATCACTGGGCAGCTGCACTCTGAGGTAAGAAGAATCTTTGAATCCTAACTTCCAGTCTTCTCATCCACTCTAATGTCTTCTTTCTGCTCTCTGAGAGTCTCAGTAATTGTTCATATTTGCCTTGTCTTATGGATTTGCCAAATAATTTTGACTCCTTTTGCTTATAATGCAGCCCCCATAAAAGAATCATAATTTTTCCTCACTAGCAATTATAGAAAAAGGTGTCACGTCTCTTCTCCTCAACCAGAGTACAAGCAGTTTGGAGGTAGAATTTATTCCATGTCTTAGGTGCTGCTTGAAAGTGACCCCGATAGAAAGTATGTTCCAAGACCCCTTTAAAGTCCCCTTAGAGTAGAGTAGAATTATATTATCCTTGCTATGTATGCAATTAATATTGTCTACACTATCATTTTTTCCTTTGGATGAGATTATTATTAATTGATTATAATAGTAATAATAATTGATATTTATATAAAGGGTTTTTTTTGCCTTTAGGAGGGCAATTGGGGTTAAGTAACTTGCCCAAGGTTACACGGCTAGTTTTTTTTTTGTCTTAAGTGTCTGAGGCTGGATCCAAACTCAGGTCCTCCTGACTCTGGGGCCGGTGCTTTACTCACTGCATCACCTAGATGTTCCTATATAAAGTTTTAAAGCTTGCAAACTTTTAAGGTTTTTAAAGTGCTTTATGATCATTATATCTTTTGAACCTTGAAACAGCCTTGTGGAAGTAAGCACCATAGATATCCTTATCTTTATTTGTACAAAGAAGGAAACTGAGGTACAGAGATTACCTGACCTGCTAACTCTGGGGTCAAGTAATGTACTAAAGGATATATTTCTGAAGGCACATTTTGATTGAAATTTAGCCCTTTATAAATTTCCATAGGGTTAGTTGCATGTGAAACTTTGGAAACTTACTTTCAAAGAGGGTTGGGGTAGTGCAATGGGACAGAGGGAGATCCTACTTCTCCTTTTGGGGATATAGTAAGGTGGAGGAAAAGAAAAGATGAAGGACAAGAACAAGAACTTCCTTATCTACTTGGACTCTCCATGAGTACTCAGTCTTTCTGTAGGAGCTCTATGCTTGTACATCTCCTGAAGTGTCCTTTGGTTGAAAGTCATTGAACTTGGAAAGGAACCACACAATCACAGATTTCAGAACTTGCTATGTAGTCCAACTCATACACAGAGCTAATAGATGCTCTTCTAACCTCTCCATAAAGACATCCTCAGAGGGGGAATCCACCCTTTCTCCAGGCAGCCCATTCCCCTTTTGGACAGCTCCACTTATTAGAAGGGTTTTTCCTGACATCCAGCCCAAGTTTTCCTCTTTGCAACTTCCAGCTCCTGGTGCTGCCTTCTGGGGGCCAAACAGAGCAAATATATCTTTTCCATATATTTTTTTAAGGCAGTTTTCACACCCCTGAGTCTTTTCTTCTTATTGGGGAGAATTCAATGGATGAATATAATGGGTGATCTTACTGCTCCTATAGCTGGTTCTTTGGTACATTTCTGAACTTAGAAAAATTTACTCTATGAATGTAAAAGTAGCAATTTTTCTCTTCAAGTACTTTTCATAGTTTAAGAACAGTTAACCAGGTCTACCTAGTATGGGTCTCACTGGGGGGCAGGTAGAGAAATAGTAGGCTTCATACCCAAGATCTTGGGACTTAGAATTGGAAGGGATCTTAGAAATCTTCTAGTCATATTTTATGGACGCGATAACTAAAGTTTAGAGGGATTAAATAACTTATTTAAAACCAGATAGGTAGCAAATAGCAGAGCTGGATTTAGAACTCATTTCTTCTGACATCCAGATTCAATGATGTTAAAACAATACATGCTGTTTCCTGGATAGATAAGTGGTTTTAACTTGGGGTCCCTGAGCTTGTTTTAAAAATGTTTTGATAGCTATATTTCATTATGGTTGGTTTTATTTAATGAATATAAAATATTATTCTGAGAAGAGATTCAAAAGTGTTGCCACATTGGGTCCAAGACATGCAAAAGGTTAAGAATCCAGGTTGGATTACATCCTTGTAGAAATGAAGGAATGAAGTGGAATTCTTTGTATATTAAGCATAAAACATCTGTGTTAATAAACCATGGTTTGGAAGGACTCAAGATCTCTGTATTTTTCTAGGGAATATATATAGGAAAGGTGGTGGTTATTTTTTAAAAGGACCATTTTCTTTAGTAATTATACAGGCTAAAAGTGCAAGCATAATAAACGAGGAGATAACTCTTAGTAGCCCAAGCTCAGATTCAAGCACTTCTTTAATACATATCCTTAAAATATTTTTGGATATGATTAGCATTCATTGCTGTTTTTTTCTCCTGTAGGGGGAAGTGAGCATGAATCATTCATCAGCCCTCTTCACCAGCCAATCAGATACCAGCATTTGGGTCAGACACGAGTCAGCTCCCTTAGCTAGATAGAAGTGGGTCAGGATGCAGAGGAATCCAAAATGCTGATTGGTTGCTGAGGAGATGTCAAGGAGATAATGATTTGAATGTAGATAAGAAATTGCAGTTCCATCGTGCTTAGAGTTTTAAATTTTCTTTCTAGTTTACTTATCTCTCTCTGATAAATCACTATCAGAGACTCCTGATACAAGATCCTGTCATCTAGCTGCAAACGATTCTGCTGAATAAAATAGCTTTTGAATCTATGTTATCTTTGGGCATCCCCCAACTATTCTTTATTAAGGACTAGATGTCATTCCTACTATAAACCCAGTTTTCCTAAGCCATCAGATTGGGTTCTTTTAATTTGCCTTGGACTTTCAAGTCTGATGAGCCCTTTGAAAATAGTAGTAAACCTTTTGCTTTTAAATTGTCACTGGGCAGATATCAAACATAGCACTCCCTAAACTTTAAAGATTCCTAGTGTCTCCATCCATCTATTTGTCTATCTGTTCATTTATTCATTCATTCAATTATTCAACACCTTGATCTTTGCAGGTGTCTAGACCCTGCTTTTAATCAGAGTAGTTTGCAATTTGAAATAAGAAAAAAAATGGGTCTGAGGACCATTTCCTATAGAGCTCAAGGTAATTTACATTCCCTGGAGCTCATCCTACAGAATTAGGGCAACCATTATTGTCTTCATTTTGTACACTGGGAAACAGATACAGAGGCTAAATGCTTGATTTAACACAACGATTGATGTAGATGGAACTAGACAGCAGGTATTTAATACATAGTATCATAGATCTACATCTGGAAGGAACCCAGAGGTCACCTAGTCCAACACCCTGATTTTAGAATAAGGAAAAAGAGACAGAGGGAGGTGAAGGGACTTGTCCAAGGTCACACAGGTTTGGTAGTAAACATCAGAAGTAGAATGTGAATTCAAGGGTTCCATCTGCAGAACTTGGGCACTTTCCACTGTATCACACTGCCTGCTCTATGTTGTGTAATTTGGCATTAGGTTATGCCACCTTTTTACAATTATTTTGTAATATTTGGATTGCAGTGACCCTAATTCTCCCCTTTACCTTGGGAAGGGGGAAAATCACCTACCTTTCCAAATGCACAGGGGAAGGGGAACATTCCTTCAACTTCTAGCTCAGTTTTTCCATTCAAGTGAGTTTTATGTACTAGCCACAGAGAGCAAGCAATCACCATTAGTATCATCAGATTTGAACTTGAAGGGGAACTATATATCTCCTGGGAGACACTGCTCAAATTTATGGGCCACTTTGTAGTCAGCACAACATGATGGACTGATGACAAGCCCAAAGACAGAGCTGGCAAACTAACTGTACTAGGCAGGAGATGCTAGGTAAACGTCCCATTTGCATGACTTTCAGGTCTACTTCAAGACTATAGTCATTAACCAGCAGTTCCTAAATGTTGTCTTGAATCTTCTTGATGTCTACAGTTTTTTTGAGTTGAAAGGACTTCCCCAAGAAGGGAAAGTACAGTCTAACACCTCATTGCTCAGTTAATTAACCTCCCCTGGTCAAAAATAGGTCTGAAGTTTTCTTTTTCTCCCCCTTCTTTTCTTTTTTGGAGAATTATTATAATTATGTCATTTCTTCAAAATTCCTTGCCATGTTACTCCCCACTGCTAAAGTATTAGCGTCTTTTAACTTGAGTCTTTCTTTCAAGCTTAGACAGATAATACAATGCTAGCTCCAAGGGGCTATGGCTTGTCTGCCAAGTTTCTACTCTTTGAGGATCATAGGATTCTGCCTGGATGAGGGTCCTATGAGTTGTCATATGGAGCAGACCCACTCTTCCTATGGATGGGATGGGGGAGATGTTTCTCACCGGCACTTTATCTTACTTGGCCCTTCCCCCAGCAGAAGCAGGCTTTTCTTTCAATGCCAACAATCCTATTATAGTGGTCATAGAATGGAGACTAGGTCTAATGTTATACTTTTAGCTAAAGTAAAATGTACTAGATATAAACATCACTTTCTGTTATGCTTGCCTCAGAAACCTGGAGGGGTAGAATTTTTTAAAAATGTCTTTTCAATTTCAGGGAAGCTGAACTGGTCCAGAGGCCCCTTATGGACTAAGTTTAGTTTATAGGGTCATCTAGTTCTGACTTGTTCGGGGGTCTCAGTGGTTGGTGGAAATAGAACACACAGAGCGTGTAATCACAGCTACAACCGGCTGACCTCCTGAGACTTGAGCTGTGGGGAGCAAGTACTTTCAAACTTTGCAGTCTGCTATGGTTCAGACTTTCAAAGAAGCCATTCAGGCCGACATCCCATGGACTGATCCCTGAGCTCTGAGTAGAAGTGCCTGTTGACTCAGGGAGATGAAATCATTGCAAAGGTCCAAGGAATGCTCAGGTCAGAAGCAGGGTTTCTAGGACTGACTTTGTGTGGTTGGTAATCATGCTGGTAATAGTAGACAAAATGTTAATTGGGGCACAAAAGAGGGCAAGAGGAAGGGCTGTCATTGAAAAATATGCAGTGGCAATTAAGTATTAACCTAGATGTCTTAGGGAAATTGTATGTATTTTAAAATTAGTTTTCTGCAAACAGGTTTTCCTCAAACTCACATGCATTCCTTACAGAACAAATGATTGGCTTAATCCTCCTCCATCCCTTTAGAAGAGGTGCTAGCTGAACATTTTTCCAGGTGTGTAGGAGATGAAAGCCCGATCTGTATTCTCCCATTCTGTTTTTCATTGCAAGGTGTAGAGTCCAGGAAGGTAGGGGTAGAGTGTGAGGAAGGAGATATAAGACCCATATTTCCAAGGGACACTAGGAAATAGAACCATTGGGATTTTATATCCAGAATGTCGGGACCAATGGGAATATGAACAGTCACTTAGTGTGAGCTCCTTATTTGACAGGTAAGGAAATTGGGACCCAAAGAAATGAAGTTATTCGTTTGAGATCATATAGCAAGTAATTTGTAGAACTAACATTAGAATCCATGACTCCAGACTTTCAGACCTGTGCAAGTTATATTGAGTTCTACAATAGAGGAAAATACCTTTTTTTTTCTTTTCAAATATTGAGGAGTTTAAATTAACCTTGGAAAAACAACCTCTTATATAACTCTACAGCTTTTTTGCCTGGCTTATCAAAGACGCCCACATTTTACTGTCCCTGGGATTTAGGGGTCAGACAAGCAAGAGGTAGCATTGTAACCTACCTGTATGTATACATTTTCTTTTTGAGAAACAAATATAATTAGAAGTATGGGAGCTTCAGAGAATTTGTAGTTAATGGGAATGGTTTGAAAAAGGAGCTATTTCCTTCTTACCAAGGTAGCAATGGACTGACTAGGGAACAATTTTACTAAGGGAAGAAGAAAGTGCCTTACTCAATTGGATGGGAGAAGCTGATGGCAGGATGTGGTCATAGCATCAAAGAATTTATGCTAAAAGGGACCTTAGAGGTTATTGAGAGTCCAACACTTCTCAAACTGTGGGTTGTGACCCTATATGAGGTCACTGTAACTGAATGTGGGGGTTGCAGAAAATTTGGCAACAGTGAAAGGTTTCTGAATACACAATGGCCAAAAACTAATTCAAAATCAAATGTGGTATGAATCTGAGGTGTTTCTGACAGAGCTTGCTCATGGTGCATCATGGAGCTTTCCTGCAGCCTTGGTTCTGAACACACAACGTGCGTGCTTTGCACTGCATGTGCCATCATAGCGTGCAGTGCCAACAAATGCTGCCAGAAACACCTCAGCTCAGATTGGAGACTATTGTATGTTATGAATAGCAGTGTTTTTACTGTACATACACAATAATTAAATGAATTTTGGCTTGGGATTAGGACAGAATTTCCAACAAATTCTGAAATGGCCTAAACATATTTCTGCCATTTTGTACTCTGTATTTATGCAAAGTGGCATTGACAATTATAAAATCAAAATATCGATCAACTCTGAAAAATGTTGAAGATGCTCTGTGTCCTGCAGTATCAAATATTCCACCAAGATTTAATTCTTTATGTAAAAATAAACAAGCAAAGCCATCTAATTAGTATGCAAATTTGCTTTAGTCTTTAGTAAGTGGTAAAATTATATGTATAACAAAGAATTGTTTTAAAATAAATTTCTTTATGATTTACTGTCAGTAAATGTTTGATTTGCATACCTGTTTTATATACCTATGTACCTGGGGTTGCTTAAAAATTTCTTGGATGAGAAGAGGTTGCAAGTGGAAAAAGTTTAAGAAGCCCTGATTTAGACCAACCTTCCCATTTTACAGATGAGGAGATGGAGTTAAATGACTTGCCCACCCACACAACTGGTAAATTGCAAAATCAGGACTCAAACCCAAATCCACTGGTCTTTTCTCTACACCATGAGAGTGACAGAGCTAACCCATCTGGGTCTATTGTGACTACTGAATGGGGAGGAAGCAGCCTTATGTTCCTTCTCTGAGGTAGAGGAAAAGGATTTTCTCCAGTGTTTCTCAGAGTTCATAAGCGCCATGGGATTTAGAATTGCAAGGGATTTAAGTGATGTCCATCATTTTAAAAGTGAGGAAACTGGTCCTGAGGGATGATGTGACTTGTCTGAGGGCACACTGGGGTTCAGTAACAGAGACAGGTATCAATTTCAAGGTTTCCCTAAAATTCTGACTTGAGGGCTCTCAGGTCCTCTGACTGCAAATTCACTTCTTCACACAGATACTATGCCAGTCTTTTAGTACAGGCTATTGATTAAAAAAAAATTCTCCAACCCCTAAATCTGGCTCGTAGCTTATGTCAATATATAGCTCTCACCTTTGAAAATGAAGTAGCTATTACATTCTTTTCTAATCCTATTCATTTATGTGTTTAACTTCACTTTTCTGCCTCTCTCTGAATACTCTATTCATAAATGAGTATCTGTCATTCAGTTTGACAGTGACAGCTTTTTTGAACTGTTTGTGTTGAATTTGTTTTCCTAGCTCTTCTCCAATTTCAATGGCTCCTTGGATGACCACGGAATCTGCACATGCTCTATGGTTCTGCCAGACATGTCCTTTCCTGTTCAGAAGGTGGAAAACTTGGAAATCACGGCTAATGTTCTCACAGAGAAATTTGAGAAAGAATTTATTAAAGTAAGCACCCCCCTTTCCTACCTCCCAAGATAGTATTCATCCTTATGCTAAAATAAATGAACCTAGACTGGGTGATGTCCCACATGTTTTGTAACTAAACATTTTCTACTTATATCCAGGTGAGAACATGGGACCATGTTTGTGACATGTGGCAATGTTGGTGTAGAGTGGGTATGCAGAGTGTCTTTTGGGGTCTTAGATTTGCTTTTATAGAATGAAAAATGCAGACAGGAGCTTTTAATACTTGAAGGATTTGTAATTTCATTGTGGGTATCAACTCTACTGATGCAAACTGAAAATTCCTTCTTGTCTTAGTAGATAGTTTTTGTGAGTTGCTGTGGTTACAAATTTCTTTCTCTGGTGGGCCAGGGTGGTGATCGACCTCACATTTGCTAACCTGATTAGAATCACACAATTTGAGAGCTGGAAGGGACCTCAGTAGCCATCCACTCCAATCCTAAAAGGAACCTTCACTGTGATGTAATTGACAAGTGGTCGTCTAACTTCTTGAAGACCTTCAAGGAAGGGGAACCTATCACTTTTAGAAGTTCTCTTTTTCACTTTTGAATAACTTGAATTGTTAGGAAGTTTTTTTCCCTTACCCTTCAGTTAAATTTGCTTTTTTGTAATGTCTGCCCCTCTGCTCCTGGATCTGTCCTCTGGAGAGAAAGAGAGCTGGTCTAATCCCTCCTCAGAATGTCAGCCCTTTAAATACTCAAGGATGACTATGATATTCCTGTTACTCACCCTCCCCCTACCTGAATATTTTTCTTCTATAAAGAGGCTAGACATCTCCAGTTACTCCAATCGTTTTTTTTTTTTTCATCTGACAATAGATTCAGGTACTCAAGGTCTCAGGTTACAGATAATGGTGCTAGAACACACACATGTGTATACATGTATGTGTGTATACAAACACATGTACACACACATATATGAAATATAATTTTTTTGATTGGTAGGACTTGGCAGAGCTTATGCTCTGTTGGAAGCCCTCAAGGACACAGGGTCATCTCTATGCTTTGATGAAGTATGGGAGGGTCACTTTAGTGGATAGTAGATCTACTTAAAAAATAGAAACCAGGTGCATCATGTATAAATGTTCACTTTGTAAGAACACTTGGTTCATATATATATATATATATATATTTAAGCAATTGGGGTTAAGTAACTTGCTCAAGGTTACATGGCCAGTTATTTCTGGGTGTGGTGTTAAGTATCTGAGCCTGGATTTGATCCCCAGGTCATCCTGACACTGGGGCCGGTGATCTTACTTGCTGAGAGGTTCATATATTTCAAGAGGCACTATGCTTCTTTCCCAGGATTTTGTTTTCCTTCTTTATCCTTCATTACTATTTTTATATTTTCCTTACCATCTTGATTTTGTTTTCTCTCTCCTTTTCTTTCATTCCTTTATCTTTTTCAACTCTCCTTCCCTTCTAAGTCTTTCTTTTCTTATGTTTTTCTCCATCTCTTCTTCCCTTTGTCTTTTCTCCAGCCTTTCTTTTTTCTTCCCTTTCTCCCTCCTTAATTTCTCCTTTCTTTTCTCTTCTTGTTTCTCCTCTTTTCTTCTCCTTCTTGTCTTTGTGTCCCTTTCTTGTTCTCTTTTGTTCTTTGCTTCCCTCCTTTTACTCCAAACTTAGTCTTCCTCTTTCTATCCCTTCTTTTTTCCTCTTCATGCCATGTCTTCTCTTTTCTCCTCATTACTCTTTTTACACTTCCCCTTTTTCTCTGGGTATTGGTTTCTTGCCATAAATAGCCTCAGTGAAAGCATTAGTGCATTAGACCAGATAAGCTAAGCTTTTGGAGGAACTAAGAAAACATTGCCCTGGGAATTTGGACCACAGCTTTGCCCCATTGACCAATGGAACCTTCTTAGCCTCTATGCTGTGCTTCAGGGATGACATATTATTCTCTGACCACTTGAGCATAGGAAGGATAGAAGGAAGAAATCCAAAAGGGAATAAGGCAAAAGATAATTTGAAGTTGACTGATGTAAAGTGACAGAGAGTGCCGATTTTGGCATCTCCCACTGTGTTGGCCAAGTTTAAAAGCCAATTAGAAAAGACTTCCATATGCATCATCAATGAAGACTCAGAAATAAGGTGCTTACATTTTGTATTACCATTTTATCCAACTATTAATTTATGACCATCTTGTGGTTTTACTGCAAGATTCAAAATAAGTTTTCCTGGCAATTTTAAGCTCAACTGCCTCAATTTCAAACATAGTTATCCTTTAAAATAAAATTATTGTGAGGATGAGACCCTGCTTTCAACTCGAATTGGTAGATAAATATTCCAAGTTTAAATGAGGTGTCCAAGAAATGTGTTTGACTGCTCCAGGAGCCAAGCTTCTTAAGAAATAAAATGTCCTTGAATTAATCAGCAGGAAAGGCACAGCACTAAATTATAAATTCTAGCCATTAATATTCATAACCCCATTCTAGCATAATCAAGAGTAGATAAGAAGTTATGCATAAAAACATAACAAGTGGAGGAGAATCCTAGGTAGAGATCTTTTTAGTTAAAATCATTTGCTTTGAAATAAGGGAAGCTAATGATTTACATGTCTTCACTTGCCGGCAGGAATGTGAAGGACAGTTTGAAATCTGTATGCTGCTTAAGGGGGAATGTGTAACTTGGCAGATCCATGAATATGGGACATTTAATTCCCAGTCTGGAAGTCAGGGCAGGCAGCAGCTGCCTTGTTAATAATTGGCAGGGAAGGAAAGTAAAGTAGGTGGGAAAACTCTTAGGTCTGAACAACAGTTGTGGATTGGGAGAAAAATTCTTGAGCGGGTCCTGATGGCACCATACTTCTGGGTGTACAGGGAAATGGGTGGGCTAGAGGCATAAAAGAGACACTCGCATGTGTTGTGATAATAATCATAGCTCACAAGTATACACTAGAAGGAAAGGAATAAGCATTTATTAAGTACCTACTGTATGCCTGCTAAATTATAGACATTATCTCATTTGATAATCACAACAACACTGGGAGGCTGTTATTGTGCAGTCATGGCTGACTCTTGGTCCCATGAACTGTACTGTGGTTTTCTTGGTATCTCCTTCTCCAGTGCATTAAGGAAAGCAGAAGTTAAGTGACTTGTCCAGGGTCATACAACTAGTAACGATGATGATGATGATGATAGCTAACATTTACATAGCAATGACTATGTGTCAGGCACTGTGCTCAATGCTTTACAATTATCTCATTTGATCCTCACCCATTTTATAAATGAGGAAACTGAGACAGGCAGAGGTTAAGTGACTTGATCAGGGTCACACTGCTAGTAAAAGGCTGGATTTGAAATCAGGTCTTCCTGACTCCAGGCCTATTGCTCTATCCACTGTGCCATCTATTACATTTTATGTTTCAAAGTTCATTCTTATCTGCTCTCTCATTTGATCCTTACCACAGTTCTATGAAACAGGGCAAGGCAGGTATTATGATACCCACTTTATAGATTTGTAAACCAGGTCTCAGAAGTTAAATGACTTGCTCAAAGTTACATGGCAGCTTACTGACTCAGTTAAAACTGGAATCCAGGTTTCTCAACTCCCAGTCCCATGCTATTTCTGCTGTACCAGATTGTTTTATCAAAAGCCATCGACAAATTACTCTTTTATAGTCTCAAGCAGGCCCATGGTCTATCAGTGGTGCCATCAAACCTACAGAATGCAAACTTCTTAGCCTAGCATGTAGGGCCTTGTGTAATCTGACTCCAACTCACCTTTCCAGACTTTGATTCCATGCTCTTCTTCATGAATAATCTTCTAGTCAATCCAGAGCACCAGATGTTCCCCAAACTTGTTATTCCATCCCCTAGTGAGCATTCCCAATGCTGACCTGCTCCATTGCCTAGAATCTGATGACTATATATTGTGGACTAGGTGTGTGCAGGTGTAGTGATGTACCCTGGAAGAAGACTCCATCATTGGCCCTTCCTCTTCCACTCAGGGCGGGGCCAATGGTCATACTTGCCCTATGGTGTGCTGAGGGCAGGGGTGGCTCTATGCACAAAGGCTCCTGGACTCTCTTCATATCCTTACTTCTATTTAAGGTTTATCACTCATGCTAGCCTCTTTTCAGTGTCTTTCTCTCGTTTCTCCTGCGATCTGCTTATATGATGTCCTGTCCTGGTCCTTATTCTCCCTCTTAAATTTTTTGGTGATACACACACATACATGTATTGTGTGGGCACATTGTATTCCTCTGAGTAGAATATAAATTCTTTGAGGGTAGGGATTTTTTCTTTCCTTCCTTCCTTCCTTCCTTCCTTCCTTCCTTCCTTCCTTCCTT
>NW_027187341.1:10579259-10623712 GCF_028583685.1 Petaurus breviceps papuanus | reverse complement strand
TTCCTTCCTTCCTTCCTTCCTTCCTTCCTTCCTTCCTTCCTTCCTTTGTCTTTTTTAAGGGAAAAGAATAAGTTCCCTGGGCCTGGAGTCGGGAAGATCTGAGTTCAAATTCTGAACCAGTCCCTTACTACCTGTGTTATTTTATAATCTTCTTGAAACTTCAGTTTCTGCATCATTAAATTGAAGCGGTTGGACTCAGTGACCTTGAAAGTCCCTTCTAGCTTTAAACATTTGATCCTATGAATCCATGATAACGTAGTTGTCAATGTACTGTGCTAGAAACTTAAGGGTTGTGAGTTCTAATTCTCACTGCTGCTGACAAGGCTTTAGTTTATGAATAGATTTCTTTATCTGAATAATTTGCTGTAGACCTCCCTACATTTAGGGACTTCATTAGCTAACCAAATTGACTAATTGACCATTGAATGCAGAGCAGTCTACAGGTATGGGATTAGTTTTTATTTTATTTTTAAACCAAAACTGTGATTTCATTGGTATAGGGAATGCCCAATGAGGAAACTCCCTCTACTAAAGCAAATTGGCAATCATTCTATAAACAGGAATATTAGAAGTTGCCTAGGGCACTGGTAAGTTAAATTTCCTGGGGTTACCCACATGGTATGTGTTAGAATCTAGACTTGAACCCAGGTCTTTCTAACTCAGAGTCTGGTTCTCCATTCACTGCCATAGTAGATAGAAAGAAGGACTCAGGGTCAAGAAGACTTGAATTCAAATTCTGCCCACCCTTCTCCTATGATTAGCTATGTGACCTTCACTAGTCACTTAACCACCATCTAGCTCAGGTTTTTCATCTATAATATGAGGAAAATAATAGCACTCACTTCACAAAATTGTTATGAAGTTTGTTTATTCTTGCAAATTTTACAAGGTTTGTTGAATACATATAAAGTACTTTGAAAACCTTAAAATGTATATAAATGTTAGTTATTATAAAGAGAAGATTACATGCTGGTCTTCTTTATCTGATCAGTTCAATGCACATTTTTCTCTTCTTATTCAATTTTTACTTTTTATAGATCTTTTGTTTTCAAATCACTTTCACTTTGAAGAGTCCATCCCACCTCCTAACCAGCAAGCTATCTCTTAAAACAAAAAGAGAAAAATGAAAGAAAAAGAAAAAAAGCAGTTTGGCAAGAACGAACTCATATATCAGCCAAGTCTAACAGTACATACAATGTTCAACACTAATAGTCCTCTGACTTTGCAGAAGAAGCAAAAGGATCTTTTCCCCATCTTCTATTGAGGAGAAGCTTTGACATACATTCATTAAGTGGTACCATATTCAAGGTGCTGTGATATTCCTTGGAGGTACAAAGGCCAAATGAATAGTAGATCTTACCCTCAAGAAACTTACATTCTATGGGGAACATGCCAGTTTGGCTGGAATCTAGAGCACATAAAAGGAAATCTTGTGAAATAAGTCAGGGAAAGTAGACAAGAGCCAAACCAGAAAGGCCTATAAATAAGCTGAGAAATTTGTATTCTAAGAGACAATAGGGAGCCACCAAATTTATTGAGTAGAGAAATATCAGACCTTTTTAGAATAATTTGGCTACTGTGTAGAAGATGGATTAGAAGGAGGAAAGACTGAAGACAGAGAGACTAATAGAGAGGCTATTACAATAGTCCATAAAAGGTGATATGTGGCATCTAAGTGTATCAAGAGGACAGATGCAAGCATGGTAGCATCATGACACTTGGCAAATTGGTAGGTGTGTTGAGTGTGGGAGAGGGAAAAGTACGTGATGACTTCAAGGTTATGAACATAGGTGACTAGAAGGAAGATGGTAGACTCAACAGAAAGAGGGGAAGATGGAAGAACAGTAGATTTTTGGGGAAAAAATTTCATTTTGGATAAATTGAATTTGGGATGCTTGTAGAACATTCAGCTAGAGCTGGTGAGTAGACATTTGGTGATACAGGGATAGGTTAAAAAACAGTGAACCTGATGTGTATATGGTTCTTAATAACCAAATTGACTTGTAGCCTGGTTGACCTAACTGACTTTACTGTTTAAAATCAGAAAAAAATGAATCTATTTAAAAATCCATAGGCATTGCCATAGTTTTTGGTTTGGAGAAGCCTATGGAAACACAAATGAATGAGACTTCTTTTTAGCTCAATAGACAGCAGTATGCTAATTATAGAAATAGAACAAGGCCACAGTCCTAGTAAGGAGTGGAAGAAATTAGTTTACATTCTTAGAGTCCATTAACAGAACAGGAAAGATATAACATAAAGGGAAGCCCTGAGGGGCATACTATTGACCTGAATCCCAAACAGAATCACAGAGATACAGAAATGGAAGGAATTATAGATAGTCAAGGTAACACAGTAAATCGGGTGCTAGATTTGGTGCCAGGAAGGCCTGTGTTTCAATCCTGCCTTAGACATCATTTGTACGGCCCTGGGCAAGGACCTTAATTTCTCTAGGACTTCTTTAATTTCCTTGTTAGGGGTTTGGATTTGAGGACCTCTAAGATTCCTTTCCTAGGTCTAAATCTATTGATCCACAGATTTAGATTTGGAAAGGAAGTTAGAGATCCCCAAATCCATCTTCTCCTCATTTTATAGAGGAGGAAAGTGAGGCCTGGAGACATTAAGAGATTTATTCAAATTCACGAAGATATTAAGAGTCAGAACTAGGATTTGAACCTAGTTCCTTTAAATCTGAAGCCAATAACTCTTTCCACTAAATTATGGGGCCTGTCTAGTTCAACTGCTTCATTTTGCACATGAGGAAACAGACCCAGATAAATAATGGCACATATGTACTTTGTGACAGAGTCAGGATTCAAACTGAGGTCGCCTGATTCCTAGGCCAATGCTCCTTGTGCCTCCCACAAAATAGTTTGCTTTTGTGAACCCATAATGACAGGATTTTAGTGAGTAGGAGGGCATGTGGGATGTTAGATAAAAGGCATTTTCAGTGACCGATTTGGATTTGGCACCATGCCTGGGCTAGTTGACCAAAGCTTTGAGATTTCCCTATCCAAGTGGCCCTCACTAATCTTCTTGACCCATGTCTTGCCACTGGACTCTGATGACTCTAGAGGAGAGAGTGGGGCTAGTGACTTTGCACAGCCCTACCTCACTTAAATCCAATTCACTTGCAAGTCAAGACATCCTCCTCCTCATATCATTGATCCTCTTCAAGAAGGATGAACAACATCATGTAGCCTTTAATTATTGAATGGGCATTGCCTCAGACAAATTGAGACCTGGGAAAGACCTTTGCTTGAAAAGGCCAAGGTCTCCCACTGCATTATGGGCCATCACCAATCATCTTGACCCGTGTCTTGCCACTGGACTCTGAGAACTCTGGAGGAGAGAGTGAGGCTGATGACTTTTCACAGCTCTGTCTCACTTAAATTCAATTCACTTTCAAGCCAAGACATCACCCTCCTGGTGTCATTGGTCCTCTTCGAGAATGAAGGACAAACAACAGCATCCAACTGATGATGTCTCTCCTTCGTATCTCCCTCACAAATCAGTAGCATGATGTGGATGGTTTATGCTGATAATCATTTAAAACACAGAGAAAGATCACATGCAAAAGAATTTTGCCCTGCCTAGGGACCTCATCTCCTCTTCCCAGAATTCCCATTGTCTTAAGCTTTTTAGTCTGGCCAAAAGATCATTGAATTAAATGCCACCCACAGGGGCTAGACCAAATATCTATTTTTTTTTCTTAAAAGAACTTAAAAGTTCTTTTCACTAAGGATTTAATTCACTTCAAAAAATGAAACTATAGAGTTCCTTCATTTTGTGGCAGGCATAAGCAAAACTATCCGACTTTCTTGTGGTATGAGAACACATTTGGACCCTCCAGTAGACTCTGCAAGAGCTACATTTCATTGAGCAGATATGGTGGCTATTGTTTCCTCTTTTGCAGAACAACAGCTGCACTGAGTCACCGAAATGTTCAAGGAAAGCTGAGAAATATTTTGTTTGTTCCAAGAGCTAACAAGACCAAAAGCCAATAAGCAGATTCATTTCCAAAGCTTGCATTCTTGCAAAGTTTTGGCTCACTATTCCTGACAATATGTGAGTCTGTGCCCGGTTTTCATGGAAACAGGAACTCAGTCATCTTGTACATGTGTATGTGCTTCTGATAGAATCTTAAGAGGTTTCAGGCAATTTAAAAAAATCCATGTACCCACCTAAATGTCACCATTGTTGCTTAGGTTTGTCAAATTCAATGATGAGATATTTGCTGACAGTGAGCATCAGTAGCCTGGAGAAATATAGTAGCAGTGTTAGAGGCTGCATTTTCCACTTTTATTCCCTGCCTAATTTGCCTGTAGCCTAGGTTCTTTCCAGTTTGTGGTCTGTGAGTCTAGTCAAATTTACATGGCTGATTTAAGTGGGAGGGCTGAAATGACAGAGACACAAGACTGCCTTTGGGCTAAAAATCGAAGAATCTTAGATTTCGAAGAGACCACAGTGATTATTTAATCCAACTTCTACCTGAAACATAACCTTTTTCATCTCATGGACCCTTTTGGAAGTCTGGTGAAGCCTGCAGATTGCTTTGCAGAGAATAAAATACATAGAATTACAAAGAAAATTATACTGATTGTGGTTATCTATTAGAAAAATTCACAGATGCTATACCAAGAACCCTTACTCTATAGCATCCCTAACAAATGAATGTCTAGCCTTTGCTTGCAGAATTCCAGTTATGTATGGTAAACTCACTACCTCTCAAAGAATTCCATTCCATTTTTAGTCAGCTTTAATTGTTAGAGAGAATTTTTTTTATTGGCCTTATTATTGTTTAGTCTCTGTAATTTCCACCAATTCTTTTTTGGTTCTTCCCTTTGAAGCCAAGCAGGAAAGATCTCATTTTTTAAATGGAAGCCCTTCAAGTCTTTGAATAACATTATCACTGTCTACCACTCCGCTATCCCCAAATCTTTTCTTCTCAAAGCTAAGTATAACTAGTTCTTTCAACCAGTTCTTACGTGACCTAGTCTCCAGTCATCTCAATATCCTATTCATGTTTCCTTTATTTTGATGCTCTCTAGTTTGTCAGCCTCCTTCCTAAAATGCCATGTCAAGAATTGAACACTATTTCAGATGTTGTTTGACCAGGTCCAAGCATGGTGGAACTATTTCTCCACCTCATTTACTCTGCTGTGAACGTCCCTTCCCCTTTCCTTTCCTCTAAGGTTTTAGTAACTAAGAAAGTATCAGGCAAATCTCAGAATTCTACTCATGAAAGGTCCAGGGACATAGTCATAGGTAGCACTGTAAGAGGCAGTGTGGGGTGGTATATAAAGAGCTAGCATCAGTGCCAGAGAAACCTGGGTTTAAGTATCCTGCTTATAACACATACTGGCTGTTACCTTGGGTAAATCATTCAACCTCAGAGCCATAGACAATTCTCTAAGATTGCAAGTTGCAGGGAAGGTGATAATCTGTACTGGTAGAGGGAGTTTCCATACAGAGAGTTCTCTATGCCAATGAAATCTTATGTCTGCCCCTCTGTTCCTAAAAGGTCACATCACTGTTTTTTAAATATTTCTTATCATACTATCATGTTATTATGGTCATAGTAATAAAAAACAGGGCAGGGAGGTGATGCAGTGGATAGAGTGCTGAGCCTTGAGTCAGGAAGACTCATCTTCTTGAGTTCAAATCCAGCCTCAGACACTTAGTAGCCGTGTGACCCTGAGCAAATCACTTAACCCTGTATGCCTCAGTTCTTTATCTGTAAAATAAGCTGTAGAAGGAAATGGAAAATCATTCTAGCATCTTTGCCAAGAAAACCCCAAATGGGGTCACTGAGAGTCAGACATGACTGAAATGATTGAACAGCAACAAATTAATAAAATCTACGTTGTTCATATTAATCTTGCATCCGTTAAAATTTGTGGATATTTTGCAATAACTATTCTCTAGTCAGCTATACTTGTGAGGTTGATTTGGTGGTGGTGGGGAGCATGTGGCATTGAATTAATCTAGACACTGTGGTCTTGCTTCATGACATTAATGCAGTCTGCCCTCAGTGCATCGCTAAAGCAATAGGGAAAAAAAAGTAAAGCCAGCAACTTTTAATAAGCAAGTTCTTTAAAAAGCCCTGACATTTTCTTGAGAGATTATGCACAGAAAAAACCACCAACTGTGTTTATTGAAATATCCATTTGGAGATTCCAATTACATACTAAATACACTGAGGGAATTTTGGGAAATATTTCAACTTAATGATCAGACATTCAAATATATGCAACAAATGTGTAATTTGAAGGTCTGATTGCAATAATCAGTTCTTGGAATAAATGTAGGTGCATTTAATGAAATGTGCAGTTTTGCTGTTGTGCACACACTTACACAGTGCATGTTAAATTGGTGCTTCCTTTAGACCTTAGTAGCATAGAGATATCTATGTTCTCAATGAGGTGGACTGGGGTGTGATGGTAGAAGTACATTTTCCACTTGTGCAGTTGTAATCCCTTTGTTCTTCATCATACTACACAATTCTTGTCCATGCTTTAAAAAAAATCCTCACAAGTCCAACTGCTATGGCTTATCGTGGTGTGGAGGTGATCTTGGGTTTTCTACATCTATGCCAGAAGAATGTGAGCTCTGGTAGATCCTACTTAGCTAGAAATGCCCCTAATAGCCTAAGTCTACTGTCTGAGTACCAGCTTAACTAAGTACAGAGAAGCCCATGACTAACTCTTTGGCCAAGGTCTTTTGGCCAAGACCCAGATGACTGCTTTAAAGCACTATTGAAAAGTCTCAAGATTTGACTCAAGATTGACCTCTGTAGAGCAACCAAAAATGAAAATCGAGTCATTCCATTTTCTCTCCAATCAGAATCAAGAGTATGGGGATAGTGGGTGCCAACCATTGCCTTCCCTGGTGTTTTTATTTATTGTTTGAGAACTGTATGTCTTCATGCATCACTGGAGAAGGTGATATTTTTACCAAACATGAAATGAAAGGTTGCACTGTTTTCAACTAGTCCAGTTGGTGGACTGGTTGAAATCCTCAGAAAGATGCTTTTATTCAGCTTCTTTATAGGAAAATCACCTCTAGATTTGTTGGCTGATTGATGGGAACCTAATCTCATCCAGGAAGAATAGGGTATTTAGAAGCACACTATCATTGATCTCGATTCTTTTCTACCCTTCAGGTGAAGGAATATACCAAAATGATGGAGTTATTTGAACAGAGGCTCCTAAACCTAAGCATCAAAATTCAGGTCATGGAAGAGACCAGTATTTCTTACAGTAAACTAGACTTTGAGCTGCTTAAATTAGAAGTGAGTGAGATGCAGAAACTGGTCACAGAATTGAAACTCAGTTTTGTTGGAAGCAATGTCATCATTGACCAACTGGAGCTGGAGGTAAGTTTCAAAATCTTCTTTTGAATTATTTACTAGAAAAAAAGAAATGTGATTCTTTTCTTGTGCCACAGCTATATATCTGCACAACTGGTATTTATTGCCATTGCTATCTTGCAAAGGAAACTGATCAAATACATTATCTAGAATTATGTATTGAGTCCTCTTTGAAAACCATGATTAAGTAAAGAGATAGGATTATTATACCCAATGGTTAGGGTCCTGATATAGTGAGTGCTATATGGCTCAGGACTCTTTATTTCGCTCAGTGGGGACCAGGTAACTCTGTTTTTTAGAACATGAGGTTGTTTAGAGCAAGTTTGTCATACTCAATCTCTATGTAGCACCTGGTCTACTCTCTGTCATGGGTCTGCCTCCCTGAATACTATATTAAATTTGCAGTACTCCTCATAAATTTATTTTACTTTTACTTGTTAATAAAAGTAAAGTTTTCACATTCATGAAAAATACATTTGTTCAAACAGAATAGCCAATCAAGTAATAAGAACAGAACCCTCAATGGATGTCTATGTTACATATACTCCAACATAGATTATCATACCACTAGTAGATAAGGATACATATGCAGAGAATATTCCTGATGGGTCTCTACCAGGAACTCACAGAATACATTTGCGAAAGACACACATGTCAAAAAGAACATGAACACAAAGAGAACCTGAATGGTCAAGGTACATTAATGAAGAATACACAAATTGGAATGTATAGGGTCAGGATGACTAGCACAATACACCTCCAGCCCTGCAATATTATTATATTTTGTTGAGTGTAATGTCATCTTTTTGGGGATCACATCTCTTTTCATCATTGTATCTAATTGTATCTGCTGGACATCCTTGCTAGTCTTGTGGTCAACAAGATATTCTCTGCCATGCTAACCTTTAGCTCTTCAAAGCTATTTGCTCCCATCTATTGAAGTGCAATAGATAGAAAGCCTCTCCTTCATGGTGGTAGGGTCTTTTAGGACATGGCCAAGACAACGGGCCACTATACCTCTGGAAGGTTTTAAAAATCCAGCAGAATTCCCTAGGCTAAGAGAAAATCTATTATCCTTACTGTTTTGTGTGAAGCTGATACCAAACAACTGACTTGGAGTTGGGGAAGTACAGATAACTCCTGTTAAATCCATAATTGTGAGCCTGAATCACCCCCAAACCTCACAGGACTGTGCAGAGACAAAGGCACTGGGGCTCATCTTTCTCTCCAAATCCTCCTTGCCTGGCATATGAACAAAGTGACAGACTAGAACAAAAGCTGGTCAAGCAGGGAAGACCATCTCCTTCTACCACTTTCTTCTTGCCTTTATTTTGCAATTTGCAATAAGAATCCTCTCCCTCCTCCTAATTTTTGCACCGCATTCTACATTGCCTGCAACCTCACTATTTCCCCTGTACCATAGGAATTAGAACGGGAAAAGACCCTAAAGGTCATCTGTTTCAACACTTTTGTTTTACAGATAAGGAAACATTTAAAGAAGTGAAGCAATTTGCTCTCAATAACACAGGGAGTAAATAGCAGGGCTGGAATTTAAAACCAAGCCATCTGGTTCTAAATAGATTGTTTTTTTTTTTTACTACCCCATGTACTTTTGATCTATTCCATGGTTGGGGACTATAACATTAAAAGAAGTTGAGGGTTTACCATCTTGCATATATATGTGATTATCTATAAGGCAGACCTGATCCCTCATTTCCACTGGAAAAATGATTTAAATTACATTGTCTATGGACAGTGGGTTCATAGGGTCATCTTTGTATATTGTGGGAGAACACATTCTTTCATGCATATACTTTCATGGTGTGTTAGAAAGATTATTGCATGGGTAAGTAGCTCTTCGCTTAACCTGTCTATACCATTTGGGCCTGGAAAATACTGCCCTAACTTTTTCCCACCCCTGTCCCTGCAGGTAGAAATTCTATCTGTCTTTCAAGTCCCAGATCAGATACCATTTCCTCTATGAATGCTTATGGATATTCAACCTAGAAATGAACACTTACTCTTCTATGCTTCTGTAGAACTTCAGAATACATTTTTGAAAATAGGCATGCTGTCTTATTTCATGTCTTAATTAATTTTTGCCTAGTAGCATCTCTACCAAAATTTGCCCGATAAATGAATGAATTGATCAATGAACTCCCAGTTGGTACAGGATAGTTCTTTTAGCATGTTCTTGGACATCATGTCCATTTCCTCACTTCATTTGCATCTTATTCTTGCTTTGTTGCCAAATTCTATTTCCTATTGTTACTCAACTCTGCTTGACTGCATCTCATGCTTTTGCCAAGGTTGTTACTCTGAGCTATGACCCAGTTTAGGTCCCAAGTGCTTCCTGGCCATACTATTTCCTATTCATAGTTCATTGGTTAGTCTATATGGTTCCCCAAGTTCTCACACAATTTAAAAAAAAGACTCCTACCCCTATTGAATAGAAACATGACTGTGAATACATAGATCCTAACTTTGGAAGTCTTTTGCCTATTTAAATTGAATGTGAGGTTGATCACATGAATCAAACATTGACTGGTGGGGAAATGGGAAGATGATTGGACTTAAGACAGACCCTCAACCTTCTTGAGTCCTAGTTTTCTCATTTGCAAAATGTGTTGAATAAGACCTGCCTTAAAAAACAGACATTTTGTTGTGGGGTCTGAATGAGAGACAATTTATACAAAGCATTAGGTATTAGCAGTTTATTTTTATTATTAATAATATCATTGTTGTTGTTATTATAATAGTTACAACAGGGTTTCAGAATAAAATTGGTTTTCCATCTTCTTTATAATGGGCTTGGCCAAATATACTTAGACTATTCAATGTCATGCCAAATCAAACACCTGAAACCTTCTCTAGTCTGGACTCAAATATCCAACTTGGCTTACAAACACCTTTGTTTGTTGGATGGTATTTGCTAGAAAGGTAAAATACAGAATAGATAAATCTGGGTCTAGTATTTTCAAATGTGGCTTTGTCCCCTGGATCCTTTCATAACGTTTTACTCCACTATTTGCCACCATCCTCAGAATAATACCTGGAGAGTTCATTGGTGAAGTCATTTCTGGTCTTTGAATACAGACTATCTTATTGCATTATAGTCTAATAATGGATATTAACCAACACATTAATAAAAGCATCACCAATGGAAAAATTCACAATTCTTAACATACATTTTTGAACTTGAAGTGTTCAGAGGGCCTTAACATTCATTAAAAACATAATTATAAGACAGAATGAATAAGCACGAATTTATAGGGGCATGTTATTAGAAATGAACTTTAATGGACATGTGTAGATGTTCTGAAAGAGGCCGCAGTCTATTATTAAAGCTGTTAAAATCTTTGCCATTTTCTTCTTGTCACACACATCTGCCTGAAATCTGACAGGCATTCACGCTAACCCATAAAATGTATTCTTCCAAATGAAACCATTCACAAGCCCTCTGGTGTATTCTCTGGCAATGTTTCACTAAATGACAAATTCATCCCCCGAATGTTTATGAAAGAAATTGCACAATAATATAAAGTCACTCTGAATTTTTATTTCCTCAGATCAGGAATATGACTCTCCTGGTGCAGGAGTTGGAGTCACTAGACAAGCACAATATCCTTGCAATCCGTCGGGAAGTTGTGGCCCTGCAGAAGAGACTGAAAGAGTGTGAAGAGTTTAGAGGTCAAAACAATACACATCCCTTTATCCCACCTGGTAAGCATTCTTTGATTTACCTCTTGGTCAGGGTCAAAGAGGTGAGGAAATGAGGGAGAATGTGAAGTTGTTTTGACACTTAAGAACCAGGAAGACAAAAAAATATATAATTATAGCTCTGCCAAAGTACTCAAACACCTTGGTGGATTGCATTCCTGATACAGGAAAGCGGAATAAGTGGATTGCTGAAGACAAAGAAGGAAGGATTTCACCTTCCTCCAGTGTTCCCTATGGGGGTTTGTTCTCATTATTTTAAATCTCCTTTCCACATAGTTCTACATAATACACACCTGGGGGCTCTTCTGTGAAAGGTGCCAACACATTGGATTGGTTTTATTTTCTTCAGTTTGATACAACACATTTATCAAGCTCCTTTTGCAGTGCGAAAGGATTGTGCTGTTTGCTGGGGCTAGAAAGACAGCACAATAGTTTCTATCCTCAGGAAGCTTACATTCTATTGGGTGGAGGGGGGAGATGCATCACACCGAGAGACAAATCAATTGTTGTTTGTCCTTTGTTTTTGAAGAGGACCATGACATCAGGCAAAAGATGACATGACTTGCAGTTGACTTTGATTTGAATGAGGGAGGGCTCTGCAAGGTCACCAGCCTCACTTTCTCCTCCAGAGCCATCTTGATCCAGTGACAAGATATTCATCAGGATGACTGGAGAACTGGAGATGGCCCAGGATGCAATGAGAGACCCTGGTCCTTTTAGGCTATTTTCTTTTCAGTTTCTCACTTTGAGTGAGGTAGCACCCATTCAGTGAATTGGCCTCTTAAAGAAGTGAGTCAAAGGATGTCCCCTTTAATTTAAAAAATATTGGAAGATAGTACTAACAAGTAAGAAAGCTTCAAGAAGGAGGTAGCAACTAGATTGAGTCTTGGAGGAAGATAAAGAATCTTAAAAACAGAGATGTGGAGGGAGTACATTCTGGGTATTGTAGATGGCTTGGATGAATTTTTTAAATTAATTGATTTGTTAGTTTTCAACATTCACTTTTATAAGATTTTGAGTTCTAAAATATGTTCCCTCCTTCCCCTCCCCCCTCCCCCAAATGGTAGTCAATCTGATACAGGCTATACATGTACAATCAAATTAAACATAGTTCCACTTTAGTCATATTGTGAAAAAAACAATCAGAACAACAGGGAAAAACCACTAGGGATAAAAAAGAAAAAACAAAAAAGAGAAAATAAAATGCTTCGATCTACATTCAGACTCCATAGTTCTTTCTCTGGATGTGCATAGTATTTTCCATAGGATGAATTCTAGGAGGTAAGAGAAGGGTTACTGAATTTGGGAAAGTCATAACAATCCAGCCTAGCTGGAACATAGACTGTGTCAATGCGGAATAATATGGAATTAAGCTGGAAAGGTAGAGTGAAGTCAGCTTCTGGAAGGCTTTAAATGCCAGGCTGAGGAGTTTTGCACTGCTCCAACACAGCAGAAGACCTCATAGGCTACCCATTCCAAATCATCCATGAAAAAGTCCCTCCCCCCATAAGTGGTCATCCATCCTTTGCTTTTAAAAACCTCAAGGCAGGAAGATCTCTACCTCCAAGGTTGCTTATCCCACTTTTGGATACCTCTAATTTAAAAAGAATTTTTTCACCTTACACTAAACATCTATCTGTCCCTTTGCAGCATCCACCCATTGCCTTCTGGGGTCAAACAAAATAAGACAATATGGAAGCAATGAAGGATTTGGAGCGGGGGAATGCCATGTTCAAATTTGTGCTTTAGGGAAATTTTGTTTTGGCAGCTGAGTGGACATTGGATTGGAAAGGGGAGAGTTTGGAATCAGAGAGATCAATTAGGAAGCATGTATCCTGCTTATGTTTAGCTCTTGCATTTGATAAAAATGAACCTACATTGAGAGAGAAAGACTAATAGACAAGGACTATTAATTAGAAAAAGGATCACTGTGAAAGTAACAAATTTAGGCATAAAATGTCACCTAATTCTAAGCATCCTATATTAAGGATGATGTCCTAGGCTGTAGGCCTTGAGGATTACTTTATCTTCTTAGGGATCAGCTTCTTCTCAGTGCTGAGCCAAGGCACATTTTGTCTGGGTCCAGCATTTTTTCTTTTATCATATTATGAACTCTGATGACCACTAAGTTCTGGTTCATGGCTCTAAGACTCATGACTTTCTTGGTCTTTAAACATAACTCCTTGGATCTGGAGTTGTGCTATACCTGACCGTTGATGCCCTTCTATCCTTTTCTGTCACTGCCATCAAAACTTGGTGTCTAAATTTTTCCACTCCCCTTTCTCTCTGATTTCATTATCCTACTACCACATACCAGACTATAAGAATGCTCTTAATAGCTTTTCTTAAAAAGAGTAAAAGAATTGTGTGCACAAACACACGAGTAGAATTGAATGACAGATAATTGACGGTGCCTATAAAAGAAGCCAAGTAAGACTGGCCCTAGGCAGAAGACATTTGGGGTATTGCTTTTAATTTCAGGAATCACTGTTTAAAGAATGCCATTGATATTTGGAACATGTCCAAAAAAGGATAGCTAGAATGGTGAGGGATTGGAGATAATGCCCTGTGAAGATCAGTTGAAGGAACTGGACATGAGAGAAGAGAAAATCTGGGGCTAGGTGGAAGGACATGATTACTGCCTTCAAACCTTTGAAGGGTTGTCACCTGGAAGAGAGATTAAACTCAGTCTGCTTGTCCCCAGAAGGAAGGAATAGAAGTAATGGGCAGAAGTAGGAAAGAGACAGATCTTAGTTCTAATGTTACAAGAAAAAAAATAACCTTAACAAGTTCAGCTGCAAAAAAATGGAATGGCCTACCTCCATGGACAGTAAGATCCCCATCACTTGTGGTCCTCAGTCAGAGCCTGGATGATCACTTGTCAGAATATTGTTGAGGAAATGACTGTTTAGGTCCAGGTTGGACCACATGGCTTCTAATTTCCCTTTTAGCTTGGATTGGGATTCTGTGATTCATGCCTGAGACTATTGCAATAGCTTCCTTACTGGGCTAATTATGTCCTGATGGACATGCTATCAGCAGAGCTCAGCTTCCTGGGCCACAGCAATCATTCAAATCCACCACCAAGGCCTTAGGAAATCCCTATTTTTTTTGTCCATCTGAATTTCATTTTTTATTAGATTTTTAAAAGATGGCTGTTTTAAATTCAGCTAGCATGAACCAAATTGCTTACTTGGAATACTCTCCCCTTGTGTTTGTGCTCATTGAAATCCTATTCATCCTTTAAAGCTCAGCATAAATCTAATCACCTTCATGATCACCCCAGCTGAAATGATCTCTGACCCTTCTGTATTCCTAGTGGTTTTTTTCCCCTGTTTGTACCACTTACTATTAAGTGACTTGGGCTGTTGCTATTTTGGATTATAGCTATGAATCTTAACATTTAAAAAAATAAAGAATGCATTTTTGGAGGGCAGAAACTATTATTTTGGTCTTTGTAAACATCAGAGCACTTTGGACTGAGAATGCTATGCGAAGAGTAGGTGTTTTAAGAGGCAATTTTATAAATAGTGCATTTATTAAGTACCTATTGTATACAGATGATGAAAGAAATGTGATGAAAGAAATACAGATTTAGATATGAAGAGATCCCATACTTGATGGAGCTTACATGGCAAGGAAACATAGTATGAATGCACATATAAGAGAGTATGCTGTGAATGCAAAATAAAGTGCCAGGCTAGTTCCCAGAAGGAAGAGGTTGTTAGCCACCATGGCAATCAGGAAGGCTCCAGGGAAGATGGGGCATTTGAATTTGAAATTCAGCTAGCATTCCTTCAGCCCAGGAGTGGAAAAGTACACCTTAGCAAAGGTATTACATGTACAATTATATGTACAAACAATTTTAACATTGGGTTTTGTTTATTTTTTTGCTTTTTGGAGGGGGGAAGGCAGCATTTGGGGTTAAGTGACTTGCCCAAGGTCACATGGCTAGTAAGTGTTAAGAGTCTGAGGCCAGATTTGGACTCAGGTCCTCCTGACTCTAGAGCCGGTGCTCTATTCACTGCACCACCTAGCTGCCTAACATTAGTTTTAGTTTTGGTTTTTCAAATTTTGAGTTCCAAATTCTTTCCCTCTCTGCCTTACCCCTCATTGAGAAGGCAAACAATTTGACATAGATTATATATATGTAGTCATGCAAAACACATTTCCATGTAAGTGATGCTGCAAAAGAAAACGCAGACATAAAAAAGACCCAAGAAAAATAAAGAAAAATTTTCTTTGATCCACATTCATGTTCCACTAGTTCTTTCTCTGGAGATGGACAGCAACTTTCATCATGAGTCCTTCAGAATCGTTTTAGATCATTGTATTGCTGAGAATACCTGAGTTATTAACAGAAAGTCATCATATAATGTTGCTGTTCCTGGGAACAATGTTTTCCTAGTTCTGCTTATTTCACTTTGCATCAGTTCATGTAAATTAAAAGGTGAGACTTTAGCTGAGAATGGAAGGAAGCCAAGGAAGCCAGGAGGCAGGGATGAGGAGAAAGAGCTGGCTGGTGTAGGAAAGTCTGAGAAACAGAGTAGTCTGCTGTCTAGAAGCAAGAAATAGCAAAAACCGACATAGCTTGACAATGTATTTTGATTTTAATTTATTTTTTTATTTTAATTTTTTGGAGGGCAATTGGAGCTGAGTGACTTACCCAAGGTCACACAGCTAGTTTTTGTGTTAAGTGTCTGAGGTCGGATTTGAACTCAGGTCCTCCTGACTCCTGGGCCAGTGCTGTATTCACTGCACCACCTAGCCACCCCTAACAATGTATTTTGAGCACATTATCTTCTTTGAACCTCCCAATGGGATTATAGGGACAAGAGCTGGATTGATATTTGATTGATATAAGGAACTCCTGGATTAGCAAAATCCCTCTTCCAATGCAAGTTTACACCTTTTCCACAACTGGAGTCTTAGAGAGCTGCCCAGAGAACTGAGAAGTTGAGTGAACTTGCCCAAAGTCAGGTTTTGACCCTCAGGCTTGACTCTAGTCTCCAAACCACATTGCTCTCATGAAGACACATACTATGGAAGTCATTATCCTAGATAAGAAAACTGAGGCTCAGCCCATTTAAGTGGCAGGCTCATGGTTTCCATTGCTACACAGTGACAAAGGGATCTAATATGAAGCTAGGTTTCTCTGAATTCCAAACACAGAGATCTTTCCACTATACCACACTTCCTCTGACTCATTGGAAGAGTAAGAGATAAAGCTGACACCAGTTTGTGGACAGTTATTCACTGGCCAAAGGGGTTTGAACTTTGTCTGGTAGGCAGTAGAAAAGCACTGCAAATTTCTGTGCAGAGAAAGTATGGGGTCTGGTCTACGCCTAAAGAAATATGCCTGTAATTGTTGAACTAGTGAATGAAGTGAAAAAGCCTTTTGTGAATCATATAGTGCTAGATTCCAGTGCACTCAATGCAACCTCTAGACAAGCTAAATAAGTGGTATGAGCTAGCAGCACTGTCACCAATCCTTTCTAGCTGTATCAATGGCAAAGGGAGGCGGTATCTGACAGCAGAGACGATCATTGCATTGATGTTCTCAGGGCTTTCCATTTTTATTGATTTCTATTGCCTACAGTCAGTTTTTCTTTCAAACCCTTGCTTTGTGCTACATGTCCAGGTGTCTGCATTCTATAGAATCACCTAAAAAGTGTGTCATGGTTACAATCCTTTCAGTTTTGTGCCAAGTAGAAAAATCACTTAGCATCCCTCCCAATCTTTCTTACATTTGGTTAGAGACCATGATGTCATGCAGAATTGGGAGAATTGGGGAAATGTCTTTTCCCTCACTTATGGAACTAAGTGAGGACACATTTTTTCCTGGTTAGTGAGCTGAAATGTCCTTGACTTTTAATTAAGGTTAGAGGATGATAGCCTATATAGCACTGGAAAAGACCTTGATATCATCTCATCTCACTCTATCATTGTAGAGAAGAGGAAATTGAGATGCATAAAGGTGAAGTGGCTTGCCCACGTTTTGCCCTCAGAATATATGAGATGTGTAATAGGTTCTTGTTGATTAATTAATTGATTAAGAAGAGCAGAGCTTGAATTCAGGCCCAGATTCTTTGACTCCAAATACATGCATTTGTCTGCCAGCAGTTATTTCATAGACCTATGCATGTCATCTTCTTATGGTTTCCATGGGGATAAATTCAAGTCTGTGAATAGAGGAATTGATCTTTGCTTCTGGAAATACTAAGATTTTTTTCTTCCTCTTAACTCAGGAAAGCTTCCCAGTGGAATAGATTATTCTAGCATTTGAAGTTACTAAGAAAACCTTAGCCTTACAACATTTTTGGAGTTTGCAATGAACCTCAGAGGCAATTTAGTCTAACTTTCTCTTTCTGTAGGTAAGGAAGCTGAGATTCAGAGAGGTTGAGTTACTTGCTCAAGGTCACACAGCTAATTATGATCAAGACTGGGATCAGAAACCAGGTCTCCTGACTCTCTTCAGTATATCATACCAATCCTTCACTTACCTAGGTTATCAAGAGTCAGTGTCTCAAGAAAGAAGGGAGGTCAGAAGTATTCCTTAATAGCCAGACAGGAAATAAAGCATGGCCAATTTTCTTGATTTGGTTTCTTTGGGACTCTCTCCTAGGTCCCCACACATAGGCTTTGTAAAACACCCCAAGCTGAGCTGGGTTTTTTGAGCAAATTGATCCCAGGTTTTCTTTCACTTTCCCAACAACCTTGGACATACCTGAATTCCTGCCAAGCCATTGGCTACTCTCCAGGTTTTGTTCATATTATATTTATGATGTTTATATTAAACTGACTTTTGTCATGTTTTTAAATCAATTTCTTTCTCTCACTCCCTTTCTATTTGGTTTGCTTGATAATGCAGAATTGAGAGAGCTTGGAAAATCCCCAGGCACCACAAAGTTGTGAGCCTGTGGAGACTTTAATTAAAGTTACTCCCGATTATGGGACTCTAAAATCTGGCCTGTCTGACTTTTCACTGCAGAGCTGCACAGAGTAAGGAAACCTATTCGCAAGTGTCAGCTATAAAAGAATTCTGAGCTCCATTTTTCCTCCCCTGCAGCTACAAATTTCCAGCTCTTGTCCCATCCAGAACTCAGATTCAGTCAATATATTTACAGCATCATACCAAGCATACTATCATTTATTTTTGCTGCAAACAGCATCCTTCTTTTCTGCTCCATTTCACAGAACCCTCTGAACCAAGATAATTGGCCTTATCCCCATTAATTCTCTGCCTGCCCAAAAAACCAACTGACTATGTCTTCCTATTGCTGAATCTAAGTGACTACATTCAGGCGAGTCTAGATTGGAAACTCTAGTGATAGATTTCAGTCATGAGGAGGAAACACGATCCAGTAGAAAGAGTGCTGGGTTTGGTATTGGAAGATTTGGGTTTGAATACCTCTGTGCCTTCCGGCACATCATGTCATTTTTCTGAAAGACAGTTTGCTTATTTGTGAGGGATGTGTGTGAATGAAATGACCTTTAAGGTCTCTTTAAATTCTAAATATTTATATGATTCTATGCGTAGCACAGTGCTGGACACATAGTAGGTGCTTAATGAATGGGAAACTTAATATGTGAAAGAATGAGCTTCCTAGAACCTAAGAAACTAGTGAAGGATTCAGCCTGAAGCTGTGTACTCAGCTGTCCTGATTTTCTTTAGTCTTTATCTAGAATTGGATAGCTATGGTCATTTAAATTTTGTTAGTATCATAAGTCAATAGAATTCTCCTCTTGCTCAGATAAGGTTAAGCGACCTGCCCATGGGAGATTATTATGAGTTCTGGACGATATTAGTATTAACAGTGGACGGCATTAATAGCTTATAGCATTAATAGTAGATCTAAGATTAGAGCATGCTTCTCTGCAGATATCCGAGAATGGCATTTTAGAAAATGCCATTAACCACAGCATTTTTAAAATAGTCACAGTGGAGTTTTCACAAATCATTTCTGAATTATGGCTTCCCAAGTTCATTTATAGAGTGCTGAGAATATATAGAGTGCTGCCCAGCAAATTCTGAGATGTAAAAAAAAAACGAACTAAACCATTACTATCCAAGACTATACTTGGGTAGGAAGCTGTGGCACTATGGCTTTATGTAGTAAATGTCTGAACCTGCTAAAAATTCATAGGATCATAGGATTAAGAGTCAGAAGGTATCTTATGAGATATCAAAAGGCATCTTGAGGATACTGAGGACCTTGAGGCTAAGTAACTTGCTCAAGGTCACGTAAGTAATAAAAACAAGTGAAGAAGATGAGACATGTGCAAACCCAGATCTTCTTATTCCAAATCCAATGCTATGTCACACAGGTGAATGGGTCGAACTAGTCTCATCAATTGTTCCTAATGCATAGGGAAGAAACTTCTCATTTTTATTTCTCCCAAGTTTCCACAGAGTCCAGAAGAATCATTAGGATTTAGAACTGGGGAGGATCCCAAGGAACATCTAGTTCAATCCCCTTTTTTAACTGGTGACAAGACAAAGGTTAATAATTTGCTCAAGGTCAGACAAGTCAGAAACAGCACAGTCAGGCTTCAAACCCACATCCTCAGACTTTATAACCAGGATTCTTTCCACTGTACAACACAAGACTAGGGGGTCAATGTGAAAGTACTTATAGCAGCTTTCATTGATGGATATTTGTCCTGTACTTTGGGGCTTGTCTGGTTTCTGGGGGGAAAGCAATAATAGTAACAACAGTAATAATAGCTGATATTTATATAGCATGTTAAGATTTGCAAAATACTTTACAAATATTTTCTGATTTGATCCTACAATAACCCTTGGAAGAAGGTGATAGAAAAGCTAAATTCCCATTTTATACTTGAGGAAATTGAAGCAGGCAGAGAGGTTCAGATCCTTGCCCAGAATCACACAAAACTGGGAAATATCTGAAGCCAGATTCAAATTCAGGTTTTCCTGACCCCAGGTGCAGCATTCCTATCCACTATGCCACAAACAATCCAGATCTAACAACTAGCTTGTTCTCTGATGCCCTATCTTGGCAGTATAGACCCTTAGAAGAAGTATTGCTGCTGTTGGTGCCAAACCTTCTGCGGTATTGTAGCAGTGCAAAACTGATCATTTTCCCTTGTCAGATCTTGAATAATAGGAGAGGGAGGAATGGAATGCTTTTTGAGCAGACAAGGTAAAATGGAATAAGTCAAGAAAGTTGGAATGAGGAATAAGAAGGAAGAGGAATGGTGATATGTTTAAGACTGGAATTAAAGAAGGAGTTGGCAGAGGCCTGTGAGTATATCCAGAACAATGAGGTAAGAGATGCTTTTGCACCTCTGTGTAGAGGGTGAGGATGGAAGTGAAAACACAGCTATTGGGAGAGCAGTGGTATACCTCGATGGCTGATGTTTCCTGTTATTTCTGTGAAGTGGTCAGAAGTCAGGGACATTCTGGCACAGCCTTCCCTCCTGTGAATTGTCACCATTGCTATTTCTGCAAGGTGGGACTGTTTTTCTATCATTTGCCATAGATTATGGGTATTGTTTGTCCTTCATTGTTGAATCAGGAAGGTGATGCCATGGCTTGCAAGTGAATTGGATTTAAATGCACAGTCATCAGCCTCACTCTCTCTTCTGGAGTCCAGTGAGAAGGTATAGATCAGGATGACTGGACTAGGTCCAGAAGCAAGATAAAGATCTATTGGAGATAGCCCCAGATGCAGTGGGAGACCTTGGCCTTTTTAAGCTAAGGTCTTTCCCAGGTCTTAGTTTGACTGAGGTAATGCCTATTCAGTGATTAAGGTTAGGCAAGAAATGAGGCAGACAATGGCCACTTTTACCTAGTAAAACAATCAGTCTGGGCAGGGAAGACTCTCAGGGTTTCAGGACGAGCAGAAACAATTGCTATTTACACTCACTCTGAGCTACCAGGGCCCAAACGATGACCAAGTGAGGCTTGGCATGGACCTGGTGTTGGTCAATCAATGAGAATCAGAGTGATTTGGGTTTACAGCATGGTCTTTAAGAAAGAAATCTAGCTCCTAAACCACAACATATCTTGTGAGATTTTAGTGATCAAAACTTATATTCCTCTGGGCAGAACACCCTTAGGCAAGGAAGGAAGGAAGGAGGGAGAGAGCTATGTTGCCCAACTGGAACTGGCCACTTGGGTCCCCAGTGGGGCAGCTACTACTACTCTTCTTCTGTTCACTATGGGTATAATCAAGGGCACAAAGATCCCTTCTTCTTCATGTTGTTTGCCACTGAAGGAGGGATGAAAGAAGGGAATAGAGGGATCTGTAGATTAAAGGGGAAGACAATAATAATACCATGGCAGAGCATAGTATGGTGGAAAAACCATCAGACAAGATGGTTTTAGTCTTGCCTCTGTGACTGTAAACCTTGAGGAAGTGATTTACCTATGTTAATTTTAATTTCTTCATGAATCCCATGGAGGTGATAACTCCTACCCTGACCATCTCATAGGAATGTTGTAAGTATAAAACTGAATTGCCACAGTTGCTGGTGCCCTATCCCCTTGTCATTTTACTTTGTTTCTACTTGGTATATATTTTGTATTTTGTTCACCTGGAAACTTAGATCCTGTTCTCTTCCCACTCCCATATAGAATGTAGGTTCCTTGAGGGGTCTATTATTTTTGCTTTTGTCCCCCAGTGCTTAGCATAGTAGTTGACACATAGTAGTGACTTAATTAGTGCTTCTTGAAGAAGTGAATGAATGTCACACACATGTGCACAATATATATATATATATATATACATATATATATATATATATATATGAGACTTACTTGTGAAATGTCTTCATTTTAGAATGACGAGTCATTCCGAAACCATTTGTTGATGTTCCAACAAAACACACATGGAACCTGCTACAGTTAAGAATTTGGGCATGTGGAAGCTGAATTACCTAAAAGCCTATAGCTCCATGTTAAAGCCTAAATAAGGAATACCTTATCATGCTTTTCATAAAAAAGAATCTGGAATATTTCCTTCCCAAGTTTTCACCAGGAAAGTTTGGTGGGGAGTAAATAATTGTGAATCCTTTTTTATCAGACAGAGATAAAAGGTAACCCTTGCTCACTACTCCTCAGTGTAGTGCAATTTAATAAATAAATGTTCTGGAAGAGATTTCAAACAGGAAACTCAGTTTATAGCACATGGAACTTCAATATAGTTTCTGTTATCATTAAGCTGAACACACTGCTAACTTTATTTTAATAATTCATGCATTGTTTCATAAACAAAAGCAAACAAGCATTCATCTGAGAGATCACTTTTAGGGGAAGAAATAATAATTTATAATTTTATTTATTATTTCTTTGGTGGAAAGCAGTCTCTTGGCTGAACACACTTTTTTATTTATGAAACGGGACATGCATTATTAAAATAAACCCATGACTGTGTTCAGCTTAATGATATGCAAAATTATTTGAGGTTGGGTACAGAGTGGTTTCATTTCTCTACCTGCTGTAATGGTTGGTAGATTTTCTCACCCAGTTGCAGATTTATGGGAACATTTAAGGGACATGTACTTAATTCTGGAACAAAAATGCAGCCACATTTGAAAAATAAAGGAAAGATTTCTTGTAATAGTTTCACCTTTGAGCAGTCCTTGAGAAACCAAGAGCGTGGGACTGTCCTCTGTTGCAGTCAGTGGCAGAAATTCAGAGACAAAAGGGGGGATTTTTCCCTCCATACAATACTAATCTTAGGCAAGTCATTGGATCTATGCTCTTGGCTCCCACTCTCCTTATGGGCTTGGTAAGCTTCACTGATCTCCCTCATGCACTTAAGCCAATGTGCAATGAGTAACCCTGGCTCATCTCCCTTCCATTCCCCGCCTGCTTTGCTCTGAGCAGCTTGGAGAGAGGGAAAGAGCAGGAGAGAAGGGGGGAGAGAGAGAGAGAGAGAGAGAGAGAGAGAGAGAGAGAGAGAGAGAGAGAGAGAGAGAGAGAGAGAGAGAGAGAGAGAGAGAAGGAGGGAGGGAGGGAGGGAGGGAGAGAGAGGGCAAATGACCTAGAATGTTTTTGAAATTGGATTTGCTATGTTATGTGATAAGCCACCTTGCTAGGTGTTTTTTTTCCCCTTTCTTTCTGAGAGAAAGTCTGAAATGGTTTTCAGAAACTGGATAGTAAACTACTTGGATTGTTATTGCAAAAATACTGGCAGAATTCTGTTCTCTTTATAGCTCGTGAACTATTTGGATTGGCAGCCATTACAGAATGAAAGCAATGAGGAGGGCCAGATGTCTATCCTGAATCATTTATCCACATGTTACAGATAGGGTGTTTTCCCAAGGATTAGCTATATCATTGATTCTGGGGTCTTCTGTAATGTATACATTGTGTCAGGGTCAGAATGGGAAATCTCCAATATGTTTCTACTATATCCAAAAAGAACAGCATGGTTTTCTAATGGCAAGGATGGCCTTCCAAAATATGTATAATCAGTGGTCATGTCAGTGGAGATTTTTGAAGGATACTGATCAGGCTCCCCTGACATAAATATGAGAGGGAAGTGTGTCATAGTAGCTAAAGTGTTAGACCTGAGTTCAAATCCTGCTTCTGACATTTACTTGTTTTTTTTTTTAAGCAATTGGGGTTAAGTAACTTGCTCAAGGTGTTTCTGGGTGGGTGCTAGGTGTCTGAGCCTGGATTCGATCCCAAGGTCATCCCGACACTGGGGCCGATGCTCTTACTCGCTGTGCTACCTGGCTGCCCCTGACATTTGCTTGTTATGTATCAGACACATTGCTTTCATGTTTCTGTTCTAAGAAGCTTCAGTTTCCTCATCTGTAAAATGGGACCAATAATAGCTATACTATCGACTTCACAGGGCTTTTGGGGACCTCAAATATGAGATAATACTCATTCAAAACTTCATGTTTTGAAGACTTTGAAGAATTATATAAATGCTTATTCTCGTAATTGTAATGGGAAATGGTAATTTCCCATTGACTCTTTAAGGGTACCAGAAAAACCAGAATTACAGGTTTATTTTCATCAGTTTTTAAAATCCCTCATTAGGAGGCAAATACTTCCTGAAAGGAGAGGAATCTTAAATTATCATCAGATAACACCCTATTAAGGATTGGTCATTAGCTTATTCGGGACGGGATGGGGATTTGAAAGGTACAGGGGAAAAAACTCTCATTGCCTAATTTTTCTTTGTGATGGGTCACATTTACACAATTTTCAGGTTTTCAAAGTGCATTCCTCACAACACCCTCATAGTATGAATATTATTTTTACTTTAATTATTTTAATACCTTTTACAGATAGGAAATTGAGACTGAACAGTTAGGTTGAGGTAGCTAAGTGAAGAAGTATACTGAGTACTGAGCCCAGAGTCAGGAAAATGTGAGTTCAAATCCAGTCTTAGGCAGTACCTAAAGGTGTGCCTGGGCAAATAATTTAACCTCTGTTTGCCTCATTTTTCTTAATTGTAAAATGGGGATAATAATACCACCTACCTCCTAGGGCTGTTGTAAGAATCAAATGAGAAAACATCTGTGAAGTGCTTAGGGTAGTGCCTGGTACGTAGTTGGTGGTCAGTAAATGCTTGTTATGCTCTTCTTTTACTTTAAGTGACTTGACCACAATCACAGAGCTACTAAGTTCCAGAGCTGGGATTGGACTCAGGTGTTCCCTGACTTTAGGTACAGCATTCTTTTCCATCATCTCATGTTAGAATGTTTTCCTACCTCAGTTCCTATATTTGCAAATAAATAAACAAACATAAACATCCCAGAAGAAGGATTGCAGAATGCCTTCTAAGGAAAAGAAGAACATTGGGTAGCAAGTTGAATGATCTCCATTTACATAAAGATGCAGAGGCAGCACAGCGTAATGGATAAACAAAGCTAGAAAGACCCATGTTTAAGTCCTATTTATGAAACATATTGGCTATATGACCTTGGACAAATCATATAGCTTCCTAGTGCTCTAAGACTATGTGTTGCAGAGAAGGTGCTGGTCTGCATTTGGTAGAAGGAGTTTCCTATTAAAATAAATTATGGGTTTAGTCTCTACCTCTCTTTCAGACATAGTAGAAGACTAACTCATAGGAAGATTAAGTCATTTGTTTAAGGGTTGTAGCAAGTCAGTCTCAGAAACTGAAGTGGAACTGAGGTTTTTGTCTCTCCTCTAGAGTCCAGACCACTATCACTAAACCTCTACAGGACATCATTCAGAACTTCTTTTGGTTGTTTGAATGTTACAATATCTGGATCTTCTTACTATTTTTTTTCTAAAAATATTCATCTTATTTTCCCATTGGTTATAGGAAGTTGTGGTCATGGCGGTGTGGCAAATATCAGCAAACCTTTCATTGTTCAGCTAAATTGGAGAGGGGCTGCCTATAAGTATGGAGCCTGGGGAAGAGATTACACCCCATGGGAGCCAAAGAAAACACTATACTGGGTGGCCCCCTTGAACACAAATGAAAGGTACCTAGAGTATTATCGGCTTTACAACACCTTGGATGACTTGCTACTGTACAGAAATGCCCGAGAGTTACGAGTCCTATACGGAGATGGCAGTGGGATGGTCGTTTACAACAACTTCATGTACTTCAACTATTATTCTACACGTGACATTGCCAAGCTTGACTTAAACACCAACATTATTACGTTGAGAAGGGCTCTTCCTGATGCTGCCTTTAACAACCGCTTTTCCTATGCTGGTGTCAAGTGGCAAGATATGGACTTTGCTGTGGATGAAAGTGGACTATGGGTTATCTATTCAACTGAAGCCAGTACTGGTAACATTGTGATTAGCAAAATCAATGACACTTCACTTGAGGTGCTAAACACTTGGCAAACCCTGCAGTTTAAGCCATCTGTCACCAATGCTTTCATTGTATGTGGGGTTCTGTATGCCATTCGACCTATGAACACCAGAAAAGAAGAGATTTTTTACTACTATGACACAAACACTGGGAGAGAAGGCAGAATGAGCATTGTCATGGATAAAGTGCTAGAAACAATACAGAGTGTTAGCTACCACCCCCTTGATCACAAACTCTATGTCTATAATGATGCTTACCTCCTGACTTATGATCTTAGTTTTCAGCAGGAATTACAGTGACCTTGATAGGCAGGAGAAAAAGAGTGAAGTGAAGCTTTTCTTAAAAAAGTGAAATGCTCTCATGTCTCTGTGACCTATTCACTTATAAACCAAGCTGAGTTTGCTTAATGACATTTGAATCACTTTTTGCATCTTTAGAGGTATTTTAGGGGTTTGGAATAGCAGCATTTCCAATGAATCTTATTTTACCGAATTCAGCAAACATTTATTAAGTACCTGCTGTGTGCCGAACACTGTGCTAGGTGCTGGTGATTAAAAAAAAAAAGATAAAACCAATAGTCCTTGTCCCCCAGGAGCTTATATTCTATTGAGAGGATTCCAACACATTCCCAGATGAGTAAAAGCAAAATATATACAAGGCAATCAACAAGATTTTAAAGAGATAGAGAGCGTGAGCAATTGGGGGATTTGCAAAAGCTTCATGTTGGAGGGGTGCTCCACCTGACCTGGGTTTTGCATCTCACTGATACAAGTGTTCTTCTATTTCCTTGGCACAGCAAAGAAAAAGTGAATCTATAAATCCTTGGTCCAAGCTAGTAATGGCTTTAACTAATTCAAGAGATTGAATTTCTGAAAGATGAAACACTCATAACACTTACCTCATGCACAGCAACAGTGCATAATATTAATGCTTTTGTTTTCCATAGCAGTAGCTTATTCCAGTCAAACCCTAGTGACCTTTTTCTTCTTTTGACACTGAAAGGGAATGAAAGGACTCAGAATCATTTATACCTTTATTCAATGAACATACCTTATTTCTTCCCCATTGGGGGAAGATCAGTCATAAGGCTAGGGATTTTTGCAGAGATCCTAGTATATTCTGAAGCCCAAATTTATCTGTGTATGTGTCTGATAATAAAAGCAATAATAAAAATGGCAACAATTACAGTTGTGCTGTAACCTAAAGGGTCTACCTTTACTCTCCTATGCCAGAATGGAGTGGCACGTGTACTTCTGAAAGCTCTCTAGTATTACAGGTGATGTGGTTCTAATTGGAGTCTTTGAGGAAAGTAGTCATACAGTGCTTGAGACCTAGGCTAAATTCCCTTGCTGTCAAGGATTTGTGAGGTTATCTAGGAAGCTACTCAATTCCTATAGTAGAAATAACTTAATTCTAGCATGGAAATGTCTAGATTTTAGTAAGGTGGACTCCCTCCAAAGCTATTTGGTATGGGCCAGCTAGGTGGTGAAGTGGATAGAGTACCAGCCCTATAGTCAGGAGGACCTAAGTTCAAATCTGGCCTCATACACTTATTAGATATATAACCCTGTGTATCTTACTTAACCCTGATTGCCTTCAAAAAAACTCAACTGTAACAAAAAAATGAATATTTGGCAGATGCTCTGCTTTTGATGTGTTAGACTATGGGACCCCCACTATAAGCAGGTACTCTATCTCCTGCTTTTCCAGAATGATCCTGATAACTCCGAAAAGTTTCACAGACATTTTGGGACTCAGCTCCTTGAGGGACTATATCTACTGTTTTGTCATTCCCTGTGGAATCTGATATAATGTCATGTACTGTATCAACAAACTGTTTTGAGCTTCTTAGGGAAAGGCACTTCTGTAGGTCACACAGAATGTTGGGAATTCATCCTTGCTATTTGCAGGTGAAAGATAGCTTGCTGTAGTGGGTAAGAGATATGATCTTGGAACTGGTAAGACTTAGGTACATGTTTCTGTGTGACCCAGACCAGATTACTTGATCTACTATCACTCTAGGACACTTTCAAAGACTTTAAGTTACAGAGAAGGTACTGACCTGCATTAGTTAAGGAATTTTCTTCATCTGGAAGTTCCTTATATTAATATAATCTCAGGTCCATTCTCTGTCCCTGTGCCATCTATAGGCAAGCCACTTTGACCTGTTTCTCCATCAACAAAATAGAGCCCACATGAGCCACCTATCTCATAACTTTGCATGTAAGGCAGCTTTGAACATAAGAACCAAAGAGTCACTGGCCCATTCTGTTTTGTCTTCTATGGCACAGGTCATAAAACAAATAAAATTAAATTTTTTACTACTCAGCTCCTCATAAACTTTTACTTGTTCCAGGTGTATAGGCATACGGGTGATAGCATGTCTGACATAAGGTGGCGTAGTGCTTATGGTAATATTAATCTATTTTGTTTCTTGAGTTTTGATTATGTGGTAATGTATTGAAATGTATTTGAGAATTTTAATGTGAACCATTTTAATTCAGTTTTTGTTAAATGCTTTAAAATGTGTTTTCCTCTTCCCCCTTTGGAAATGTAGAAATGATAAGGAATGAAAAATTCACTATTTTTCTTGGTCTGTACTTGTTTTATGGGAACAGCTATGGGGGAAAGAGGTAGAATGTACCACCTCTTCAATCAATTGAATAGTTAAAAGATATACAATCCTGTATATTTTTGTATTGCCTCTGTCCATTTACCTCTGATAAGTTAGCATGTGAGGATAGGTCCTCAAGTTCCTTTTAATAAATGGTTAAAAGTGCATTTTTGAAAATTCTTATTTGGACCTATCATCAGGTCCAAATAGGGGTTGGTGGGAGGGATAGGAGGCATCAGGGGTCGGTGCATAGGGAGGGATGATGCCACCCTCACCTTCTTGCTATCCTCTGCCAAAGGATGGCATTCCTTTGCAAGTCCTAGGATTCAGCGCACTGATAGCCCCTTCAAGTTTCACATTGCCAACCACTTCCCCTCTTTGTAATGGGCTCCCAGTAATCAGTTGACTCTTCAGAGGAAGAATGCAGAGTCTTTCCCACCCTCTCCCACTTTTTTTCCCCCAAGAAGCAGCCCCTCACCATCCTTAGTGTTTAAAAAGTAATTACCAAGCATTATGGGGAAAGTGTTAACATATGGAGTGTGGAGGGTGGGTGGTAACAATGACAGATTTTTTTTAAAGCTTAAGATCGATAATATATAAAAGTTCTTAGAGAGTGAACCATGACTCAATATGCCAACTACAGGTAATTAGGTCTCACTATTTCTTGGCTCTATTTGCCTTCCTTCTTTATGTCTTGTTTTTCTTAGTGTTATTTCAGTTCTAACTTTCTAATAATAGTTATTTAGTCAACCAACAAACATTTATTAAGCACTTATCATGTGCCAAGTACTGTGTTAAATACTAGGGATATAAATAAAGGGAAAAACATGGACCTTGCCCTCAAAAACTCACGTTTCAATGGAGTAGACAACAAGTAAAACTCAATTGTACATACAAGACATATACAGCATAAATGGAAAGTAATCTCAGAGGGGAGGTGCTAATATGGAGGTGGGGTGGAACTGGGAAAGTGGGTGGGTGGGATTTGAGCTGAGTCTCAAAAGAATCCAGGGAAACTGGGAGGAGGAAGAAGAACATTCCAGGCACATGGGACAGACAGCAAAAAGGCCTGGAGTTGGAAGATGGAGGAATGGCAAGGAGGTTAGTTGGCACTGAATCATAGAGTATATTGGGGGGAATAAAGTATAAGAATGGAAAGATAGGAAAGGGCCACTGGTGAAGGTATTTAATTGCCAAGCAAGCTTTGATATTTAATCCTGGAGGTAATAGGGAGCCACTAAAATCTATTGAATAGGAGTGGGTGTGGAGGATGTGACATGGTCAGACAAATTTTAGGAAGATCATTTTGGAAGTTGAGTAGAGGATATACTGGAATGGGGAGAGAATTGAGTAGGGAAATCAGCCAGAAGGCTATTGTAGTAGTCCAGGTGTGAGGCAATGATGGTAGAAACTGTGTGGGCGGAGAGAAGAAGATACAACATGAGAGGTTGTGAAAGTACAAATGACAAGAATTGCCAATGTATTAGATATTCTAGGGTAATCTTTATCTCTAGCATTACAATTTGCAAAGTACTTTAAATACATCATCTCCACTGATCCTCACAAAATACCTGAAGTGGGTAATATTAATTTTTTTTGTGTGACACTTCTGATTTCCTTGGCATAGGAAACTCCCTCTGTTAATGCAGATGGGCACCTACCCTGCTCACATGGGCTTAGATAGTTGCCTGGGGGCACTGAGAAGTTAAGTGAATTGCCTTCAGTTACAGAGGCAACATGTTCTCTGAAGACCCCAGACCTTCTCTATCCTGTGCCTCTTGAGTTTCATTATTTCCCCCATTTTATGGCATAGAAATTAAGGCTAAATTGCTTTCCCAGGGTCACATTACTAGTATATTTCTGAGGTGGTAATCAAATCTAATCCTTCCTGACTCGGGGTCCACTGCCTTGTCCATTATGACAGACTAGTCCTCCTCTAGTTACTGAACACATTTAGCAAAGTCCAAGCTGTTTAGAATTTGCCTGTACTTAGTATAGTGACAGGAACATAGTAGGTGTTTAATAAATGCTTATTGACTGACTATCTTACCCCAACCTTTAGCTCTGGGCATGGGGTCCTAGGGTCTCTGGCAGTTATTTCTATCCTGCATCGCTGGCAAATTTTCTATGGCCTTCTGAGATTTTGCCCTAAATCAATGGTTCCTCTTTTACCCTAGTCGAGCTGACTGTAGACCTGTGACTATAGTGACCTTGTTTCCTAAATTAAAAGTAAAAAAGAGATAATTTCCCATTTGGTTCCCCAAACTATCTCCCCTTTAGGCTTAAGACCTTTTACCCTCCTCTATACAAGTCTACAACAAGTATTTATTATTTGATATTTGTTATTATAACATCTGGAAGTTCTCTGTCTGCCTCCCTCCATCATCACCATTTCTGATTGACCACTTTTTAAAACTGTTGCTTTATAGGGGCAGCTAGGTGGCACAGTGAATAGAGCACCGACTCTGGAGTCAGGAGGTTCTGAGTTCAAACCTTGACCCCAGATATTTACTGTGTGACCTTGGGCAAATCACTTAACCCCAATTATCTTGCCTTCCCCCTCCAAAACAAACCAAACCAACACCACCAAAACAAAACATACAGAACTAGAGACCTAGGGGTTCTTAGTTTTGGGATTTATGAACCTGTTTTTCCTCTTCAATATTCTGATAACTGAATTTCAATCTAACAGATTTCTTTTGTAATTCTATATATTTTATACATTTAAAAAACTTTATTCAGAAAATGGGCCCATAGGCTTCACCAGACTGCTAAAGAGGCCCATAATATACAAAAAAGGTGGAGAACTCTGATTCTAAACTATCATCAGACAGTAGAACCCAGGACTTTATGATGGTTTTCTTCACTGAATCTTGTATCCTCATGCTGTTCCTTGACTTATTTGTGGGTGGAGAGAATAAACCCTAATCTCCTATTGGCTTACCTCAAGCTAGGAACAAGCTAAGGTCTTATTTTTAGTTACTGGCTTCAACCATTTCACTCTCTCATATCCTTCATGCTTCGGGCCCTTCTTCCCTGGGTTGGATCCCACAGACTGGATGCTTTTAAAAACTACTTAAAGCAAAACTGAGTGGTGCATGGAGCTATTATACCACATACCCTTACTTGCCCCTTCTCCAACCACTAATTGAACAGGGTCATATTGTCACATTTGTCTCGTTTTATCTTTAATTTCGATGGAAAAACCTCAACCCAAGAAATCCATGTACTTTAACTGCCTTATTGTTAGGTGCAATGAGTCTTTGCTTAGCAAAACATAACAGCACCATAGACATCCATCCAATTATCTCTCTATGTTTAAAATTATTTTTATGGTTGCCTTTCATTTTTACATTGCATTTTCTCTGAGTGTATCTCCCCATCCTACCCAGTGAGTCATTAAAAAGATTAAAAAAGAACAATTCAGAAAACAGTTCAACAAAACATTCAACATATCTTCTTATGTGATATTTCACATCCATAGTCCTCTACTTCTACAATGAAGGGAGGAAAGTGCATTATTTCATATCCTGTTCAAAGCCGATCTTAGTTGTTATAATCACACACAGTTTCATTTCTCCTCCCCCAATTTATATGGTTACATTGCATTATATTTGTATTATTTTGTCTCTATATATATATTTGTCATCGTATATATTATTTTATTCATTCTGCTTATGCCGGATCTTTCCTTTTCATATGTGTACACACGTACATAATTCTATGCTCCTTTAATTTCTTAATAGTCATCATTTTTTTTACAGTTCAGTAATTCATTATATACACGTACCACAGCTTGGTTACCCATTCCCCAAATACTAGGCAGCTACTTTGTTTATAATTCCTTGCTCTTCAAAATATGCTGCAATGACTACTTTGGTATATATGGGACAGGTCTTTCTATCTGTGACCTCTGTGAGCATGTGTAGTAGTGAGGAGTGGATATGGATATCTTAATCGCCTTTCTATGCATATTTCCAAATTGCTTTTCAGAGTGGTTAGACCAATTTACAGTTCCAGTGATATTGTCTTAGTGTGCCTGGCTTCCTGTGGCCTATTCAGCATGAACTCTTTTCATCTTTTGCTGTTTTTTCCAATTTTCTAGGTGTGAGGCAAAATCTCTGAGTTGTTTTAATTTGCATTTCTCTTTTCAGTGACTTGGAGCAATCTTTCATATGATTCTTAAGAGTTTTCAATTCATCTTCTGAGAATTACTTGCTTATACCCTTTGACCACTTGTTCATTGGGAAGCATCCAATTATTTCTCAGATAGAATCAATTACTAAGTCCTGTTGAGTCCAACTCTGCAACATTTAATCCAACAAATATTTATTGAATGTTTTCTATTTAGGGTACTGGGAATAAAAGTCAATAGGAAAAAATAATCCCTGCCCTTAAGAAGCTTAAATGTTACTGGTGGGTTAAAACATAGACCCAGATATGTAAATATAAGGTAATTTGAGGAGTGAGAACATATTAACAACTAGAAAGAACTGAATAGGTCAGCCTCACCTATTTTATTATAGTTGTTTGACCCTATAAAAATCACAACTTCTTCTTGCTTCATTTTCCTCAGCTGTAAAATAATAACATCTACTTTCCAGGGTTGTCATGAGGACCAAATGAGATATTTGTAGACTACTTTGTACAGTGTCTGGCACATAGTAGGTGGTTAACCAATGGTTGTTCCCTTCCTTTCACCAGTAGGATAGGAGGTACAAGCTGAACTTTCAGTGAAGTTATTGATTCTAAGAGTTAGAAGATACAATGTGAGGCTCAGGAAAAAGGAGGTAGGTCAGTTTGGCTGGAATGTAGCATATATAAAGGGGATCAGTGTGAAATAAATGTGAGAAGTTAAATTGGATCTAGATTTTGAAGGGCTTTCAACGCCAAAATGAGAAGTTTGTATTTTATACTAGAGGAAATATTGGGTAGAGAAGTGACCTGTTGAGACAAGTTTAAAACACATTATTTTGTCAGTTGTGTGAAGATGGACCAGATAGAGGGACAGACTGGAAACTAGGAGTCAGTCAACAATAACTTGTTATGCATTTATTATGTGACAGGCATGCTAAGAGCTAGAAATGCAAAGAAAGGCAGAGATGCTAGCATGGCTTTCTGGGAGTTCATATCCTGAGAGGGGAGACAACATTGAAATGCCTATATATCTAGAAGACATAAGAAACAGAAGAGATGGAAGGTAAACTCAAAGGAAATCTATTTAATGCAGGTGTGAGGTGATAAAGACCTGGATCAAGCAGATGACTATGAGTGGAGAGAGGGGGACAGATGTAAAGTATTTGTATACATCGAATTGATGAGTCTTGATAACATATATGGAGAGGTTGGGTGAAGAAGAAAGGAAGTTTCATGAATGACTGCAATTTTGTGACCTTGAATGACTAGAAGAACTTTTATTAGACATTAGGAAATCTGGGGGGAGGGCTAGTTGGGGGGGAGAGGAGAATTAGTTCCATTTTGCAGATGCTTACAAGTCATTCAACTGAAGATGTCCAATAGGTAATGTAGGATTTTCAGTCACTTGATAAATATTTATTAAGCCCCTACTATATATTCCAGGCACTATACTAAATGTTGGACAAAATGAATATAACTGGTTGGATTCGTGAATTTTCTTTCACAGAGGTCATAATTTAATCCATAGAGCTAATGAGATAATCCAAAAAGGATGGAGAAAAAGAAGGTCTAGAGTGGAGCCTTGAAGCTATCCCTTCCTTTCTATTTGCTTTACCTAGGGATGTATGGGGTATTCAGGAAGACTAGCACCTCCAGTGTGAGGGTTTGCAGAGATCTTTTCGGGGCTGCTCATCCCCTTTGGTGTCCATCTATCACCCAACTCTCACTTTGGCTCTAAGAAGCTGTAGTGTGTGCGGCAGCAAAACTAGCAAAACCATTTGGCAGGTGGTCTAAATCAGGTTGAGGGTAACTCACCTATCATCAGTGACTTAGGGAGGTGTCTATGATGGGCAGAAGAGAACAATTTATTCCAGTGGTCATGAAGGTGGCTGAAGCAGGCATTGTGGAACACTCAGAGCTTGTTCAGACATTGAAGATACAAAGGACATCAACTGAATCCCAGGTCATCACCTGTCATCCTGACCTTTGTCTTGAAACTGGACTTCAGTGACTCTGGAATAGAGAATGAGGCTGATGACTTTGTGCATCTTTACTCACCTAAATCCATTTCATGCACAAGTCAAGACATCACCCCATTATGCCATTGGTCCTCTTTGAAATAAAAGCTGAACAACACCCGTCCTCTAGAGCAGTCCCTTGTTATCAGCCTCTAACCTAACCTATGCAATAGCTTTCTGAAAGATCTTGCCACTTCCACTCACTCCCCACTCCAATTTCTTCTCCATGTTGCTTTCAGAATCTTTCCTATACATAGATCAGGTCGTGCAATGCTTCTGCTCAGAAATCTTCACTGGATGCCTTGTTGCTTCCCAAATGCAGTTCAAATTCCTTTACCTGCTGTTTTAAAACTCTAAGAACCTGTCATCCTCCTATGTTTCCATCCTGTAATTTTATTGCCTGTAACACCCCCCTGGTGTTCTCCATTCTAAGCTGTCTTACCACATTTTTAAAACATGTTCTGTGTCTTTACTTTTATGTCTTTGCCCAGATTCTTCCCTATTACCCACTACTCCCTCTTCCTGTCTATACATTGAAGTCTAAATCAGATGTCACCTCCTCCATGAAACCTTCCTTGATCCTCCCTTAGTAATGACTTTGGATCTTAGCATTTTGTTTTGCAGTTTTCTAATGTATGTATTATGTATGTTGTATATGACTACTGTCTCCATATTATCTCTCTACGAAACTATAATTTCCCTGAGGGCAGGAATCATTATCTTTAAATCTGATATTTCTCCAAGTACCTAGCACAGTGCTTTGCACATGGTAGAATAAATATTTATCAATCCTTCCCCAACTTACCATGTGTAAGTTAAGGGGAATTTTTAGTATAAGTAAAGTGGATTTTAGCGTGTGCAAAGTGAATTTTTGTTATTATTTCTTAGGGTTAAGTTTCCCAGGATCCAAAGCCATAACCATCTCTTGTTCCCAGGTATTAGATATGAGTTACCAAGTTATGGTTCAAAACATTTCCGTCACACTTGCACAGCATTATATAATGATAAATAATATAAACATCCACTGTGACTGTGCAATGAAATACAGGGATGGGGTGATGTAAACTTGTGAGGCCATTGCTGGCAATATGCCTTCTTTGACTGTTGCCCCTATAAAACATGTGATCATTGGTCAGTGAATGGGGAACCTTAGGGTTGAGTGTGCAGATGCTGTGCATACCTTGATTGGCCCCCATCAAGGCTTGGGAGGAATCTGCCTCAACTGGCCCCCACTGGGGCTTGAGGGGATTTAGCAGATGCACAAGTTGTGCCTGTCTTGACTGACCTTATCAAGACGTAGGAGTAGTTGCCCCCCTTTATCACTGGCCCCTGTGAGAAGGGTGATAAGGAAATGCTGTAGGAGTCTGTGCTCCCATTATCAGCAATCCTCTTCTGAGAAAACTAGACTAGAATAAAGTAAGATTATTAACCCCTTCTAAGTGTCTTTCCTGTCTGACCAGATCAAGAGTGAACCCCACGCTAACAGTGCTCCTATGTGTTGTCTTTGTCTTATACCACGTATCTATTTTGCATAAAATTGTATACTTGTCTACTTACAAATGTACATGTTCTCTCTCCCAATAGAATGTGAACTTTTTGAGGGAAGGGACTCTTTCAGTTTAGTCTCTGTATTCCTAGTCCCTAGCACAATGCCTGGCACAGAGCAGGTTCTGTATAAATGCTTGCTAATTGATTTATTGAGCTTGAATTTGATATTACACAATTTCAACGGTGTAAATGTTTTTAGTATAATTTCTGTTTTGTTTTTTTCACTAATGTTTTCATTTTCCTGCAGCTGAATATCTTGCAGGGCTGCTTTTATTCTTTTAGGATGTAGCCACATGTCCTCATTTGCATGAGCAGATTAATTATTTTGAATCCTCTGCTGTATTTGTGTGACTTTTGATCTTCTTCCAATTAGAGTCATTAACGTGGGTCAGAAGCTGCATGACTTTTCCCTAAACAGCAGTCAGGATGTAAGGACAAGGGATTCCAGGAGGTCATAAGTGAGAGGGGGAGACATGAATTTACAATAGATAATATACAAAGGAGATAGATGACATATAGCTGGAGAGATAAGAAAAAGCTAGAGGGAAATGCTAAAAAAGTAATGACCCAATATTCTTATCTCAACTTCCTTCTGTATCTGTGCCAAGGACTTTGAGGCAGACATTAACCAGGGCATTTAATGATGGGAAGCGAAGTTTGCCTCTAGTTTTCCAGCGATGAGAATAGATGCACGGAGGACTGGCTTCGAAGGTCATCGATGTGAAGATAAAGACACATATCTCATGAAATCCAGGATAAAAACAGTGATGCTGGTTTTAATCTGAAATTAAAGCAATTTTCCACCAGGAACTCAATCTGACTTAAGAACAGGCAAATGGTGACAAAGAGTGATGATAAATTCCACCCCCTCATACATTTACCCAAACACCCACACAAAACCACCCTTGCATGGAAACTATGGCAATAGCCATGTGTTTGAACGATCATTTCAGAAGCTTTTCCTCCCTGGGTTTAGAGAATCAGTCCTTAGTCAGAAAAGTCCACCTTCATGCTAATGTCTTCCTTCTTAGAACCCCTCCATGTATACTCTGTATATATTTGGCATGTATTTAGTTATTTGCATGTACTCTCCCCCAATTACATTGCAAACTCCTTGAGAACAAGGACTATTTTTGCCTTTTCTTCTATTCCCAATGTTTAACATGATATCTGTCACATAATAGGCACTTAATAAAAGCTTGTTGACTAAGAGATCTCCATCTTTAGTTGTATGATAATCATGATAGCTGATATTAATCTAGTGCTTTAAGGCTTGTCAAATATTTTTGCATAGATTATCTCATTTGATCCTTTCTGAGATAGTTGCTGTTAATATGCTCGTTTTATGGATGAGGGCACTGGGCTTAGTTAAGTAACTTTCCCAGGGTTACACAGCTAGTAAATAAATGAGATGGAATTGGAACTGGAATCTTCCTCATTCCAAATCCAGAATTCTACTCTGGACATGTTGCTTCCAGATGTCTCTCATATGTTTTGTTGCATTGCATTTGAATTGTTGGAAGCCAGAGTGCAAGGTTAATTTCATTTCATTTCAGAAGGAACCATTAGATTTGAACTATTCTAAAGATTCTTGTCCTCTGTTGAGTGATACCTGTAGTGCCCTGGGAAACATGTATACCAGTCTTTCACTCTGACAGAGCTATAACAAAGAAGGGAATAAAAGGAAAAAAGGAGCTCATCTGCAAATATATGTATGTGAGTGAGTGAGTGAGTGTGTGTGTGTGTGTGTGTGTGTGTGTGTGTGTGTGTGTGTGTGTGATCCTGATCCCCCTAGCCTTAGCTATCACGTGTCTTACCTCCTTGTCTTCTGGAGGTGCATGAGGACTCCAGTCAATCTCCTTCTATTGCACAAATTACATCATCAATTCCATTGGTTCCTGTAATCTCTCCCTTCTATAATCCTACAATATCCTTCTTTTCTTCCATTAATTAAACTGCTAAATTTGCCTCAGAAGAAATTTTGTCAGTTATGAGCTCTATTCTCCAGAGAAAACAACATTACTCCATTTCCTTTGCTTTCATTTTAATGTTCACACTTTCCAGTGTCAAATAGTAAAAATATGTCAAGGTCTAGTACCTTCTCTGAGATATAGGTTTTATTCAGTTAGGCATTTTCTTGTCCATCTTTATGCCTTTGCATGGGCTATCTCTCGTTGCTGGGATGCATTCCCTTCTCATCTCCACCTCTTTGGATCCCGTCCTTCTTTTTTAAGCCTTGCATTCTAGTGCTAGCTCCTAGAAAGATTTCTCATTTCAACTTGTTATTCCTGTTCTCTCCCTCTATAAAGTACTTTGAATTTACTTATCTCTATACATGTTATATGCGTTTAAAAATTTTTGTATCCCCAGTAACCAGTCTAGTGCCTTACACATAGTAGGAGCTTCATAAATTTATAATCCCTTCTCCATTCCCCCCTCAATTCTGTGTCAAATAGCTGCACTGAAATGAATTAGGTAATAGCTAGTGGAGTGGTGATGATGCATGTTTCTTTCCTTTCTTAGGGTTGGGTGGCAGAGAACTTAGGAGAATGGCATTCTGCTTCCCTAATTATGCTCCCTATTGATCTGGCATTATAAGAATTTTCCATGGTGGGTTATCCAAACACTGGGAACACACTATAAGACCTACTGAGAAAACTCAGAAAGGTCTGAAAACACCTCTCTCCTAAACAGCCAGCCTGAGGGTTCATTCTCGAGGCCTTCCCCCTATGCCTTGTGAGCTCTTACCCAGGCTAAGCCCTATAGGCAACTTGCCAAAGGTCACTAATTGGCTTCATGAAAACTTGGCATCTGGAGAAATGGTGTTAGCTCATCTGATTTGTATCTCTAGTCATCAACCATGAGATGTATTACAATGGAGAGGTTTGCAGTCATATGGAGATGTTTGCCTATGATGTATTCATGTCATTAATTGAGAGATGATATTGGTCAAGGTAACAGTTCATACTGTTATACCTGTATTGTAATTCACATTTTATACTTCAATTCTTGATGATTTGTGATCTAGTAAATTAATACTAACAACAACATTTATATGTTATTAGCACATAGTAGGCACTATGTCAGTGTTAACTATTACTATTATATAGTGCCTACTATGAACCAGGCACCATGCTAAGAGCTTTACAAATATTATTTCATTGGGACCTCACAACAACCCTGGCAGGTAGGTGCTATTATCCCCATTTTGTGGCTGATGAAACTGAGGCAGACAGAAGTTAAGTGACTTGCCTGAGGTCATTCATCTAGTAAATGTCTGAGGCTGATTTGAACTCAGATCTGCCTGACTTTATTTTTATTTTTTTTTTTGAAGCAAACTTATTTTTTACTTTATTTTTCTTGAGGATTTTTTGTCTATGTTTTCTTTCACATGTCTATTACGGACATGTTCTGCATGAACACACAAGTATAACCTATATCGAACTGCTTGCTTTCTCAATGAAGGGGGGTAGGGAAGGAGGAAGGGAGAGAATTTACAACTCAAAATTTTAAAAATGAATGTTAAAAATTGTTTTTACATGTAATTGGGGAAAAACAGGAAGAAAATGCTAAAAAAAAGAAAAAAAAAGAAAAAACTGAACTTAAAGTTAGAACTTTGGAAGAAGTGCCTCCCTTCCCTCTCATCCTCAGAGCTCTGAATCTCCCCAAGATATTGGTTATTAATAATCCTTTCTCTCATTCCCCCCTTTTGATTTTATTGAGAGCTGTGTCTAGTGATTCCTCATTCCTCGTGATTCCATAAAGATTATTCTATGAATCACTAACTAATATAATCAACACTTCATTAAGGGTTTCTTAGGACTTACGAGGGGAGACAATGTGAAAGAAAAAAGGGAAAGATGAATAGTCAGCTTTGACAAAATCAAAGAGGGCAATCCCCTTTGATAAGCTGACCTCACAAATACAAGGTGCAAAGGGAAAAAGTAAGCAAAATAAAATTCATAGATGTGTTTCCATCTGTTCCTCTGGAAACATGTGATGCTATCCTGTGGTTTGGATGTGGTCTCAGCAGTTCTCCAGCTCAGGTCACTGGTAGAAATTCTCTCTCTGCTAAAATTATCCTACAAAATTGATACTCTTTTTTTCCTTCCCGTCTTCACCTTTTAGAAGCCAGAGATGATCAAAGGTTAGAATCAGAAGCTTTAGTTTAAGGAGAGTCAAAATCTCAACTTAGGGTTTTATAGGAAAGGGCCTCTTTCCATGTGAAGAAATCTCACTATGAGTACTCCAAGGAGAGTGGTTTCCTGGGAGACTTTAAGCCAGACCTGTCTCTTTTCCTTCATGGTCACTTATAGTTGTGATGTTTAAAAATGTTCGAGAAGCATAGTTTCTGTGTAATCTAATCATTTTATTAATACGGTCAGTAGATTATTAATAGAAGGATTGTTGTTAGGTCATCTGTCTTAGACAAAAGACCTCTTCCTGATTTTAGGCCTAGAACTCTATCCACATTGCCACCATCGATGCCCCAGCATGGTCTCTTTAATACAGATCCTCCCTCCCTACCCCACTCAGATTCTGACTCATTCTTCTATGCCTTTTTCTCATCAAATCTCTGCCATAAAAATAGTAAATGAATGTCAGTATCATTGCTTTTTCCTATACCAAATTGTTTCCCTAATCCATACTCCTCCTCTCCATGCATTCTGTGGTCTAGCTTGTAAGCTGCTCAATTGCCTATCTTTATGTCTTTGTACAACTTGTCTCCATGCTTGAAATGCTCTCTATCCTTACCTTTGTCTCTTGGAATCCCAAAACTCAACTTCAGCTACCTCACTGGGCTACCTCATCATGAGGTCTGTCCTGATCCCTATATATGCTAGTACTTCCTCAGCCCTGAAATTATCTTGTATTTACTTTGTACATATTTTAAGTTATTCCCTAGGGTGTATTTTTCTTCCCCCACCCCCACCACAAGGATGTAAGGTCACTGAGAACATGTTAACTTTATTTTTGTGGTTGTATCCCTAGCACCTAATACAATGTTCAACATACGATAGACACTTAGCAAATGTATTTTGGATGGTTTAATTGATTAATTAGCTCCATAGAAAAGCTACTTCAGAAAGATAACACAGAGGCTTTTCTTTAGACATTTTAATTTTTTTTTAAAGCAATCAGGGTTAAGTAACTTGCTCAAGGTTACACAGCCAGTTATTTTTGTGTGGGTGCCGAGTATCTGAGACCAGAGCCGATCCCAGGTCTCCCGACTCTGGGGCCGGCGCTCTTACACACTGTGCCACCTGGCCGCCCCTAAACATTTTAATATTTTGTGCATGATGGTGAAATTCTTAGTCTGTTCATATATTGTCTCTACCTCTCCCTGCATGACTCGTCATCTCCTTCTCTGGTCAGATATTATCCTTACTATCTTTTACATCACTTGTTGGATACAAGCCATTGTTGGCAATATGATGAAGGATGGAATGAAGAGGTGAGAGGCTGAGAGCATGGAGTTCAATTAAGTAGCTATTAAAGTAGTAGTTTATGATTCTCTGATGCACTTTGAGTCATCTACAATTTCTATTGTAGAGTTCTGTGATTTACAGCTTTGTAGAATCCCTGGGAGAATGTTGGTTTTGAGAAGGTTGGCCTTTGTATCAGAAAATAGCCTGTGAGTTACCTGGAATCACTGAAAGTTAGAGACAATTTCCCAAATGTTATCCAGTTCCCCCAACACCCCTTCTCCTATTCAAATGTGTGCCCACTCGCTGTCCATCTGAATTTCCTGCCTAAATATAAGTACCAATATACACAATGGGTTATTCCTTTAACTGTCATACTTGGAACAAAGTTTATAATTCTTCATCCTCTTGATTTTTCTTGTGTGTGTGGCTAGGATAATATCTTTTGAGGGATAGTGGATGTCATTGAGTAGATCCTGTAGGATTTCAGGGCTAGACATAGCCAACACATGGTCATCTGCATATAGGAATGTCTGTGGAACCTTAACCACGGGCAGGGATTTCATCTGGACTCTGCATAGGAGAGTCTACTCTGTGGCAGTAGGGAAAAGCTTTGGTTAAGAATTTATCCCTATTTTAAGATGCACTTGATCAAATGAGATAATATATGTAAATCATTTTGTAAACATTAAAGTACTTCATAAATATCAGCTATTAAACTGATAATCACGGGATTGTTAAAGTTATTTTTTGTGGTTGCTTTGATCAAGGATTCTTAAAAATCTTCTAAATAACAATATATATTGTGAAACAACTTTTAGAAAGAGAACGTTCCTTTTTACAACCAAGAAATAATAGAGATAGCAGTATATTCAATTCAATTAAATAAATATTTATTAATCACCTATTATGTGTGAAGCAGAGGACTTAAAGGAAAAATAAAAGTATTTGCCCTCAGAGAGTTTAGATTCTGGTACAAAGGATTCTTCATAATGAAACTGGTATTATATGAAGGAAATTGAAGAGTGAGAGAACACTAACAATTAAGGAATGGGGAATCATAGAAAGACTTAATAGCACCTGAACTGAGCCTTGAAGAAAGAGAAAGGGTTATAAGAGATAGAATGAGGAGGGACTATGCTCCAGGCATAAGGACTAGTGCCTGTGTGAATATTAGAATGGAGGAGAAGATAAAGAGTCACATTCAGTGAACAGCCAGTAGTAACTGATTGGAATGCTAAATTTGAGAAGGGGAGCAGTATGAAATAAGGCTGGAAAAGATAAATTGGAACCACATTACAGAAGTTTGTATATACCAGCCTGAGGAGTTTTTGCTTTGTTCTTATGGTACTGGAGAGTCTTGAAGTTGACTAGGTGGCTCACAGGGTATTGTGGTCAGGACTGTAGTTGAGGGAGATTGTTTTGGTAGCTGTGTGCAGGATGGCATGAGGAGAAAAGAAAGAGGAAACATGGAGGCAGATTAAGATGCTATTATAATAGTCTAAATGGAACACAACAAGGGTCTAAACCAGGGTGATTAGTCATATGAATAGAGATAAGTGGATTGATACCAGAGTTACTATGGAGATGCAGCAGCTTTGGATATAGATGGTGAAAGAGAAGGAAAGGGTCAAATTCATGGCCTCCTAGATGATGAAGCTAGGTAACTAAAAGGGTTATGGTGCCTAAAATACAGAAATAAAGTAGTTTGGGTAAGGGATAGGTTTAGGGGCAGAAATAACCTCCTCTTTAGACAAGGTGAATTTGAATCCCCTACAGGAGAGAGAGGTTTAATGGATAGAGAGCTGCCCTTGAAATCAGGAAGACCTAATTTCAAGCCTTCTCTCTGACTTTTACTGACTGTATGTCTCTGGGCAAGTCATTGAATCTCTAGGTATGTTAGGCAATTACCTGAGATTATGTGTTGCAAAACAGTGCCAACCTGCATTAATGATGGGAGTTTTATCACCTAGGAGTTCCCTATGCTAATAAAATCACATATCAAGTCCCTATCCCTATGAGGGAATCCAGGAGATATCCAGCAGGTGATTGATAATGTGGGCCCTGCAGTTGGGAAGATAGATTCAGACTAGATAATATACTAGATAAGATATATTTGAGAGTCATACATTTAGAGATAATCATGAAACCACAGGAGCAGATGAGATCACCAAGGAGAAGAGTATATAATAGAGAAAAGAAGTGTCAAGACCCCTAGGTGATACCCATAGTTCAGAGTTGGGAGATAGATTATCAGCCGGCAATGGAGACAATCAAAAGATACCAGTGTCATAGAAGCCAAGAAAGGAAGAAGACAGTGTCCAGAAAGAGGGAATAATCAATCATGTCAAAAGCTGCAAAGGAAAATGAGGACTGGGACAAAGGTCAGTGGATTTAGTACCCCATAAATTATCAGTAGCACCTGGGCTCTTTAAGTAGTAGGACTGAAACATGTTGAGGATGGTAAGGAAATAAAGCAGTGACTATAGAATATTCCTCCTATGAGTATGGAAATGAAAGAGAGTAGAGATATGGGATGACAATAAGGTGATGCCAAGAACTAGTAAAAATTTTTTTAAAGAAGGGATGAAGATTTAAAAAAAAATGAGAATATTTGTTGGTGGGGAGGAGTTGGTAGGTAGGTGTGGAATAGGAGAGATAAGGGATCTCAGAATGTATGATCTTAAATTTTTGAGTAAAGTAGAAGGAAAGAAATGAGAGAGAAGGAGAGAGAGAGAGAAAGAGAGAGAGACAGAGAGAGACAGAGAGAGAGAGAGAGAGAGAGAGAGAGAGAGAGAGAGAGAGAGAGAGAGAGAGAGAGAGAGAGAGAGA
>NW_027187341.1:10560518-10579249 GCF_028583685.1 Petaurus breviceps papuanus | reverse complement strand
AGAGAGAGAGAGAGAGAGAGAGAGAGAGAGAGAGAGAGAGAGAGAGAAAGAGAGAGAGAGAGAGAGAAGGGATGATGTTGGAGGCTTGAAAAGAGAAGATTTGGAAGAGCCACAAAGAAAAATAACATAGAAGAATTTCCATGAAGCAGTAAGAGTCCAACTGACATCTATTATGAATTTTTAGTGGATGCAGTTAGTATGGTACTATAGAGTATGTACATGAAGTATGAACAGAGAAAGTAGATAGTGAGAATTATGTAGGCTTGAAGATTGGGTACAAGGGGGCAAGAAAGTCAAAGATGGTAGTATAATGGATAGTTGAGTTGCTAATAATAGGTTTAAGACTTTGAAAGGAAGAAAGCAAGGCCAGAACAGGGGTGATAAATTGGGAGAACAGGGAAGGATGGAGTGATCATAGAATATAATGAAGGCAAAGAATAGGTTTAGGATGAATGACACACTGCATGAGATAGAAGAAGAGATCATAGTTGAAGAGGGAAAATTTCAGAGATCAGAGATAGCACAATAATGGATAAGGTTGAGATAGAAAGTATGATTTTCCATGTGGATGACATGGATCACATCTCATCTAAAAAAATCTTTACTAGGTCTTGTAATCACCTCATGATTTTCCACGTGGGTGACTGAACTAGAGTGAAGATATGAGTCACAGGAGTAAAAGAGGCTGATAAACTGAAAATCTGGAGTGTTTAAAAGGAAATATAGCCCAAAAGCTGAAACCAAGGTGGGAGAGGAAGACCACATAACAGGTAAGAAAATTTTTGTAAAAGGAGGGTGAGAGACCTAGACATGGGGAGATCATAGCATTAAGGATCTGGACCATCTAATAAAGGTAGGTAGTTTGAACCTCACATCTCAGTCAGGTTTGTGACCATGAAGGTGTGGTTGGCTCTGACAAATTGTCATCAAAATTCTACCAGTTTTCCTCTAATACTTTCATCAAGGATACAGGAGAGTCATACATTTAGAGATAATCCTGGAACCTTAGGGGCAAATGAGATCACCAAGGAGAAGAGTATAGACTCTTTTCATAAAGGTTTTATAGAGGCAAAAAATAAGCATATAGGTCTGTAGTTACTGATATCTTCTCCAATGAATTTTTTTTGGATGGGGATAAATAGCACTGTCTATTACTTCTCTGTTCTTTTGGAACTTTCTCATTTTGTCAGAGAGAAACCTGAGGTTTAGGGAAGGCAGTAAGTTGAATTCTGATACACAGTAAGCCAAAGCAAGGGCTTAAATCCTCCTCCTATAGTAACCACTAGCACAGGGGTTCTTTGAAGCAGGTGTCATCAGAGTTCAAAAGGCGAAATATTCACTCTAGCTTTAATGTCATAGAGCCTCATGTTTAATCCTGGCCCTTACCTCCAGTTTCTTTTTTTCTAACTCCAATACTGTTGCAGCCAAAACTGAGGCTGATTCCTTTTCTTTCTGGCCCAGTGAAAGATGGAACAAAGGCTAGATCACACCTCATCTTCTAGATCTGTCTAAAATAACTAATAGTTCCTGGTCCATTTACATTTTTTTTTCTAAGTATGGTATCTAAAGGCATCAGGATCTCAAAGAAGAATGGTCCCTAGCTTGTGGCTTTTATGCTTAGCTTAACTATCGTGTCTCTGTGTCTGTTTGCTCAGGATTTTCTTATTACTGGCCTTAAATATGTACATTTTTTGGATATTTTCTTGATTTACATGGGTGCTGCTGGAAGGGAAATCCTGATACATGAAAATTCAGGGGCAGAGGATGGTTGTAAATCATTAAGTCATTCCCAGAAGGGGTTTGGAGGCATTCCGGGCAAGAGCAATAGCTTAGCAGAGAAAGACATCACTTCAAAGAGAGTGATCGACATTTGGCCAGTTCCGTCGAAGAAGAAAAAGATGAAATCTGGCCTGCCAGAAACTGAAATGTAGGCACGTTTCTGAAACCCCCACACAGTGAAATATGCCAGCCAGCCTGGCTCACTGATGCGAGACATTATCTGAGTTGTTGGTGCAGTTGCCAGGTCCCACATCTGTAACCCTGGACCTGCCACTTGTCTCTGAGACCCACATCTGCTTTGGCATCACATTTGGTATGAACAGACTTCAGAATCATGGCAACAAAACAGCTGTTTCAAAGCAGTCCGGAAAAAGGGCCTGTTATTGGAGTGCTACTAATATACATCCTGGCAACAGGGAAGGGGACCATGAACTCCACAAGGCCCACATTCAATTTGCACTTTTGTTCTACCACCACACAGCTATTTCTAAAATTAGACCCATTACTTGTCTTCTGTGGGATGCAGTTCCTTTATGATCTTGTTCTCTTGACCAACCTTCTTATAATGAACACGTTCTCATTCTCTCTCTCCTCTCTGAAGCCAATTCTACCAGCATGAAACATTTGGAGGTCTTTTTGAAGGCAGTGGGATGGGCTACATGTCCTCTGGACATCCTTTCTCTATGGTATCCATGTTATTATAGATCCAGTCTAGATTTGGGCTAAATGTAGAGACAATAAATCTAGAAAGGGTCTTGAAGAGGCCACAGAGTTCAATTTCCTCATTTTCCAGATCAATAGGTTAGAGTTCAGAAAAGTTAAGTGATTTACTCAGTGTTACGTAGGGTATTAGAGGTGAGATTTGATCTGAGGTCCTCTGCCTCCAAAGCCAGAGCTCTTTCTGCTGTACCATGACAATTCACTTAATATACAGCAGCAAGGACTTCTAAGTTAAGACTGAATTGGTTTTCTTACATGTCCTAGCAGTGTCTCACAGATCACACTGGATCATGTTCTATCTTAGGCCTATAAACATGGATGAGTGACTCAGCCCCATTGAAATATAGTCTTCTTTTCAGTGGCAAAGAGTACTTATTTCCTAGTTGGGGCTCAGAAGTTGATGGATGGAAGTTGGGGCCATCATCATGAAATGGAGTTCTGGCAGCATGGGAACATAGAATTAAGTTAGGAAAGAAAATATCTAATTTGTTTTAGTTGCTGATGAATAAAACATGCAGAGAGCTTTCACTCTCCCGGTAGAAAAAAATATTCTGGTAGCAATAGGATGATTGTTTTCTTTAAATGCTGTTTTTAATAAAACTGAATGAATCTTGTTGTTTGACCTCTGTCCCCCTCTTCCTCCCAAATATTTATTGAGTTGGCTGCCCACCAGGTATCATGTCCTATGGCTTTAACGTGATTCGCTCATTTCAGCAAATGGGGGAACAGCCATTTAAATGAACAGGGCATCAGCCCAGGGAAGGTGCAACCAGCTGCAAACCAACTAGAAAATACGGTTGTTACACATCTGGCAGGTAGTTCTGCAGTGAAGCAACTAATGGTGCTAGTGTTTTAAATGGCCATTAGTGTGCTTTGGAATTCACATGCCCAATTAAGACATACCTCTGGAAGTTCTCTCTGGGTGCTGTCGTTCCATTCAGTTTTGCTGCAGACTCAACCAGGCAACAAGAGTGTATGTGTATGTGTGTGCAGTGGGGTGGGGTTTGTATCACTGGCATCATTGCCTGGAGGGAGGAAACTTTCATTTTTTTTTGATAGGAGAGAGGAGATTCTGTAGCACATATAGCCATCCACAGGGACACCTCCAAAGCTGTTATTTCCCTAGGTTCTCTGATTGTGTAGGTTTGGATGGTGCATGTACTTAATCACACAATCACAGCAGTTGTTTTTGATCAGCTTGGAAATTATAGAATCCTGATATCCAACCAACTTTAGAGACTGTTCATGCAAGTGAATATTAGGGTTCAAAAATCTGAATCAGGATTTTGACTGGAAAGTTCCTTAAAGATTATTTCTTCATTTTACAGTTAAGCAAAGTGAGACCCAAAGTAGGGATATGACTTGTTTGTGGTTGTATAGGAAATATAATATCAGAGGCAGAATTCAAACCCAGGTTATTTAATTCTATTTCATGGTCTAACTCACTGCATCATGGCTGTCTTTTTTTTTTTAACTCCTTATTTTTTTAAAAAGTAAAATTTGGAAGATGAGATGTTTTTCATCTGTGAACAGGGATATTGCAACTTATGTGATATGGTTTCCTAGATATTATGAATACCCTTTTTAATACTGCATTATGCAAATCACACTGTTGAAAATTCAGTCCAGGCTTAGAACTCTCCCCTTACCCCAAATTGGTTGAAATGCAAATTCCCTTTGGAGAGGTAACATAAACCTGATGAGTTATGTCCTAGTGTGAATATTTATTAGAGCATTTCCCCAAAACTTTCAATTGGGTAATGGGTTAAAGAGGAGGTCTTGAGGATACTGAGGAGGTCTTAAGGATACTGAGGTCTTGAGGATACTGAGGGTACTATGATCTTGGGGATAAAGGACAAAGAAAGGAGATGCAGGCAGGACAAATTGTGTTAGTTTCACAGTTTTTCCAAGAGCTGGTCTTCTTTGTGAAGAAGCAAAATCAAAAGTAGATTTCAAACACGTCATCTAACTCTAAATCTTTGATCTCTGTGCTCCTCGTGATCTTTGATCTTTGGTCTTCATGGCTAACATTTATAAAAAACCATTACAGTATCCTAGGTACTGCTCAGAACACACTGAAATCATCCTAAGTGGACAAGTGAGAACAGTATTTTTTTTTGTCTGCCCTGTACTTATTCACCTGCTCCTCCTTTTTTCCTCCTTCTAATCCTTCTCTTTCTCCTCAATTTCTTTTTCCTCTTACTCTTCCACCTCTTCTCCCCTTCTCAACATCCTTTTGCCCTCCCTACTCCTTTTTTCACCCTCTTCCTCCTTTTCCCCCTTTCTCTTACTTCTCCCTCCTCATCCTTTTTTTCTCTTTTTTATTTTTTAGTTTACATCATTCATTTCCACAAGATTTTGAGTTACATTTTCCCCCATTTTTCCCCTAACCATCACCCCAAAACAGCGATCTCACTGAGTATCCCCTCCCCCAATCTGCTCTCTCCCATATCTTCTCCCATACCCCCTGCAACATTCCAGCTGGGCACGACGGATCTCTATGCCCCTGTGCCTATATATCTTATTTCCCAGTTATATATAAAATAATAATAAAAATATATTTAAACATTTGATTTTAAAACTTTGAATTCCAGATTCTTTCCCTTTCTCCCTCATCATCCACCCTTACTGGGAAGATAAACAATTCAACATAGGTTGTACATGTACTATGCAAAACATTTCTATAGTGGATATATTGTGAAAGACTGTATTTCTCTCCATCTTATCCCACTCCTCACTTGTTCTATTCTCTACTTTGATCCTGTCCCTTTTCAAAAGTGGGTGCTTCCAAATTCCCTCCCCCCCAGCCTGCCCTCCCTTCCATCATCCCCCCTCTCACCCCTTTCCCCCCTACTCTCCTGTAGGGTGAGATACCCTATTTAGTGGGTATAGCATTCCCTCCCTAAGCCAAATTCAATGAGAATAAAGTTGACACTTTCCCTTTTGCCTTCCTATTCTTCCCCTCCATTGTAACAGTTTTTCTTTGCCTCTTCTATATGAGATAATTTACCCCATTCTGTCTCTACCCATCTCCTCTCATTATATTCCTCTCACCTCTTAATTTAACCTTTAAAGTATCTTCCCTTCCTGTTAAATTGGATCTGTGCCCTCTGTCTATGTATACCTGTACACATATATACACACACTCATATGTGTATTCATATGCCCATATACCCTCCTATATAGACATATATATGTATGTAGACATACACACATACATATATGTATATACATGTTTATATTCCCTTCAACTATTCTCATACTGAGCAAAGTTTCATAAGTTACAATGATCGTTTTTCCATTTAGGAGTGTAAATAGATCAACTTTGACAAGTTCCTTATGATTTCTTTTCCCTGTTAACCTTCTCATGCTTCTCTTGCTTCTTATATCTGAATGTCAAATTTTCTATTAACTGTTTTTTTCATCAAGAATGCTTGAAAGTCCTCTATTACACTGAATGACCACATTTTCCCCAGAAACATGATACTCAGTTTCTCTGGGTAGGTGATTCTTCATTTTAATTCTAGCTCCTTTGACCTCTGGAATATCATATTCCAAGCCCTTTGATCCCTCAGTGTAGAAGCTGCCAGATCCTGTGTTATCCTGATTGTGTTTCCACAATATTCAAATTGTTTCTTCCTGGCTGCTTGTAATATTTTCTCCTTGATCTGGGAACTCTGGAACCCAGCTATAATATTCCTAGGAGTTTTCTTTTTGGAATCTTTTTCAGAAAGTGATGGGTGGATTCTTTCAACTTCTATTTTGCCCTCTGGTTCTAAAACATCAGGGCAAATTTCCTTGAGAATTTCTTGAAGTATGATTTCTGGGTTCTTTTTTTGATCATGGCTTTTAGATAGTCTAATAATTTTTTAATCATCTCTCATGGATCTATTTTCTAGGTCAGTGGTTTTTCCAATGAGATATTTCACATTGCCCTCTATTTTTTTCATTTGTTTGGATCTGTTTAATAGTATCTTGATTTCTCATAAAGTCACTGGCTTCCATTTGCTCCAGTTTAATTATGAAGGAATGATTCTCTTCAGTGAGATTTTGAGATTCTTTTTACATCTGGCAAATTTGACTTTTTAAGGCATTCTTCTCCTCATTGGCTTTTTGAGCCTCTTTTGCCATTTGAGTTAGTCTATTTTTTAAGGTGTTATTTTCTTCAGTCAGGATGTTGACTCTCATTTCATGATTTTCTTGAATCATTCTCATTTCTCTTCCCAATTTTTCCTTTCTCTTATTTGGTTTTCAAAATCCTTCTTAAGCTCCTCTGTGGACTGTAACCAGATCATATTTTTCTTGGAAGATTTTGGTGCAGGAGTTCTGACTTTGATATCTTCTTCCTGTTCCATACTTTGATCATTTTCGTCCCCAAAATAGGAGTTTCATGTCAGATTGCTCTGCTTGCTTGGCTTCCTTTGCTTGCTCATGTTGCCACTCAATTACTTGACTTTTGAGCTTTTTGCCACAGTAGAATTCTGCTACTAGAGAGGGGAGCTTTGTCCAAAATCGCTGGAGTTTTCACAGCTGCTGGAGCTATTAGTTGGGTTCCCTCTTTGAAGCCTCCACACGCTCTGGCAAACTGGTCATGCACCCCAGGACCTCCACCCAGGAAAGTGATCCAGATCCAAGCAGGTCAAAGCAAGAATGATTACCCCTCAGTCTGGTCACTTGGTGCCCCTTACAATCTTCAGGCCAGGCTCTCTGAAGCAGCCATGTGGCAGAAGCTGCATGGCCACGGCTCCTCAGCCACTTCTCACTCCAGGGGGTTAAGGCCAGACTGCACTCTTAAACTCCTGGTTCCCAAAGTCCACATTGCATTGACTTCTCACTTTGTCCTTAGCATCTATGCATTGATAATTCTGGAAACCACCACAGCTTCTGGTGATCTGAAGTCCCTCCAGCCAGCAACTGGTTGTGGCCACCCTGAGGCTAAAACCTCTGGCTCACGTGGGGCTGGGCTCAGCTCCCAGAGCGCTGCTGCTGGCCCTTTCCTGCCGGCCTGATAGGCTGTCTTCAGGGGGAGATTAGCTTCTCTGTGTCATTTTGTGGGGTCTGTAGCTCCAAAGTTTGTTTAGAGTCATTTTTTACACGATTTGGAGGAGGTGGAAGTGGGAGCCATATGGAATCCTGTTTCTATTTTGTCATCTTGACTCTGCTCCCTCCTCTTCCTTCTCTAACACTTTCTGATAATGATTTTATGTGCTTGTAGTATTATGTAGGATAGGAGATGTTGGTGAGTAGAAAAACTTGGTTACTTCCTCTTGTCTGCATACTCATATGTTCCTAACTCCCCCTCTAGGCATGACTTTCTTATCAATGTCCTCAGCTATGGGGATAAGATGAGGGTGGAGTTATTTTCCCCCCACTTTGCTAGACGAACAAAGGGATACAACATTCCTGAAGTTTCTGGACTCTGTAACACGGCTCCCCCCTACTGGGACTCTCTCAGGTTCAGCTGTGCCTGGCTTTCTTTTGGTCAGTATTCACTTGGTCTTCCTCTGTGCTTGGGAAGTTATAAAAAATGAATCAATAAAATTTGTTCAGTCTATCTTTAAGCCCCAATTCTGGGACTCTTTCTAGCAATTATAAAAAATAATCTCTCCTTTCCTGGGTGCTTCACCATCTATTATCCTTAATACCACTTACATTTAACCCCCAAGGGCACACACTAACCAATTATAAAGTCAATAGCCATGGTTGTCTTATAGAAACTAATTTCCTTGAGAACAGATGACAAAACAAAAAGCGAAAAGACTTTATCAAAAAGGATTGATAAAACAGATTGCTCTCTCCCTAGAGAGAGAATGAGAGGGTGGAGAGAAGAGGTAAATAGATAGTGGGAATGTAGAATTCTTGGCATTCTGTTCCACAGTACCATAGGCTCAGCAATTGCTAGATACATCTTACACTCAGTCAGGATCACATTGTCCCAACATGAGAGTTGAAATATTCTACTGTCCTCAGTCTTTGCAGCTACACAAACCCACAAACTATAGCAGGGACAGGTGGCACTTCTGAGTGTACTCTCCCTGTTATGGAGATGCTGACACTTCTCTACAAAAGCCATGGTACAGGCAGCATGCAGTCCCATACAGTGCTTTGGTCGGGATGATATCTGATCTCCGGGAGTTGCTACAGATCCATAATCCTCTTCTCAGAGTTCTTGTTCACTTCTTGCCTCTCCTGAGATCTCAACTCTTTTCTTCTTTAATATGAGGGGGGACAGAACTTGTCCTTTCATATACAATCTCAGCTCCTTTGTCCCTGACTTCTTATAGCCTCTTTTCAAAAAACATTTTCATGTTTCACAATTTTAATAAATTATTCTTACTTTTGTAAAAAAAAAAAACACAGTACTATTAAGTTATCCATATATATTTTTAGGCAGAAGCACTCTTTATGTGCCTGGTCACAGCGTTTATAAAGTTGCCAGTCAATGGATGCTGGTGGTTGATATGAGATACTGACAAATAGAAAGGTACATCTGAAATCCTGAATGTCAGTAAAAAGGCTGACTGAATCAGTCCCAGAGCCCTGAAGACAAAATTGTGAAGGCAAGTAAGGATAGTGTTGTAGATAAAGTATAAGACCTAAAATTTACAAGATCAAATTGCATATGCATGTTTTCAAACTTAAAAGCCCTTCTCCAACCCAGTTCCTAACCAAAAGACTAACAAATCTCTTGGCTCTTTGGCTGCAACCCACTTCATCTTCCACAACAAAATTTGGATTGTGTCTTACTTCCTTGCCTTCAATGATTCTATGCATGAAGAATACTATTTTCTTCAGCTCAGGCTTCTAGGAGTGACAAACTCACTTTTTCCTGAAGTATATCACCAGATTTTTAGTCACACAGACATGGTTTCAGAAATCTTCAAAATGAGTGATAGCCCAAGTTCAAAGTACTTGCAAACATAAATGAATAAATAAATAGGAAATTGAATTGGTAAGCAGTCTCAGATTCCCCATGGCCCCTCCATCTCCCACCCTGTCCTACCTATTTACTCCAAAACTATGGCATTAAAGGGAACATGGTTTGACTCTACTTGACTGCACTAGAGATTTCTGTTCTGATCAGCAGGAATCCATCCCCAGTGTCAACTTCACCTTCAAGGTGGGTGCTACACTTTTTCTCACTATTTCTCAACATCCCACCCCTCATCCTTGCTCCCCTCTTTCCCCTTTCCTTTTTCTTCTCTTCTCTTACTCTTTCCATGTTTCACTTCTTCCTCTCCCCTTTGCTATTGTTTGGGGAAATAGTAAGGAGGCAAGTGGGAAAATGTGTTTGTATCTTCTCATATTTTCCTCATGCCAGTGAAATCACACACAGGTCAGGTCCCTATCCCTATTCCTGTTCTTATATCAGTGCAAGGCAGCAGGACATAGTCAATAGAACTAACCCAGGAGTCATGAAGACTTGAGATCATGTGCCTGCTATTCATACTGACTGCATGACCCTGGGCAAAATAACAAACTTCCTAGGGCCCCAGACAATTTTCTAAGGCACTAATTTTCCACCCTGCATTGATATAACTCTTTACAAGGAGATTCCAATGCTGATGAAATTAGAGATCTGATAAAACATACACACATATGTAATATACACATATATGCATGTATACTTGTTTATGTATACATTCTAAGATTTATATAGCACTTCAAGGTTTTTAAAACACTTTACATATATTATTTCATTTTATCCTCACAACATTCCTGTGATGTAGGTGTTATTATTGTGCTTTTTTTTTTAAAGAGAAGGAAACCGAGGCTCAGAAATGTTGAGGCTTGCAACATAGTAAGTGCCTGAGACATGGTTTAAACTTGGTTTTCGTGACTCTATACTCAGCACTCTACTATATTGCCTAGCTGCTATATAAACATACATATATGTATATGTATGTATATATGTGTGTGTATGTATGTAAGATATATACTGTCTATGAAAGCATGTTATGTCTGCATAGAGAGGTGACTCAAGGGAGACACTGATATATTCATCTATCTATCTATCTATCATCTATCTATCTATCATCTATCTATCTATCACTGGACTATATCTATATATCATTGAGACATATAGCATCATTGAGCAATGGGATTGTGTCTACCTCTTTCTGAGGGAGACTTCAGTTCCTGACTGGAGGAGAGCAGGAGAAGGATGGACAAAGCTGGCCATCCTGTTCTTCTCTGAGAGAAAGTTACTGGACATATCTATCTTTTTTTTTGCTTTTTTGGGGGGAAGAGCAGGGCAATTGGGGTTAAGTGACTTGCCCCAGGTCACATGGCCAGTAAGTGTTCCATCCCTGAGGCCAGATTTGAACTCAGGTCCTCCTGACTCCAGGGTTGGTGCTCTATTCACTGTGCCACCTAGCCTACCCCCTGGACATATCTTGATATCTTCCCTGCCCCACTAAATATTGCTGGTCTAGGGATGTGATTAGTTAATAACAAAATATTATTTTCATGGCTGCTATGTCTTAGCTTGAGATGGCTAAACACTAGTTATAGAAAAGCCCATCACAAACAGTGAAAAGCAAGTAAACCGATTTGTTCAAGCAAGAATTAAACAGAAATCAGAGTTCTACAGAATAGAATATGCCAGAAAAGAAACACAGCAGTGAATTAGATGTTTAGATAGGAGTGAGTTGAAAATTTGATCAACTAACAGAGAGGTCTGATCTGAACCAAAGAGACATTCTCCAAAGTAGGGGTAGGGAACCTGCAGCCTCAAGGTCACATGTGACCCTCTAGGTCTTTAAGTATGGCCCTTTGACTGAATTCAAATTTCCCAAAACAAATCCTTTTGTTGAGGTCTAAAGTCACCAGTGAGGCAAGCTGGAAATTGGGAATATGTGGAGGGACTGACTTCCCTGACATGTCTGTAAGAAAGTCTTTCTACTTCTTCTCCCTAAAGTCAGTCTCAAAGATAGTCTGGAACCATTGAATGAAGAATATTTCTCCTCTCCAAAATTCTTACACCAACTTTCCCCTTCTCCCATTTGTTGTATTGTTTAGTTTTTTTCAGTTGTCTCTGACTTTTTGTGACCCCATTGGTATTTTCTTGGCAAATATACTATAGTAGTTTGCCATTTCCTTCTTCAGCTCATTTTACAGACAAGGAAACTGAGGCAAATAAGGTTGTCTGACTTGCCCAGGGTCATAGAGCTAGTAAGTGTCTGAGGTTGGATTTGAACTTAGGTCTTCCTGACTCCAGGCCTATTATTCTATCCACTGTGTCACCTAGGTGCCATTTATCCTACTTTGTATAAGATATTCTCTCCACCAATCCACAGCCATGCTTAAGTACTACCTAAGTATTAACATGCAAAATTCCACAGGTTTAGAAATCTGGGTTACACACATGTGTACACATGTGGATACATACACACACACATCCCACACATAATCCTGTTTACATATATTATATATAGATGAATACACACATGGACAGACAAAGACAGAGAGACAGAGACCAGCAGAGATGGAGAGGGAGAAGCCAGCATTAAACTAGGCAATTAGGAGACACAGCAAAGGTTTGAAAGAAATAAAGCTTTAGTAAAGAACTGCTAATCACAATGGTAAGAATGATCTATGGTTCCTTACTTCTTCAGGCTTTTCTTGATGAACCACAGTTTGAGCATGGGCACATGTGAGGGAACTAATGCGATTGGTTGCCTAATATTATTTGGGGCTCCTGGAATTATCCATAAGATGGGCTTAGGTTGGGATAGACCCATTCACTATGAGTACAGAGCACAGTCCAACTCAATCCTACCTACAGGGGCTCAATCAGACAGGCAGGTTGACACATAAGAAACAAATCCATAAAAACAAGGCACACTAAAGGAGTCATTTGGGAAAGGGAGATGATAAACGGGGACTTTCTTTCCTAGAAGGTACCAGCCCATGGGTGAAGTGAGAAAAAAAGAGGATTATTCCTTAGAAAAAAGGTTCTGTTTTAGCCTGTTTTATTTGTGCCTCTGTGTTTTGGCCTTGACTCTCATGTGTGCTACGATGTGAGCTGAATGACAATCGACAAGGAGAAGAAAGCAAGCGGTGTACTGCCAACCTCCTGCGTAAATCTTTTGGAGGAAAACCATGCCCAGAAAACAACTTCCAGCTCTAATTTCACAAATTCACCCAGAGATCCCTGATATTTTGACCCCTTGATTTCCTTCAGACAGCATTTTAGAAAGAGAAAGATACATAGAGAGTCAGGAAGAGAGAGTGAGTGAGGAAGGGGGGGGGAGAGAGAGAGAGAGAGAGAGAGAGAGAGAGAGAGAGAGAGAGAGAGGGAGAGAGAGAGAGAGAGAGAGAGAGAGAGAGAGAGAGAGAGTGTGTGTGCAGGTGATTGTGCATTACCCTTGAAGTAGGAAGAGAGATGGGAAGGGGGGAGGAGGTATTGAAAGGAAGACAATTGCTTGAATTTGTTCTGTCACAGGTCAGAACATGTCCAGATTCTACACCCTCTTCTGAGCCTACCACCCATCCTAAATGGTTCTGACTAAAAATGTTTCTGTTTTGATGAATGTTTTTGAGGGAAGACCTGCACAGTTCTAATCTGAACAACAGCTTTTGGCAGGAAGGGGTTCACAGGGTCTGAGGGAATCATTTACACTCGGGTGCCAGCCAGTGCCCAGAGGGAGAAGGTGATGCAAAGGGCCGAATTCCTATCTCTCAGAACCCAACAGCCCTAGATATCTCAGAGACACATTTATCCTTGAGGACAAAGCTTTTTTTTTCCCCATAAGAGGATAATTCTGAACTGCCAGGGAATAATGGACAGCTCTTTCTTGTTTTCATTTAACTCTGATGTGGAAATAACACATTCCTATTTGTTTGTAATCTACTTGTAAACTCCCTTGACTAGCTTGGGTGCTAATTGCTTAATACAGCTTAATATACTTAATTAGCTAATTGTAAATAATGGAATGTAGTTTTCTCTTCCTTTTCTTATCTTTTTACTCTTCTTCATCCTGAATGTGCAGCTCCTGATTGTATAGCAATGACATTGAACCTTTCATCTAAAATAATACTGAAATCCCAGGCTTGGAAATGGATAAACACCGAGTTCTCTCCCTTTCTATTCCCTTTCCCAAGGCTACCTATTTTATGGTATGGGAAAAAATCCAGAAAGAAGCAATTCTTTATTTCTATGTGATCTCACTTCTTGTCCCAAGAATTTTAATCTTTTTTGAAAAAAGAAGTGAGTCTTTTTCCTTTCTGGATTACCAAAGGTTCATTTCCCCATTGCCTTTCCTCAAGCCTACATGTGAAAAAATGCAAATGAAACTGACTTGATTAAGACTCTTAGAAAAGGTTTAATCTGAGGGCCTTTAAACTATCCTTTTACAGGTACCTTGTTCATTCTTGTTTGATCTTTGGAATTCCAGGTCCAGAAAAGATCATCCAGGGCTCAGTTATTTTCATCCACTGCTCACTGTTTATACAGTACTACAATCTCAGGCATGACTGCAGTCCTTGGATAGCAATCCTATTTTAAAACACTTCCAAAAGAAAAGAGTCCCTAATTTTTTTTTGAGATTGTGTCCCCCTATATTTTCCAGGAAGGAAGTGTTGACTTACTGTGTGTTTGATCTGGACTGATTCGGCTCTCCTTGACAACCTGGTGGCTGGTCCCCTCCACTCCCTGGGTGCTTACCATATTGGTGTCAGACTTTGTGCAGATACCCACTCAGCCTTACTCCTACTGCAGTTCAAATTTCCTGAGCCCAAGTAATCTATTAGTTTCAGCCTCCTAGTAGGAGAAACTACAGGTGTGGGCCATCACTTCCAATCACTTCTTTATTGAATTAAAGTTTTAAAAAATTCAGTACCTACTATGTGCAGAATGTTGTAGACATAAGATTTGACCAATTCTTGCTTTAATGGAACTTAGAGCTTAGTACAAGGATGTGACATATAGGTGAATAATGATACTAAAACAAATAGTGAAAAATGAATAAGGGTCATGCAAAGGATAGAAGGCAAAGAGAACTGCCTTCATTGAACTCTAGAATACAATGACTTACATAGAATGGTACTCCATGAACATCTATTCATAAATGAATAAATTAGTCATTTATAATGATATTGCCTCAGGATCATAGACTTTAGAGTGGGAGGGGATCCTAGTGATCATTGAAATACAGAGAAATTATCTGGCTTGCCCGAGGTCTCACAGAGCTAGATTTGGAACTTAGGTGTTTCGACTCCAAATGGACTTCTCTTTTCACTAACTCACACTGCCCCTGCTTCTTGTCAGCATTAGGAGTGGGTCTGGAAACCTATTCTGATCATGAATTCATACTATTCTTTGACTGTGGGGGATCGCATTCAAGGAATTTCAAATTTGCTAGTTGAAAGCAATATTGAATGAGCTCCTAGAGTGTGTGAATTAATCAGTATTAATTATTCATGTTTATTAAATATCACAAATTTGTTGGTCTAGGCTAAAGCAGGAAGAATGTAAAATTTCTCTTCAATTAAAAATATTAAGTGACTACTATGTGCAATCACTCTGCTGAGGAAACAAAGATAAAACCAAGATTCCCTGCCCTCAAGGAGCTGTAATAGACAATAACCAAACAAAAAAGGAGATTTATTATTCTTCTTGCTAAGATGCAATCATGGATCTAACTGCTGGACAATTCCTGGCTCGAGCTAGATCGCACAAGGAGCCAGAAGCAAATGAGGTTTGATGGATTGAAATTATTATTATTAATAATCACACCTTCACGTTTTGGAAGTGTTTCATAATTTTAAAAATGTCTTGCAGGAGTGTTCGTTTTTTATGCTTCACTGTCAGAATCCCAGCTTCCTGCCCTAGGGTTTGTTCATTTATGATAATGAATTGGGCTTATTAGCCCATCAAAAAAAAAAATCCCACCGAGAGCAGTACAATGTAAAGGGTGCTGCATCTAGAATCAGAGGACCTGGCTTTGAATCTTGGCATTACCATTTACCACCAATATGACAAGCCAAGGACACACATTCTAGTTTGTAGGATTTTAGAACTGGAAGAAATTTCGAAGATCATTTAGTCCAATCTCCTCATTTAAATTTTATTGATATCTTTTGTTTTTCTATTACCTATGGAGGGTGTCATTTACCCTCGTTTGGCCTCAGTTTCCTCATCTGTAAAATGAGCAGGTTGTGTTCAATGACCTCTAGGATCCTTTTCACTTGACAGCCTATCTCTTTGATGTAGCTTTGCCTAGTTTCTCTGGGAATCTGTGTACTATTGGCTACTCTCAATGGCTGTGACCCAGGTTTATAAATTCTGGTTTCCCTCTTCACTTGGTAAATATCCCTTTTCAAGCTATTGGTGCTCTTTAACAAATGATTCATCTTTCTGATGACTCTGGTGAAGGTCAAAGGATTGGTAGCTATTTTCTAGGCTGGTAAAAGGCACTTTGTGTTTGAAAGTTGACTCATCACAACATCCTTTGTCTCTGAGGTGGGAGGTACATTGATGACCTCCTCCCTATTACTTCTTTCACTGTAGTGAGCCAAAATCTCTCTTTTTAGGAGATCTCTGGTCCTCTGCTCATTTTATGATTCTCACCAAGTTCAAGAGCTTAGCAGTAGCCCAGTAATACCATCCATCAGGAAATATAAAAAAAAAAAGCCCTCAAACGAAAATCCAACTAGAGATGTAGGAGAGAAAGAAAGCATCAGCCATTATCTTCTACTTTCTCTATATTTCCTTTTTCATCTCTGGATCTTTAAATTTAATTATGAAGCCCAAACTAGTCTGCAGCAAGCATGCTTTCTACCCCTCTAGGATGCCCTTTTATGCATTTCTTTTTCATGGTGCTATTGACATTTGGCACTTACACAGAACCCCTTTCATTCCAGCAATGGCAAAGCTCCTTAAATAGCCAAACAAAGCCTTGTGACACCCTATTGAGCAAGGAAAAGATCACCACCTGCCTTACTAATGCCTAAATGAAACAGAAATAGGAAGTGACTTGTCCAAGGTCCCCAGTGAGTTAATTCAACACTGAAATAAAGCCAAGGAACCTGCACACTCCTTTTTTTCCTCACTTCTAGCACAAATCCAGAATAAGTAAAATCATGATATGATACTTTATATTTAACCATAGTCTTATAGGATAATAGATTTAAAGGTGGAAGGCACCTTAAAGACCACCTAATACAACCCTCTTTTTATGCTTGAGGAAACCAAAGCATATAGAGGTAAGATGATTTGCCTAAGGTCCCACAGGTAGTAAACAGCAGAGTCTAAATTTGAACTCTGGTCCTCAGACTTGAAGTCTAATGCTTTTTCCATTTCCTAGTTCTTTATAAAAGATGTTTGCCTATATTATACTATTTGTTCATCACAATAATATCATGAGATGACCAGGGAAGATATTTTTAGCCCTACTTGCCTAACAGATATAGAAACCAAGTCTCAGGGAGGTTAATAAATTGATAGATCTCTTTATTGAAATTAGAAGAGATGAAATGACTGGTTCAAAGTCATGCAGCCAGTAAGTATCAGGGAATTTGAATCTAGGCCTTCTGATCATAGTTCCAGTGAACTTTCCACTATACTATATCACCTTTACTTAGTCCAATAAAACTCAATCTTGGAAGCTACTTGAGGGAAAATGCCATATTTATTTGTTATATACGTCAATGCTTAGATAGATCTGTGATCTCACTGATGTGGTTGCTCCCTCCTACAGTTTGTATTGCAGCCCATCTACAACTCATCCTGCTTGATTTCTGTGGACTGCTTTGATGTTTGCAAAGTACTTTATGAATCTGAATTGATTTTACCCTTATCACAACCCTGGAAGGTAGGTGCTATTGTTATACCCATTTTATAGGTGAAGAAACTGAGGCAGATAAAGGTTAAGTGACTTTCCCAAGATCAAACAACTAGTGTATGAATCAGGATTTGGACTCAGTTCTTCTTGACTCCTGATCTAATAACATCTCCACTGTACCAGGGTCTACTCTGAGTGCTAGGAGACATCTTCTAGATCCCTCAACATTGTGTATTTACCAAGGCAGTACATCATCTCTCTATATCCACTGTCTTTTGTACTCATTACATAAATGGTTTATTTCCATTACATCTCTTTGATTGAATCTCTTATGCTGCTTTTTGTGTGTGGTTCTAGGTTGGTAAGGTGCTATAGTTTATCCATACCTATCAAATATCTACCTTTCAGTCTTTTGGATGATCCGTAACTTCCACTCTGTGGGGACTGCTATTCCATGATCGCTAGAAGAATTTTTGGTGTTACTACTACCAGAAATAGGCAATTAAGTAAATGCCAATAATAACCAACCTATATACCTATTTAATTATCTCTATAATATCTTTCTGAATTCAATCTATCAAGGTCATTCTTGATCAAATTATGAGAAAGAAGCATTCAGGCTTCCTTAGCAGACCACAGCTATACAATCCTACAACTAACTGAATGGTACAAGGAATAGAATACCAATTTGCCTAGAAAATAGAGTTTAGATTCCATAACCATCTATTTAATAATCTGTTCTAGAATTTTTTTCAATAGTTGAAGTCAAGTTACTATCCTGTAGCTTGGAAACTCTATTTTCTTCTCTTGTGGAAAATTAGGACAACGTTTGCCCTACTTGAATCCTGCGGTACATCTTGTGTTTTAAAGAAACTTTCAAGGTCTGTTCAGTGCCACAAAGTGATTCAGTGGTTGTTTCTTGGGGTAGTAGAACTACCTTTGTTTCTGAGCATTGTGGTTTAAGCTTGGACAGCTAAGAAATCTGCAGTAAAACAGCACATCTACAACAGTGTTGTAGAAAAAACAAATATCTATTTACAACAACCAAATTCAATCATTTTATAAACCATAACTAAAACAATGCCAAAACATGGAACAAAACAAAGCAAATAAAAGCCAAGAACAAGAAGCTGTTGTCTCTTCTTATTTGATTTGGAACACAATTACTTTGACCTACTCTCTCTGTCTCTTACAGCTAGTTTTTTTAAATAGGCAAAGTCCCATTGCTAATAAAACCCCTGCATTTTAAGCACTATTCTCTTTAATACTCTATGACTGCATTTCTCCAGAAGAAGTGACACAGATATTGCCCAACTTTCTCCACAAAACTGTTAATCTTATGTTCTCTTTAAGTAGTGATTGTTTAAGGCAATGGGCAATTAAGACACAGTGAATTGAATTCCATTGAATAATCAAAGTGGGGGGTTGGGGAGAGAGAGAGAGAGA
>NW_027187341.1:10538608-10560418 GCF_028583685.1 Petaurus breviceps papuanus | reverse complement strand
AGAGAGAGAGAGAGAGACAGAGAGAGAGACAGAGAGAGAGACACACACAGACACAGAGAGACAGAGACAGAGAGGCAGAGACAGAGAGATAGACACACAGAGAGACACACACATAGAGACAGAGAAACAAAGAGAGACAGAGAGACAGATGCACACACAGAGACAGGGACACAGAGTCACAGAGAGAGAAATCAACAAACATTTCTGCTAGCTCTAGTTCGTTCTGAGTTCTTTCAGAATTCATTATTTCCATTTCTCCCTGCCCACTCCTCACCCCCATCCACATCTTCTCTACATTTCTCTATTTCTGTAAAGGGTACCACAATCCTTACAGTTTCCTAGCTCACAACCTCAGAGACACCTTTAACTCTTCCTTCTCTCTCACACATATTAAATCAGCTGTCAAGTCTTCTGATTCTATTGCCTATATCACTTTCTCTCCATTCTCATGACCACCACCATAGTTCAGTCCCTCATTACCTCTTGCATGCATAGTTGCACCTGCCTCCTAATTGGACTCCCAGTTCTAACCCCTTGAGTACACTCTCGATTTGTGTACAATGTTATAAAGATTTTGTATAAATTAGAGAGGCGGCATACAGGAGAGTTGTTACTGACTCTACTACCAGATTCTATAATGTTGCAATTCCATGACTTATTTATTTAGTACCTATTATATTCAAGTCACTGTTCAGGGTACTGATGATATTAAAATGAAAAATGACACAATTCTTGTCCTCAAGGAACTTATAAGCTATTGTACAATAAAAAATAGAATGTGATAGCATTCTGAAGGAGAGGCAAATTGGCACAGTAGAATGAGCCCTGACTTTGAAGTCAATGAATATAGGTTCAAAACCTGTCTCTGCTACATATTACCTGTGTGTCACTGGGAAAAGTCAGTTAAGTTCTCTTGGGGCACAGCTTTCTTATTTGTAAAAGAAAGGGCTTGGGCTAGATGGTTGCTTGGCTTATGTCCAGGTCCGAATACTTTGGATGAGATCAATTCACATCACGTCATCAAAAAAGGTGACGCCTGAGTTAGATCTTAAAAAAAAAAAGAATTTCAACTGGCAGAAGTGAGGAAGAATGAGTCTAAGTCACTAAGCATGGTGACCCTTTATTCTTTAAAGTAAAATAAAATCATGCCTTGATTTTCTGTGTCAGTGGAAACTTTTAAGAGGCCTTCTAAATGCTCTGTAATGATAATATCTATGCTTTGGGCTTAATGCTACTGTTTAGTTGATACAATCCTCATTGCTAATTACAATAAACAATAGATTCCATTCCTCTAAATGAGGGACTTTATATTTGTTCTCTGCATGATGCAGACCAAACTGTTTCTTTGAGATAAGGGAAAAACAGAATAAAGAAACACCCAAACTGATTTCAATATAATGGAATATATTGCAGATCTATAGCCTAAATGGGACACAAGACCCAGAATTCTCAGCATAATTTGGGTTTATGAATCTATTGTTGTTCAATTGCTTCAGTCGTGTTTGACTCTTCACGACCCCATTTGGAGTTTTCTTGGCAAAGATACTGGAGTAGTTTACCATTTCCTTCTTTAGCTCATTTTATAGATGAGGAAACTGATGACAACAGGATTAAGTGATTTGTCCAGGGTCATATAGCTAGTAAGCATCTGAAACTAGATTTGAACTCGAAAAAATGAGTCTTCCTCATGCTCTAGGCACTGTGCCACTTAGTTGCTAAAGTTCCCCTGAGGGATCTATAGCCTTTCCCTAAAAAAAAAAAAAACAAAAAAAAAAACCAAACCAAGGGTTATTTAGCTAGATTTCTTTTTATCTTCAAAAAACATTTTTATTTAAAGTTTTGAGTTCCAAGTTCTATTCCTTCCTCCCTCCCTGCCCTCTCCTCTCTCTGAGATGGAAAGCAATCAGATAGAGGTTATACATGTGCAATTAGCTAAAAACATTTCCATATTAGTCATTTTGTACAAGATTTTTTTGTACATTTTGTACAAAACAATTTGTACATTCTCAAATAAGAGAAAAAAATGAAAGAAAGTTGAAAAACAGCCTGCTTCAGTCTGTATTCAATCAATATCAGTTCTGTCTCTGGAAGTGGAGTGTATGCTTCATCATTTGTCTTTCGAGATTGTCTTGTGTCATTGTATTGCTAAGAATAGCTAAATCGTTCACAACTCTTCACTGAACAATGCTATTTCTATGTGAAATTTTTTCTTGGTTCTGTTCATTTCACTATGCATTAATTAATATAATTCTTTCCAGGCTTTTCTGAAATCATCCTGCTTGTCATTTCTCATAGCACAATAATATTCTATTGCAATCATATACCACAACTTATTTAGCTATTCCCCAATTGTTGAGCATACCTTTGGTTTTCAATTCTTAACCACTACAAAAAGAGCTGCTATAAATATTTTTGTATAAATAAGTCCTCCCTCCTCCACTTTTTTGATGTCTTTGAGATATAGACCGTCAAGTAGTATTGTTGGATAAAAGGGTATCCACAGTTTTATAGCCCTTTGGGCATAGTTCCAAATTGCTCTCCGGAATGATTGGATCACTTCACAATGCCACCAACAGTGTACATTAGAGGCCCAGTTTTCCCATGTTCCCTCCAACATCCAATATTTTCCTTTTTTGTCATATCAGTCAATCCAATAGGTGTGAGGTGGTACCTCAGAGCTGTTTTAATTTGCATTTCTCTGATCAATAGTGATTTGGAGCATTTTTTAAAATATGACTATAGTTAGTTTTGATTTCTTTGTCTGAAAACTGCCTGTTTGACCATTTATCATTTGAGGAATGACTTGTATTTTTATAAATTTGATCCAGTTCTCTACATATTTGAGAAATAAGGCCTTTAACAGAGATATGTGTTGCAAAATCTCCCCCTCCCCATTTTCTGCTTTCTTTATAATTTTGGTTGCATTGGTTTTATCTGTGCAAAAACTTTTAAATTTTATATAATCAAAATGATTATTTTACATTTTGTAATGCATTCTGTATCTTCTTTGATCCTAAATTCTTCCCTTACCCATAAATCTGATAGATAAATTATTCCAAGCTCTCTTAATTTGCTTATGGTATCATGCTTTAGGTATAAATCATGTATCCAATTTTGATCTTATCTTGGTATATAATATGAGATGTTGGTCTATATACCTGGTTTCTGCTATACTGTTTTCCAGTTTTCCCAGCAGCATTTGTCAAATAATGAGTTTTTGTTCTGAAAGCTTGGACTTTGGGATGATCATATACTAGTTTACTATGGTTATTTACTTTAATGTAATCTGTACCTAATCTACTCCACTAATCCACCACTATTTCTTAGCCAGTACCAGATTGTTTTGATAATTACAACTTTATAATGCAGTTTGATATCTGGCATGGCTGGACCACCATCTTTCACATTTTTTCCCATTCATTCACTTGATATCTTTGACCTTTTGTTTTTCCAGATGAATTTTGTTATTCTAGCTCTATAAAATAGTTTGATTGGTATGGCACTGAATAAATAGATTAATTTATGTAGAATGATCATTTTAATTATATTGGCTCAGTCCACTCATGAGCAATTCATATTTTTCCAATTGTTTAGATCTGATTTTATTTTTATGGAAAATATTTTATAGTTGTGTTTGTATAGTTTCTGAGTTTGTCTTGGCAGATAGACTCCCAAGTATCTTATATTGTCTACAGTTATTTTCAATGGAATTTCTCTCCTATCTATTGCTGCTTGACTTTGTTGGTAATATATAGAAATGTTGGTGACTTATGTGGGTTAATTTTGTACCCTGCAACTTTGTAAAAGTTGTTAATTATTTCAAATAGATTTATAATTGATTCTCTAGGATTTTCTAAGTGGACCATCATATCATCTGCAAAGAGTGATTTCCTCATTTCCTATTCTAATTCCTTTTATTTCTTTTCCTTCTCTTACTACTATAGCTAATATTTCTAGTATAATATTAAATAATAGAAGTGATAATGGGCATCATTACTTCACCTCTGATTATATTGGGAAGACTTCTAGCTTATTCTCATTACAGATAATGCTTGCTGATGGTTTTAGATAGATATTATTTATCATTTAAAGGTAAGCACTATTTATGCCTATTCTATTTAGTGTTTTTAATAGAAATAGGTTTTTATCTGCATCTATTGAGATAATCATATGATTTCTGGTAGTTTTTTTTATTGATATGGTCAATTTTGCCAATAGTTTTCCCAATATTGAACCAGTTCTGCATTTCTGGTACAAATCCTACCTGGTCATAGCATATGATCCTTGTGATACATTGCTGTAATCTCTTTGCTAGTATTTTATTTAAAAAATCAGCATCAATATTCATTAGGGAAATTAATCTATAATATTTTTTCTCTGTTTTGGCTCTTCCTGGTTTGGGTATCAGTACCATAATCATGATAAAAGGAAGTTGGTAGGACTCCTGTTTTTCTATTTTTCCAAATAGCTTATTGGGCATTGGGACTAATTGTTCTTTAAATGTTTGGTAGAATTAATATGCAAATCCATCTAGTTCTGGGAATTTTTTCTTAGAAAGTTCATTGATGGTTTATTCAATTTCTTTTTCTAAGATTGGGTTATTTAAGTATTATTTTTCTGTTAATCCTTCCCCTTCTCACAAGTGTTTTACTTCTGATCACTGCCTTCCCCAATAAACTCTCCCTTTAATCAGTGCCCCTTCCACCTTCTATTATTCCTGTTCCTTTTTGCTTCCTTATAGGATGAGCTAGATTTCTACAATCACCTGAATGTGTATGTTATTCCCTCTTTGAGTCAATTTTGATGAGAAGAAAGTTTAAGCTTTACCCGCCACCCTGCATCTTCCCCTTCATTATAATGTCTTTCAAGACTCTTTCATGTGAGATAATTTACCCCAATCTCCCTTCCCCTTCTTTTTCCAGTGCAACTTTCTTTCCCACCCTTTTATTTGGCTATTTTCGGGGGGCTATCATCCCATCAAAGTCACCTTTATATCTATACCCTCTGTCTACATATACTCCTTCTAATTGCTCTTAAAGAAATAAAATTAAGGGGCAGCCAGGTAGCACAGTGAGTAAGAACACTGGCTCCAGCATCAGGATGACCTGGAGATCAAATCCCGGGCTCAGACACTTAGCACCCACCCAGAAACACCTGGCCGTGTAACCTTGAGCAAGCTACTTAACCCCAATTGCTTAAAAAAAAAAAAAAGAAATAAAATTAAGAGTTACACATATTATCTTGCCAAACGGAACTATAAATGGTTTAACTGTATTGAATTTTTTGTGTTTTCTCTTTCTTGTTTTTTCTTTATATTTCCCTTGAATCTTGTATTTAGAGGTCAGATTTTTTCCCAGTTCTGGTCTTTTAATTAGAAATATTTGAAAGTTCTTTATTTTGTTAAATGTCATTTTTCCTCTGAATTATTTATTTAATATTATATTTAATTTGGCTGGGTAGGTGATTCCTGGTTGTCATCCTAACTCCTTTGCCTTTTGTTATATTCCAAGCACTATGTTTCTTTAATATGGAAGCTGGTGAATCCTGGGTAATCCTGATTGTAGCTCTGTGACATTTAAATTGTTTTTTTTTTTCCAACTATTTGCAATACTTTCTTCTTGATTGAGCTCTGGAATTTGGCTATGATATTCCTGGGCATTTTCATTCTGGGATGTCTTTCAGGTAGTGATCAATGAATTCTTTCAATTTTTATTTTGCTCTCTGGTTCTAATATATCAGGGCAGTTTTCTTTGATAATTTCTTGAAAGATGCTGTCCAGGCTTTTTTTTTTTCTTCAAGCATGGCTTTGAGTTAGTCCAACAATTCTTATCTTAACTCTCCTGCATCTATTTTTTTAGGTCAGAATTTTTTTTCAATGAGAAATTTCACATTTTCTTCTATTTTTAATTTCCACTTGTTCAATTCTGATTTTCAAGGAATTACTTTCTTCAGTGAGCTTTTGTATTTCTTTTTCCATTTGGGCAATTCTATTTTTAAAGAAATTGTTTTCCTCAGTAAATTTTTGTATATCTTTTCCCATGCTATTGACTCTTTGTTCATGACTCCCTTGCATTATTCCCACTTCTTTTCCTGATCTTTCTTTTACTTCTCTAATTTACTTTTTAAAAATTTTAATATTTTACATATTTTAAGCTCTTCTAGAAATTCTTTTTGTGACTGAGACTAAATTACATTTTTCTTTGAGGCTTCATATGAAGTCATTTGAGCACCATTGTTCTTTTCTCAGTTTATGCCTTGATCTTATCATCTATAGTAACTTTCCACAGTCAAGCTTTTTTTTTTTTAAATAAATTTTTCTGCCTTTTTTTTGTGACTTATTGTTTTTATGTGAGAGCTGGGCTCTGATCCTGCATTGCAAAAAGCTTTTGGTGCTGGGGCACGGGGTATTACTTCTGGCTTTCACTGGGTTTCAGGGCTTAGCTGCTTGCTTTCTCTAGAGGGGAGGCTTCCCTTCTGGCTTGTACTAGGGAGTGGGGCCTCCCTGTTTGCTTCCCCTGGGTATAGGGTTTAGCTGCTGGCCTGTTCCAGGGGTAGGGCTTTGCTGCTGGGTTGCTAAGGTAGCAAGTCTTTCTGGTGGCTGACCTTGGAGGAATAATTTTGTTTCTGATCATCCTGAGAGTGAGACCCTCCTGCTTGGCTGTTGTGGAAACAGGGCCTCTCTGCTCATAGGCTGTGGGGGAGGGGGCAGTCTTGTGTTAGCCAGCCCCAAGGTGGGTCTTCAGTACTGGTCAGCAATGGGGTCAAGGTCTTGCTGGTGTGCTTGGGTTGGGGATGGGGTCACTGGGGTGGAGTCTTGTTGCACTTCACAGACTGCTCACTTGCCCAGGAGGCTGCTGGTTTCCAGGAGGGTGGGATCTAATTGATGGATTGTCCCAGGCTTGGGACCTTGCTGCAAGTCTCCTGATGCAAGGCTGGCTATTGCTGCTGCTGTTGCTCTCAGACCTTGTTCCCCTCTCACCTTAGTGAGACTGATCTTTTCTGCTGGGCTGCTAAGTTGCTTCCCTGCTCCTAGATCAATTCTGAGGTGATTTTCTAGTTGTTTGGAGGGGAATCTGGGAAATCTTCAGAGGGTTCCTTCTTCACTCCATCATCTGGGCAGCAGAAGTCTTAGCTGGATTTTTAAAGTGCATTATGCTACCCTTTCACTTGGTTGGGCAAGCTTGGGGCATGCAGGTAACCAGGCTTGGAGAGAGGCAGGTTGAAAGGCAGAGTAAAAACTTATGACCAGCTCAGTACTGAATTAGTCAAGGAGTTTTTCAGGAAACTGAAGAAATATGCATTAGAATACATTGTTCCTTCAGGAAAGGATCATACAGATTCTAATCTTTTTTTCATTTATTCTTTTTTTAGTATTGCTGGGCCTGGGCAGAGATAATTTCAGAGCTCTTCTGTGTAATGCAAGAAATAATTACTCCTTAAAATGGTGCCCATCTGACAGGAACCATAACAGTTTCTTTGACTAGGGACAGCTGACATTTATGAGAAGGCAATGGGAAAGTTGAAACCCTTTATGTCAGATGTATACTGAGATATGACAGGGCCTAATTCAGGGGAATGGTGTAGAGATAAAATTCTTTGCTAGATTTTTAGCAAAGACTCATGGAATTATTGTGGAAAAGATGGGGAGATATGGGCTAAATGAAAGTACAATTAAGTGAATTCATATGCAATGCCATATCCAAAGACTAAATAATAATGTTTTGATGTTGACTCAGTTTCCAGAGGAGCGTCTTAGGCATATGGACTTGGTCCTGTGTTATTTGGCATTTTAATCAACAACTTTGATAAGGGCCTAGGAGGAACAGAAAGTCTGTGGATGATTTAAAGCTGAAAGGGATTGCTAACATACTGGATGAAAGAAGCAATATTCAGAAAGATCTTGTTTGAAAAATTAAATTGGACCAAATGCAACAAGATGAATTGAAGAAAGATAAATGACAAGTTTTACACAGGGGATGAGCAATCAGTTTTACAAGTATAAAACTGAAAAGGTATGAATAGGCAAAAAGTTCATCCAAAAATATTTTAAGCTTTTAGGGAAAACAAGCTTCTTACAGGTCAGCAGTGGGATATGGAAGTCCCCAATTAGGTTTGATTTTTAGGCTACATAAGGAAAGACAAAGTGTCTGAAAGTAAGGAAGTGATAGTGTCATTGGAATCTTCCCCATCTGGAGGTTTGTGCTTCATATTTTAGGAAAGTCCTTGATAGACTGAAGATAATACAAAGGAAGGCAACCAAGATGGTGGAGGACTTTGAGAGAATGACAAATAAGTTGAAGGAATTGGATCTTTTTAGCCTGAAGAAAGGAAAACTTCAGAGACACAATTGTTCAATTTAGTTCTCTACCCACTTAACCCCTTTCTAGCTCTTAATACTTTATAGTGGAAAATTTATGTAGAAGTGATAGAAACATCGAATCCCAGGATCTAAAGTGACCTTAGTGGCAATTTATTTCAACCCATGTCTGAATAAGAATACTCTCCACCCCAACTCCACAAGTAATCCTCTAACCTTCTGTTGAAGACTTCTAGTAAAGAAGCTGAGTAATGGCTAGAGCAACCCACACCACTTCTAGATAGCTCAGTTGTTAGGACTTTTAACCCTTTCCAGGTATAAAGTAGTGTGCTCTACTCACATCTTCAGAATTGACAGGATGATGAAAAAAGTCAAAGGCATGGGTGATTTTGTAAAAGGGAGAAATATAAGAGAAGGGATGTGGACCTTTAAGGCAAGTAGGTGTATTCTTTCCTGAGAGCCACTAGGCCAGATTTGGGAAATCAAAGTTGTTTATACCCTGTAGAAAAACAAATCTCCTTTTCTCATACTTGCAGATGTGTCAGTGATGTCAGAGACACAACTAAATGAGTACATTCAGAAAATAGCTGGAATCAAGGGGGCAGTGACTGGTCTCCTGGATGAGGGATGAGGAAGAAGGGAAGGAAGCAAACAGTTATTAAGTACCTACTATGTGTCAGGCATTGTGCTAAGAGTTTTATAAATATCTTACTCGATCCTTGCAGATCCAGCAACCCTGGAAGGTAGTTGCTATTATTATCCCTATTTTACATTTTAGAAAACTGAGGCAGACAGAGGTTAAGTGACTTGCCTAGTGTCACACAAGTAGTTAGTGTTTGAGGCTTGATTTGAACTCAGGTGTTCCTGACTCCTGGTCCATTGCTCTACCCACTATACCATCTAGCTGCCTCTAGAATGCTGGTAGAGACAAAGACTACCCAGTCTCCAGAGTGACAGAAAAATAAAAGAATTGACTTCCTGTTGTACTTTCACTGACCCTCTAGAAAGTTTTGCTGTGAGTGAGTACATCGTCCTGGGATGGAGGGAGAGGCCCTGAGTTTCAGAGGCTTGGCTTGATTAGAGATGTATTGTCTGCGGGAAGGTACCCTAGTGCATTTACATTTGGGACCCTCATAAATATGTCTTTATTTCACTGGTTTAGGGAGCTCCTCCAAAATAATTTGTTTTACCAATGCAGATCTTCAACTTGATAGTCTTAGAGAGTTGCCTGGGGCAACAAGAATTTAAGGAATTTGCCTAGGGATCACACAGTCAGTATGTGTCAGAAAGAGGATCTGAATCCAGTTCTTCCTCACTGAGACCAATTTTTTATCCTCTGTGTCATGTTGCCATTCATTTTAAAACTTAACTTCTAATATAGTTTTTTTTTTTACATATAGGATCTTAACTAGAACGCATCATAGTGGATGAGGGAAAAAAGTTACACCAGAGAAGGATGGGGGTTGAGCCAGAATATGATTGAATAATTCTACACCAACCTTTAGACTAAGGAGAAGGGTGTTTCCATTTAAAAAACAAACAAACAAACAAAAAAAAAAAACCAAACCAGAGCTATGGAGGAAGAGGCAATCAGTTGAGATTCATAATAACCTTCTAGTTGCCCTACAATGTTGTCTAATGTTGGGCTACATATATAACTTCTGTGGTTACTACTTAATAGATTCAGGTAACTCGATAGTATTCCCTACTAGTCACAATTATATTTAGCCTAAATTTACCTCTACAACTTATGCATTGATCTTAATTTGGTTCTCTAGGTCTATATGCAATTAGTTGAATCTCATTTCTATGTGACAACCCTTCAAATACACTAAGATATCTGTCATGTCCTTCCCCCCTCCCAAATCCCCCATCTTTTCTCAGGTTAAACAACCCTAGAGAAATGGGTGTGATCAGAGCATAACCATTAGTCTAATTTGACTGGATTGTAAAGTATACCAGTGGTAATACCATGAAATATGCCTGTAAAGGTAGATTGGCACCAGAAAGACAACCCTGAATTCCAGGCTAAAGTGAAGAACAATGAAAGGTTTTTTGAGTAGCAAAATGCCAGGTCAGACTAACCTATTATAGTGATTACTTTGACACCAAGATAAAGGATAGAGTACAGAAGGAAAGATTAGAGCCAGAAAAACAATAAATTGCATCATAAAAAGTTATGACTATTGCAATGATCCAGTAATCAATCAACAAATATTGATTAAGTACCCATTATAGTACTTGGCAGGCAATGTCCAAGGTGCTGAAGATACAAATGCCCTGAATGAAACAATCCCTACTTACAGGCATTCATATTCATTAAATTCTAAGATAGGGAGGTGAGGAAGGAGTTCATTCCAGACATGGGGGAAAAGCCAGTTTCAAAGGCACAGAGACATGGAATGGAGCACCATGTGTGAGAAGAAAGAGAAGTATTTGGATTGGAAGGCAGAGTGCATACCAAGCTATAATGTAAATTAAATCTGCAGAGGATAGGTTGGAGCCTGGTGGTGAAGGACTCTAAGTGCCAAACATGGGGATTTATATTTGATCTTAGGGGTAATAATTCATTGAGCAGGAGAATGATATGGTCAGATATGAGCTTTAGGAATATTCCTGTGGCAGCTGCACAGAGAATGGGTTGGAGAAGTGAGACACTAGACGAAGGAAGTCAGACCAATTAGGAGGCTTTTGCAAGAACTTGGACAACCCTTTTATTGTAAGTTAAATCTGTTTTCTCCCCAGCACACCTCCCCTTATTATGAGAGACACATACATATATTTGACCCCAAAGCCAACCTCCTGGGATTAGCTACAAATAATACTATGAGTTATGGCATTTGAGATGTCCTGAGGGGCTGAGGAAAGCTGCAGGGCAGAAATGCCAGGTAGCATTGGAGCTCACTACCATGCTAAATATAGCAGGTAATTAGGCAATTATTCAGTTGGTTTCTTTTTAATCACAGTTTACTGGGAGCTTTCACCTTTGGAAGCCCTAACTGCAGGAGGGCTGGAAAGGCTCTTCCAGAGTCCATAGGTCTGCTTACTGTGAATGTCTTTGAAACAGAAGTAGCAAATTGTTGCTCTGGTTTTACAACTTCATCCCTGACTACAGCAGCTTCCACAGCTCAGAGGATGCATTTGCCAGTATTAACCATGGCCAGAAAACAAACTAATTTTAACTATGCTGACAAAGGAAATGAGTGGACCTGAAGATTCATGTTTCCAAAGCTGGGGCAAGGGAAGGAATCTCTCATACCCTAAGGCACCTTCATTTGTAGCTCTGTGTTTCAATTATAAAGACCTTTCAGAATATCCTCTTCCCTTATCTATGACCATGACTAGGGTTAGACAAAATGGCCACCTGCCTAAGGCACAACTTGAAATGAGAGACAGTTTAAATCATTATTTTTTTTATAAGTGCAATCACATTTAATGCCAGACAATTCTACTCTCCAGAGTACCCTTTGTAATGGTAATAGTAATTTGAAGATCTTCCCAGTCCCTTGATAAGGCCTAGGTGATTTTGAGGATCTTTCCTGGATTGAAAATAAACTCTGCCCCCTAATAGTCTAAATGTGGCCTCATGGAGCCTGTGGTGGGAGGCTTGATTTTCAGGAAGGCACAACTTTTGTTACTTTGTAGTCAAATAGGTCACAAGGGTTGTGATGTTTTCTGACCCTGGAGAAGGCTATATATACCTCTGAGGAGAGGTTTTGATTTGGGGCTCACTTTGGGAAGAGTTGTGTGATTTGGTCAGATGAGAATCTGGGTAGCTGTTGAGTCCCCCGGCTTTGAAAACCCAGATGTTGATGCTTCTCTCTCTGGTGACTAACTGTATGTATGTGATGGTCAGACAGCTAAAAGCCCTGTCTGTTGGTCTGCTGAATTGTGTTATTTTCTCTGTCTGTATTTTTGTCTGCTTATAACTTCTGTTTGTATTCTCTGAAGTTCAAGGTGCTGACTTTTCCCTCTGAACTAGGTAAATGACATATGTTTGATTAAAGTAGGATTATTAACCCTTTTTGAGTTGCTTTCCTTTAGAAAAGCAGATCAAAGAACCTGTGCTAGCAGCCATCCTGGGTATGCTAGGGTGCTTGCTGCTACACCCTTACTTAAAGTGTATACATTTTGTAGTAGTTCATACTGCATTATAATACAATGAGTAATTAGCATTTATTTGGAGTTTTAAGAATTATAAGGCACTGCACATTGTCTAAATTTGTTTTTTTTTTTCTGCCTCATCAGTAGTCATTTATTAAGGGTCTACTATGTGCTGGGCACTGTGCTAAGAAAGAATGCTAAAAACAAAGTCCCTCTCCTCACACTTTAATTAATGAGACAATATACAATTATGGGCATATGGAAAATTAGATAGATGGATAGTTAGACAGAATACATTGGAGATAACATGAGAGAAGGCACTGACATGGGGAGTGGATGGGGAGCCAGGAATGACCCCATGCAAAAGATGGGGCTTGATCTAAGTCTTGAAGAAAGCCAGAGAAACCAGGAGTTGGAGGTTGAGTAGAGAGAACATTCCAGGCATGTGGGAATGACAGTGAGAAGGTATGAAGTGAGTAGATGGGAGTGTTGTGTGGCAGGAAGAGCGAGAAGGCTAATGTAGCTGGAGGATAGATTATGTGGAAAGGAGAAAAGTGTAAGGAAGTTGGAAATGTAGGAGGTAACAGATTGTCAAGGACTTTAAAAGCAACATGGTTTTATATTTGATCCTGGAGATAATAGGGACCCCCTAGAGTTGATTGAGTGGAGGGACAAAGTTGGTTAGATCAGTGTTTTAGAAGGATCGCTTTGGCAGCTGATGACTTGGAGAGAGACTAGGGTGACTGAATCTGGCTATTGCAATAATCCAAGTATGAGATGATGAGGTAGATATTATTATCCCTGTTTTACAGATAAAGAAACTGAGGCTAAGACAGGAAGGATTTGCCCAGAGTCATACATCTAATATGTGTCAAAAGCAGGATTGAAGCTTAGTCTTACACTCTATTTTTTTTTTTTTTGGCTTTTTGGAGGGTAATTGGGGTTAAAGTGACTTGCCCAAGGTCACACTGCTAATTTTTGTGTTAAGTGTCTGAGGCAGGATTTGAACTCAAGGACTCCTGACTCCAGGGCCGGTGCTCTATTCATTGAGCCACCCAGCTACCCCAATCTTACACTCTATTGATAGTTCTACCTAGCTTTAGAAAACCTTAGTTGTATGGGAGTATAATTGTCAAATTTTTCCTAGGGGTAAAAAAATGCCTTAATTCACCTTTATTTCTACTATGGAGTAGAAGGATTCCTGATCTTAGAATCAGAAAACCAGCATTCAAATCCTGAATCTGACATTTGCTTATGTGTGAACCTGGGCAATTCCCTTTACTTCTTTGAGCCCATTTTCCTATCCATAAAGTTGTAATTATATTACTCTTAGTATCAATCTCCCTGAATTTTTGTGAATCTTAAGACATACCAGCTCTTATTATTATTAGCTATTTTTTCCTACGAGAATATTTCAGATTCTAAGTAACTAGTCATGCCTGTATTAGAAAACTGATGATAGACTTCATACAGAAAACCTTAAGGTAAATCTCTGCCTTTTTCCTGGTGACACAGACTACAAACCTTTTCCAGAGAACTCCAGGATTCCACAGGAAATGTATCACTCAGTTACTAGGATTTAGGATTGGAGGATTTTACTTTCTAATTTTGTCCTTGATTTTTTTTTATAAAGACATGAATAGACTCCATGCTCCATGAGCAACTATAGAAATTGGGCTTATAAATATTAAGTATAGTGTTAGAATCAAATACCAATTATGATAAAATTTAGTTGACACACATTTACTAATATGCAAAGTCATTATGGAGCTTTATAATAACTAATTATAAATTAGTCATAAATTGAGATGGGAAATCCTAAAATCAAATTTCTCTTATTCTCTTCTATTTCCTGTAGGGTATAAGGTTCATGAGGAGAGGACAGTGACTGATTTACTTTTGTCTTTGCATTTCCAACTCTGTGCATTGTGCCTGGCACCTACTGTGTTTCCCCGATAATAAGACACTGTCTTATTAGTTTTTTTGGACAGAAAAACACCAGAGGGCTTATTTTCAGGGGAGGGCTTATTTTAATGAACATTGACAGCAATTTTAATAAACAGGTAAATGTGAACAAAAAAATGTACCTTTATTCAATAAGCAAATCACTGGGGAAGAACAGGATGACGCGCTCACTGCTGCAGCTCTGATTGGATGCAGCTCGGAGCTTGGCGTGCGTTTCACGGGGGGGGAGGAATGGTGCATACAGAGGGTACCGTAATGTAGCGTGTAGCGCAGGGGATCACTTCCACTACAGTAGCAATCTCAATAGGGCTTATTTTCGGGGGAGGGCTTATTTTAGAGGAATCTTACACAGTAAGGGGAGGGCTTATTTTCAGGATAGGTCTTATTATCGGGGAAAAACGGTAGTAGACATTTAATAAATGTTTCTTAAATTTAAATTTTGAATTCATAATTTTGCCCAGGGATTCATCCATTGATAGCTACAGTTGTCCTGTTCTCTGATCTCAAAGCGCAAAAGTCATGGTTCCCCTTGTTTTAAAAATGCTCCAATGACTCCCCATTGCCTGTCCAATTCTGTTCAATCTCCTTGGTCTGGCATTCAAAGCTCCTACAAAGTATGGTACCACCTTATTTTTCTATCATTATTTTAGCTAGGTACTCTTAACTTCCTCTTTGCTCTAACCAACTGAATTACTGTTCTGGGTGCTTCCCCACAGCCTTACTTCCCACTGTTATCTCTGCCTGGAATGGTTGTTATTTCTCCTTTCCCTCCAACACCACCTTAGAAATCTAACTTATCCCTTAAAGTAGGGACTCTTAAACTTTACTCTTGCATCATGTACCCCTTAGACAATCCAGATAATTCTATGAACCCCTTATGAGAATAAAGTTTTTAAATGTATAAAATAAAATATATATGATTATAAAGGAAACCAATTATGTTGAAATAGTTGCCAAAGTATACCAACTCCCCCAACCCCCCTCAAATTGCTATAAAAAATGACAAGCAGGATGATTTCAGAAAAACCTGTCAGGACTTACATGAAATGATGCAAAGTGAAGTGAACAGAACCAGGAGAACATTATACATAGTAACAGTAATATTGTACAATGAAGAATTTTAATGAATGAGCTGTTCTCAGCAGTACAATGATCTTAGACCATCCCAAAGGACTAATGATGAAGCATACTATCTGCTTCTAGAGAAAGAACTGATATCGTATGAATACATATTATTTTCTTTCTTTCATTCTTTTTCTTTTATTTGGGTCTCTTGTACAAAATAACTAACATGGAAATATTTACATGAGTGTACATATATAACCTATATGTGATTGCTTACCATCTCAGGGAGGGGGTAGAGAAGGAGAGATTTTGGAATGTAAAACTTAAAAAACCCTAAATGTTCAATATGTAATTGGGGGAAATAAAATATGTATGTATATAAATATAAAAAAGTACATTTGAAATACCCCCCACTAATTCCTGGACCTCATGTTAGCAACCTTTGCTTTAAAATTTAGTTGAAATGCCATCACTTTCATGAACTTTCCTGATTTTCCCAGTCAGTAATGACTATTCCCCACTCTTCTGCCCACCCCTGAACTTAACATAAGACTGTTTTTATTTCTATAATGTACTTCTGATGGTTAATTTTATCATCACTAGTCTATATATCACGTCCTCTTACTAGACTATAAGTTCTAAAAAGATAAGGAAGGAGGGAAGAAAGGAAAGGAAGTAACAAGCATTTGTAGTAGCAGGGTATAGCAGACAGTGCTGGATTTAAAGTCAGAAGACCTGGATTCAAATCCTGCTCTGCCATTTATGACTTGTGTGACTTTGGGAAAGTCACTTGACCTCTCTGGGCCTCAGTTTCCTCATTTGTAATGTGTAATTTGGAAGATCACTTAGGTCTCCTCTATCTCTAACTCTATGACTCTATGTACCAAACTCTTTATCCTCTTCAGGTATTAGCATAGTATTCTGCACATAGTAAAAGTTCAGTAAGTGCTTGTGGAATTAAGTAGAGAAACTTTTTATTTTTAAATTTAATTTTTTTTAATTTTAAATTTAAATTTTTTTTAACCACTGTTAAGTCTAGTTCTCCCACTGGTCTTTACATATAGAGATAGAAAGATGATACTGTAGAGGGAAGAAGGGAGCTTGACTATGGGGTCAAATATGTTGTATCTCTCAGTGTCTGACTCTGGAATAATCTCTTTGACAGAATGAGTTTGGAGGAATACAAGAAGTATGAAGGAGAAAGCAACATTTATGCCTTCCAGGCTCTCTCCCCTCACCCCCCCCCCCCCACAAAAAAGGAAAGGAGATAGAATGATCCAATAACTCTTATGTGCAGGGCACTATGTTAGGTGCTAGAGAGACAAAAACAAAATTAAAAAACAATCCAAGCCCTCAAGGGCATTCTTTTCTGTATGTAAGCAGAATAATTATGTACTTGATAATCTGTGGAGACAGTATCTGTGGAGAATGCAGTGTCAACCAGGAGAATCAGAAACACCTTCCCCTAGGAGATGGCAAATGAACTTAGCATTAAAGGAAGTATGGGATCCTAATAGGTGAGGAGGGATAAATTCCAGGAAAGGGATAATAGAAGAGGGTAGGAGGTAGCATCAATGTCCCTTTTCTCCTTCCCACTCTTTAAAGCTGTCTTACCTGAAAGTATTTATTTAGCATAACATACAACACTCACACCCCTCCCCCATGAAGATTAGAGAGGTTTGCTCTGTAGTATGCAATTTTTAAATCACATTGCTTTCTTAATACACAGCTAAGATATACTGAAGAAACAGGAGGGTTTTTTTTTTATAATTTAATATATTTATTTTTCCTCAATTATATGTTAAAAATTTTTTAGATTTTTTTAAAAAAAGTTTTGAGTTCCAAATCCTATCCTTCCTTCCCTTCCCTTCCCTCTCCCTGAGATGGTAAGCAGTCAGATATAGGTTATACAATTGCAATCATGTAAAACATTTCCTTATTAGTCATTTTGTACAAGAAGACTGGAATAAAAGAAAAAGAATGAAAGAAAGTAAAAAATCACATGCTTCAATCTGTATTCAAACAATATAAATTCTTTCTCTGGAGGCAGATAGTCATTCTGTCATTCATCATGTGTCCTTTGGGATTGTTTTGAATCATTGTATTTCTGAGAATAGCTAAGTCATTCATAGTTCTTCATCAAACAATATTGCTGTTACTGTGTACAGTGTTCTCCTGGTTCTGTTCATTTCATATTGCATCAGTTCATGTAGATATTTCCAGGATTCTCTGATAGTATCTTGTCTGTCATTTCTTATAGCACAATAAAATTTCATTACAATCATATTCCATAGCTTGGTTAGTCATTTCCCAATTGATGGTCATCCCTTTGATTTCCAATTCTTAGCTACCACAAAAAGCTGCTATAATTTTTCTTTCCAAATAGGTCCTTTTTCTTTTTGATCTTGTTGGGATATAGATGTAGTAGTGGTATTGCTAGGTCAAAGGGTATGTATAGTTTTATATCCCTTTGGGCATAGTTCCAGATCACTTTCCAGAATCGTTGGGTCAGTTCACAATGCCACCAAGAGTGTGCATTAGTATCCTAGCTTTCCCACATCCCCTCCAACATTTATCATTTTTCTTTTTTGTCATATTAGCCAATATGATAGGTATGAGGTGGTACCTCAGAGTTGTTAAATTTTGTATTTCTCTAATCAATAGTAATTTAGAGTAAGAAATAGGAGTTTTGATGAGTCCAGAGTGAAAGAGCTGAGAAAGAATTGAGAAGCATAAAATACTTTGGGGAAGGGCAAACTTGGGAAGGGTGGCACAGAATAAGACTGTGGACAGCCAGAGCAGTTTGAGGGCACTGGGCTCGTGGAGAATTATGGAGAAGAGATAGAAGAGGGGCATAGAAAGGGAGTTAAATAACCACTGAATAGAAATTTAACTTTGCTAATTTTAAACTTATTGACTAGCTCATTAAGGGAAGGGGTACAAAATTGCTAACAATAACTTGTTTTTAAGAAGCCAAGAGTTGAGCCTCACTTTATACTTGGGCAGGTTTCTTTGATCAGTTTTTAAGGTGTGGGTCCATTTACAAATGGACAATTCTTGCATATATACTTTGATAAAAGTCTCCATTTTTGTTTTCCTTGTCCAAAGGACCTAGGAGAAAAGTGGATTTATCAGCACATATTTTTCCAAGCCTTCTGATGACTACAACTGAAGGGGACAAAAGGGGTATAATTAGCTTGGAAAAGAGAAAACTTAGGGCCTTGTAATCACCAATGTTCAAGTAGGTGAAGGATTGTTACAGAGAAGAGGTCTCAGACTTATGCTGCTTAATTCTGGAATGCAGGATGGGAATAGTGGGTACAGAAAAGCAGATTTAGGCTAGATGTAAAGGTAAAAAAAGTTCTTGTAATTAGAGCTGTCCAAAATCTGTCCTGGTGGGTAGTGAGTTCTCCTTTACTGTAGGTCTTTAAGGAGAGGCTACATGATTACCTGTCAAGTAAATTGAAAAAAGGGATGAGGGGATGCACGATCAGGTATAGGTAGTCTCCGAGGTCCTTCTAGCAGTGAGATTCTGTGAATGTGTTACAAAAGGACATCCAAGAATCTGCAGTCCTATTTTAGTCCCTCTCAGCTCTTTGCTCATGAGAAAACATAGCCAATACACATAATTAGATTCAGAATCCTGGCTGGGCCACACTGAGATACTTCGCTCAAAGTTCACTTACCATCTAGGATAGGCAACTCTGTACGCCCACCTCCCTTGTTAATAGCCTTGCTGACCTTCTCCAAAGAAAAAGTCATTAAGATGTTGAGTTATGATCTGTTTCTTGTAAAACCGTGCCAGTCCACCATTTATAGCACTGTATTTCAACCAATTCTAATTACCTCTTGGAAAATACTTCTCCCAGACCTTCAAGAATATTTCAGACTTGTATTCAAGCAATCAAACATGCCATTTTCTTTTTGTTAGAAATCTGGCTGCCAGCCTCATACAAACATCTATAAGGTAAATCTCCCTTTTCCTAGTGACAGACGATATAGTGCAAAAAACCCTATAGCATTTTACAGGCAAACAGTGCCATTCAAATAATTTAACCTTGGCAGGTGACCTTTCATTCATGAAGTTCAGTCAGAAAGCTAAAGGGGACTAAGAAAAGCTTCTGTTTCTTTTGTGGCCACTTTATGGCTCCCCAAGAAATCAGTTTCTTTTACTTCCCTTTTGCTACTGGAAATTCAGTTTGATTCAATGCACATTCATTGAGCATCTTTTATGCATAAAGCCTGATGCAAGGCATGATAGAGTCTCTGTCCACAAAGAGCTTACATTCTTGTAGGGGAGTCGATAGTAGTCATAAATGAAAATAATGCAAAGCAGAGTGTGATACTGCCATGAGTGATAAAAACCAAGTCCCGAGAGAGCTCGGGGAGGGAGAGTGGAAAATCATTTTATATAGAGAACTACTCTGTTTCTCCCACCTCCAGCCCTTGGCTTATTCAGTTCTGAATTCACCTGGGGTCCTGAGGGTAATGGATTTCTTTCATTGCTGCTCTCTTACCCCAGCAAAATGCTCAGTGGGTAAAAGGCAATTCCTTTTAGCTCCCGAAGTCAAGATCTCACCAGCACTCTTTGAACCTGGCTGTATCCAGTGGGTTTGTTGGTTAGCTTCCTTTCATCTGTCAGCCTCTAATACGATCAGAAAAACCAAGTGACTCTTGCTGACTTTCTGGAGGTCTCTATTCCTTTTATGCTTTGAGTGGGACTGAAATCACCAGTACTGCTGAGATTTTTATAGACTTTCTAAATCTCACTGCTGCCTAGAAGAATTAAAAAAGAAACACACACAAAAACGTTTCTCTGTCTTTTTGTTTCTAATCACTTTTCTGTTCTAACTGAACTGAGGCACCATGAGAAATGAGGGTCTTATATGGGAAGAGCTCATTTGCCCATAACGAACACAGAGTACAAAAGCAAATTAAAAAAAAAAAACTGACAACAACAAACCCCAGCCTATGCTTAGAGAGACCATTAGGAGCAATTTGACATTTATTGAACAACAGATGGCGATTAAAAGCATAAAACCTAGATTGCCTTGCAAAAAAACCAAAGGATAGTTCTACTGAGGAAGTCTAACATTTCAATTAAAATACCTCTTGGTGTCAATTAAATCATATGAAGATAAGACTCTGAATGGTTCCTATCTGTGCTATAATCAATAGTGCAGTTAAAATCTCCATTAAGAGGCAACTGAGTTTTGAGTTTGACAATTTGTGGAAAGATTAGCCAAAGCTTCAAGAGACTATTTCCTTAGGGTAGGGTTCAAAAGGTAAACATTTAAACCACAGTCCTTCATGTGTATTAACAGGGTTTATTTTAAACAGCAGTGACGATAAGGCATCCCTGCTCTTTCCTAGCCTTGCCTGAGATCTCACCAGGCTTTTCAATAGCATAGCTTAGACATTAGGGAGAGGGGAAAAACCATCATCTCCTCAGCAAGAATCTCATTTATGGTCATAAGTAGACATTTAGAGCTGAAAGAAATAAACTATAGTCTCCGCCGTGAAGTTAAAGGAAGCTATCATTGTCACGAGAACAATGTGCCAGGCAAAATGAGATCAGCTTTTGTCCAGAAAAAGTCTTTCCCCTATTTGATTTTATATCTCAAGTCAAGAAAAATTGTGACATTTTTACTGCACTAAAAATGAGGTGAGGGATAGTTAAGTGTAGTGGATAGAGAGAAGCGGTTTCAGTCATAAGATTAGGGTTCAAGTCCCATTCAGTGTAATTATTGGTCTGGACCTAAAACGAAAAAAAATTTTTTTTGCCACATTGAATGGGAAGTTCTGTCCCACAGAGCCATATTAGGCTTTTATTACCTTGAAATTAGATGTTACTACTTTCATCATTTCCCTAGGACTTCCCTGAACCCTTATTCCAACCATAGCATGGAGATGACCCTAGGTTTCTAAAGACTGTTCCAAGCAAAGCACACAGTCTGGGAGCTCCCACCAATCTGGAATGACTTGCAGTAACAGATCTTATGATAACTCATTATTGTGTCCTTTGAAGATACACCCACCTGAATTGGCCAGCTGGCCATCAACTGCTGAAATTGACTACAGATTGCTATAATAGAGCATTCTCTTCATTAGTGACAGTGAGTTAATACATTTGGACTTTGACATCAGAGTTCCCAATGTGTTCTAATAGGAAGTAGAAGTGCATATAGCAACTCTCAGTGAACATTTACTAAAGCCTAGAGTGGTTGTGATCTGAACTGGCTGAGGTAATGATCACACCAATGAATTGCTGATCCTTAAATAAAGTTGCTATAGGAGAAGACTCTCTCTCTCTCTCTCTCTCTCTCTCTCTCTCTCTCTCTCTCTCTCTCTTCAGCGCT
>NW_027187341.1:10521166-10538508 GCF_028583685.1 Petaurus breviceps papuanus | reverse complement strand
TCTCTCTTTCTCTCTCTCTCTCTCTCTTTCCCCCTCTGTCCCTTCCTCTCCTCCCCTCTTCTCTCCTCTCTTCTCCTCCTCTTTCCTCCCATCTCTTCCCCTTCCCTCCCCTCCCCTCCCTTTCTCCCCTTTCCTCCTCTCCTCTTCTCTCTTTTTCTGTTTCCTTTCTCTTCTTTCCTCTCTCTGTTTTCCTTCCTCTCTTTTTCTTTCTGTCACTGTCTCGGTCTGACTCTGTTTGTCTCTTAATTTACTAGGGTATCTTTATGGAAAGTAACATGGTTAATTAGCAACATAATCTAAGAGTACAACTTATCATTCCTCTTATTTCCTAGTCGGTAATTTTTGGGACCTACAAGCCACCAAATGTTCTACTGGCTGAAATCCACTGGAGGAAAAAAATGTGCTGAAGAGATGCTTAATGTGCACTTGTAAGCTATGGACTTCAATGGAAGTTTTTAGTTCAGTACAAATATGAAAAACCATGAAAAATAAGCTACTATAAATTAAGAATATAATTTTTAAGAATAACTCCAAAGGCAGAGACACACCAGTACTCTTGTGAACTGGATCAATCAACCATCCAGCATTTACTTGTGCTAAGCTCTGGGAATCCAAAGACAAAATTAAAACAACCCCTGCCCTCAAAGAACTTAAATTCAAATCAGGGAGACAACTTGTGGGATACATGCAATGATGTGCACAAAGATAGGGTCATGTAGAAGGGATAGCCTGAGATCCACAGAAGGATACATGCAAGATTCATAAAAAGCAGACACAAGGTGATGAAGGCATTAGTAGCTGGATGGACCAGGAAAGACCTCTTGCAGAAGGTGGCACTTCAACTGTATCTTGGAGGAAACCGGACATTCTGAGAGACAGAGGTAAGGAGGGAGGACATTCTAGGCATGAGGGACAGCCAGGGTCAAAATACATTCTTTAGGACTGGGGAAGGTAGAATTGTGTTCTTATCAACTATTGCCCTTTCAGCAAGAAAGAAATATGGGAAGGGGGAAAGGGAGAGAAATGCAAGACTTGTATGTTCTTAAGTCCACTACTTCAGCTCTATTCAGAGCACATCTAATTCCCCCTTTTCCTGCAATGATGTCTATATTCTGTTCCCTAGAACCACGTAAAGAATGGAGGCAAAATTATACCTGCTTCATTACCAATTCTACATGAGCTCTGAGGACTACTGGGAGTGGGAGTGGATGGGTAGCTTTGGAACTTTTGAATCAAGGAGGAATCTAAGAGGACTTCAACCCTGTTAACAACAGAAAGTCACCTCCTTCATGCAGTCACATTACATATTGCTATCCTTCTTCAAGGCCTTTTGGCGTGTGGCTCAAGCTGAATAGTAGAGGATTGAAATACCATCATTAAAATGAATAGAAGGTAATGGAATATCAGTTGATAGTTATGATATTGCCAAGGAGAGCAAAGGAGGCAGGAGTCTAGCAGTTTTCACACTGATGATTCAAGGAGCCTGGCAATACATTAGACTTTTCCTAGAATCTGAATTATCTTAGCCTAGTCTAGTGGTATTCTCACAGCATTTTGTTTGTTATAGATAATTGGACCCAAAGCAGTTTCAAGGGGTCTACAAAGCAACTTTTTGCTATAGTATAGACTTTACTTTCTGGATTTCAAGTTGATGAAAAAATAGAGATGGAAAAAGGAGAGGTAGTCCTCTATCTTTCTCCCTTCTAATTTAGGATAACAGGATTTAGAGATGACAAAAACCTTAGAGATCATCTAGCAGCCAGGCGTGGGGAACCTAGGTCCTTGAGGCCACATGTGGCCTTCTAGGTCCTTGGGTGAGGCCTTTTGACTGAGTTCAGGTTTTATAGAACAAATCCTTTTATTAAGGGGATTTATTCTTTAAGTTTGGATTCAGTCAAAGGGCTACACTTGATGACCTAGAGGACCACATGTGGCCTTGAGGCTGCAGGTTCTCCATCCCTGATTCTAGCCAATCTTTGAATTTTACGTATGAGGAAATCAAAGGTCAGATGGGGTGAATAAACATGTCTAAAGCAGGGTCAGGGTTTATAGTCAAATACTCAGAATTCACATCTGGCCTTTTCACTATTAGCACACTTGGAGAGAGAAGCTACAGATCCTGTCCTCAGGGCAGTACCTGTTCCAGTTCAGCCACCTGCAAAATAGCTGTGACAATGAAGGGCAATGACTAAATTATGTCTAAGCTTTCTCCTCTTGAAAAAATTGTCAATTCATTAAAAAATAATTACTGAGCCCCTAATATGTGTGGAGCACTATATTAGTTACTTAATACAGAATTAAACCCAAGGCCTATGATAAACCAGGAGATAAAATATTTTCCTGACATTAAAGTGCCTAGATGAAGGAAAAAATGTGGAAACTCAGGATGCCTGGACATCATATAGGTGTGCAAATAATTCCCAATCAGTAACCTAAGTGCACTCAAGGAATTAATTAATTTCCCATGGGTCAATGCTTTGCAGTCAAAGGGTATCTTGTTCATCCTGGCTCACTATAGATTGAAAAAATTGCAATCAGAACCCATTTCACAAAGCAGTTTTCATTTCTGGTGAATGTCATATGAGTGGTTTTACAGTAGCTGTTTTTATGAAATCTTTATAAATGTCCGTTCCAAAGCCTCATCTTGCTGCAGAGGCATGGTCCTAGGTTTTCAAAGGCTATGCCAATGGAATGTAAGCTCTGGAAGACTCTGCAAAGCAGAAAAGGCTTCAGATAAGGTCCTGGAAAAATACTGTCTGCTTCTGAGGACCAGCTAAGTATAGAAGGGCTCATCAGGAGTAGGCTGACCACTCAACGAAGAATCCTTTGCTATGAATTATTAGTTGCTATAGCAACACACGAAACAAAGAAAAAATATAAAATGGCCCTGAATCCTGTGCTAGTGGCAGTGTCAGAAAGGGGAGCCAGAGGGCATTAACAATCATTTTAGACTGTCTATAAACATTAATTTAGCTGTTGGTGCTTTAAATGTGTGATTCTCATTCAGTAGCCAATGAGTACATACACTCCTAGAGGAATTGAATCATATTAATATTGACATTTTCATCACAAATTAAGCTGGAATATAAATGGAAGCTGCAGCAAAATAGAAAGATGTCTCCCAAGTACTCCTTATAGAGACTAATGAAGAAATTGGTGGAGATGACTTCATCATGAACCCCCAAACAACGATAAACATTATTTCATGGAACATTTGTTCACCTAATATTTTGGTGTTTGTGATAAACATTAAGAGGTAGCAGTGTGGAGTACTGTATAGAGAGGCATCCTCAGAGCCAGAAAGAACTAGTTTTAAGACTTTTCTCTGACACCTAATGGCTGTTGACCCTGGCTAAGTCACTTAGGCTCTCAATGTTTTAGAAAGTTCTCAAAGACTATAAGTTGTAGAGAAGGTACAAATATGCATTGTTAGAGAGAGTTTCCTTAGCCAGGAATTCCTTGTAACATTTAAATCACATATCCATTTCATATCCCTATGAGGTCATATGTAAAAAACCATTAAGAGAGGTCATTTTGACTTATATTTCTGCAGAGGATGAGGAGGTAGAGGAATTTTATGAAGAACTTGATAAGACCTTCCAAAATAATTCAAAATATTGGTGACTTCAACACAAAGACGACATAGGAGAAGATGGTGAAAAATATATTCAAAAACACTGTCAGAAATTGAAATGAGAAGACAAAGCTGGTTGATCACAAGAAACTTCTGGTCTATCTATAATAAATACTTGTTCAAGGAGAAAATTTGAGTTGCTGCACATAATAAATGCCAAATAATAAGAAAGGAAATTGATTGTTACAATAAGGAATGACTGACATAGGAGAAATTTTGGAATTAAAGAACTGATTCACTAGGAAAAAGATGAAAGCCAATGTCAAATTCAAAGAAATAATAAAAAACAGGAGATTTTGCACATAGTTGAGGCAACTCCAACGTGACCTATGTAAACAGGTTATGAATGCCAAAAATGGAAAATGGATCAGACATCAGCTGACTACTGTCACTTTCTAGGAAATTTAGATTAAATATAACAATGGCCAAATTGAAAGGAGTTCAAAAGAACCTAGAAAGAACATTATTGAGAAAACACTTGACCAAGAGATATGTCAAAAAAGGGATATTTATTTAGAATATAAACTCAACTGTAAAAATCTTTCAAAAGAGAAAGGGAGATGATTATGGGCAGTATTATCTCAGTGGTATAAAACAATGAAAAACCGTGGAGAGAAAAAGTTTACAGAAGGTAGGCAAAAGAATCAGTTAGCCCAAGAGCATTTAAGGAAGAAACTGGAAGGACAAAAAACAAGAGAAAAATAGAAAAGATCTGTTGATCTGTCAAGGCTACTGCGGCAAAACATGATCTCTTTTAGTGGCAGTGGAACAATCATATTCGGACTCTAGCATCACAATTCCCAATGTGCTATGTATTAAGAAGCATAAATCTAATTAAAAAAAACAAAGATCGGAAAAGTTTTTGTGGTGTATCAAGAGGAGGTATGTGCTAGAGGTGACAATTCTCAAAGTGTCTGCAAGAGAAGATACGACAAAATGCTTAGAAAAAAAATCTTAGATATTATTATAGGCAAAAATAGAAGACTGAGGAAATATCAGTGACTATTGACACATAAGCCTACTTTTCCATCCCTTCAAAATCTTTATTCACTAAGGCAATATTTGGTGAAGATATGAGAAGAGAACAGTTAGACTGTCACAAATTATATTCTGTAGCAGTCCCAGACAACATGGTGTAGAGTCTAAAGTACTGGTATTGGATTTAAGAAAACCTGGATTCAACAGTTGCCTTTGATGCATACTGCATATTTGTTTACAAGCACGTTTTTTAAAGTGTCCATAGGCGTCATCATATTTCCAAAGGGATCCATGGCAAAAAAATGATTAAATACCACTACGGTAGAACAAAGTCCTAGTTTAGTAGCTCTTTTCCATCAACGCATCTCCCATGCATATACCAGAATCATATGAGATTCCTTGAAAAACATTAACTGGAGTAAATTTTTTTTTGATGATACTTTGTTTAATATCAAAAGAGGAACAATAGGAAGATGTATATTATACCAAGGTGTTCTTTATTCTCACAGTATATGTCTAACACAGAATCAAAATGGAAAGGGAATTCCTTAGATGTCGAGATGTTTCTCTTTGCAGATAACACTGTGCTGATGGCACCAAGTTCTGGAACACTACAAAGCCTCCCAAATGATATACTTAATCACTCAAAAATGTTTGGCTTAGTTTTTCACACAGGAAAAACAAGTGGATGAAGAACTCCTATTGTCCCTATGATTCAGAGTTGGATCGACAACCCATAAAGCTGGTCCATCAAAATATACCTGCTGGGCAAATCCAGCATACAGACAATGAATGGGGACAAAATTCAATACGAAGAGGAAATGAGCTGTATTGCCCTTAGGAAACTGGATAGTACTTTTAACGAACCAAAGCTTTCCTTTGAAATAAAGGCCCATATAATATTCTTTTGGTGATGTTACATGGGTGCAAATTATAAAATGCATCATTCACTGATGTATTATAAATGTTTCATGTTTATAAATGAATGGAAAATAGAGATGTGTATGGTGGTCATGAAAGACTTAAACATTATTAACTACATAGAGAAGTGATATAAAGGATTTTATCAGCAAGTCATATAGCCAGAGCAAAAGATAACCAATAGACAACCTGCTTGTTCTGCTGATATCTAAGCAGTGTCAAGAGTGCCAGAGGAAGGTCTTTAGCATATAGGACAGAATTCCTTTTGGGATGCTTATGGAGGTATGAACAATGAGAAGGTATGGGCATATTGTAAGCTACATTGTTAGAGGCAGTACCCATATTAATGAGATCTTGAGGTCATCAAAGTATTGAAGAAATTCTAGGAAATGGCATTCTCAAATCCATGCCAAGATCTGAGAAAACCAACTGCAAATATTTCATTAACTTTGCAATAAAGCAAATTTTTTAACAGTTAAGGAACTCTATTTCATAGATTCAGGAATGCTATCAAAATAGCGGCATTCATAGGGTGAGGGAATCAGGGCAATATAACTGGAAGGGGTCTTAGAGATGATAAAATCCAACATATTCATTTCAGAGATGAAGAAACTGAGACCCAGAGAAATAATTTGCCAAAAGCCCCATGGCATTATAGGTGGAGGTCTTACAAGGACTCAGGGTTCCTGACTCAGAAGACATTTATGGTTTTCTCACAATCTTAAATGCACCTGTAATCTCTTGCATCTAGTTGTTCCCTCAAATGATGCAGATTGCCACTCATCCATGTCTGCCCATCCTGGGTAAGTGCTATTTATGTCCACCTCTAAGTTCATTATAAATCCAATATCTGTAAAGCATATGGCACAGTGCCCGGCACACCATGGATGTCATGTAAATGCTTATGCCCTCCCACTTCCCTTCTAAAGAACCTTGATTTCATGGGATACTTGGTCACCTCATGTTCTTTTTTTTTTTTTTGGAGGGGGAAAGGTGAGGCAATTGGGGTTACATGACTTGCCCAAGGTCACACAGCTAGTAAGTATGTCAAGTGTCTGAGGTCAAATTTGAACTCAGGTTCTCCTGACTTCAGGGCTGGTGCTGTATTCACTGCGCAACCTAGATGTCCCTGTTCACCTCATATGTTAATGCTTATTATAAACATTTGAAAGAAGACCACCAGGGGAATCTACCCAATTTGTTAGACACCTTCCTCAATTTCTGCTGATATATCCTCTCCAATCTTCTTTGTATACAAATAGTAAGTTAAAGGACAGAAGAAATTTTCTGAAGCATTTAATTTTCACTTCAGAATAAAAAAACAATAACATTAAAGAAATCACTTCAAACTGATATCTTTAACATTCTCTAAAAAAGAAAAATTTTAGCTATTTTTATGATTTATGAATATTGAAAACATGAGAGCAAATTTTATGATTAAATAAATTGAATTACTTGAACATAATACTCACAATGATATTATATTTGAATTAAAAATTAATGTGAATGAAATTGATGACATTTCCAATCAGCAGATTAATTAAAGAGGTCTGTTAATTATATACAAGTCAATACACTTGAATTATGTATCAATCAGTAGACTAGAACAGCATCCACATACTTTGCTTTAGAAGACTGATTAGGAAAGATTCCATTTACACCTTGGAGTTAAGAGTTCTTTCATTCCCTTTGTATCCGAGAAATAAATCCATACCTTTATGCATATCCATATCTACCTATCATCTCTCTCTCTCTTTCTCTCTATTTCTTTCTCTCTCTGTCTCTATATCTATCAAATCTATATTGCTATAGCTATCTCTGAGGCAGAATGACATGATAGAAAGAGTTCATTTTGGAGGCAGGAAGATGTGAGTTCAAATCCTGCTTCTGAAATATAATGTGTGTGTGTGTGTGTATATATATATACATATATATATAATGTATATATATAATGAGTGTGTGTGTGTGTATAATGTGAACCTAGGCGAGTTATTTAACCTTGCAGTGCCCCAGGTGATTCATTACGAATTTAAATTGTAGCATGGTTGTGGATCTGCATTTCATAGAATTAACTTTTTCTACCAGGAGTTCTCCATACTAGAGGTGTCAAACAGAGCTTACAATGCTCCTCAGTGCAGCCAGAACCACATTAAAATATAATTCCTATCTGATTTTAACGTGCTGATATTATGAATAAAAAAGAAATCTATAAACATGTGTGACTTTCTAAGTGAATATGCAGCCTACAGAGATTCTTACATATGGTGGACCCTATTTCACAATGATTTTGATACACCTGGTCTTGTGGGTCATCATTCCAGTGAAATCGTAGGTCCTGACCCTATGGTTATCACACACCCACATAGACTTAGCTACAAAATCATCTCTGTGAGGATAACAATTATATTGCATTTTAATTTTTATGGAAGTTCATCCTTTTTGGATTCTGATGATTCAGGATGGTTATTCAGGCCATTGGCCTCTCTCTTTGCCACCTTTAGCAGTCTGTGGCATCGCCGGTAGAACTGGAACTGACAAAAAGCACAGCTGTACTTCTTGGCACAATTCCTCCAAAGTCTGAAGTTATCTGCTGATTCCTATTTCCCACTTGCATCCAGAACGTTGGCTAAAATGAATTCTTCAGTCTTATTTAACCATCTGAAAGTCTGTTAGTTAATTGCTGCCTTACTCCTCTCTCGTTATTGTTTCAAAGGGCATTGGATTTTTTTTTTCTCTTTACAATTCCATATCATTGATTCTGGGGGTAGAGGGGAGAAGCAGAGATGGAAGTCTATCTTTCTGAATCAACAACACAGAGGTATGAATTTTCTTTTGGTCTCTGACCACTTACGGTGCCACAAAGCTCCCAATAATTCTCTTTTTGTTTTGAGTAAGTCTATGTAGGGCAATAAATCCAAATGTCCGGAAAGCTAGCCCAAGAAAAATGCCACCATTTCTTCCCCACTTATTTTCCAGGTGGTTTTTATTCTCTGGGCAGAACTCTCTGTTAAGGTCAAGGAGGAGTCTGTGTTCTTACTGTGCATTTCTCAGTTAGCAGAAGTGGTGCCATCAATTTAGGCAAAGTAGGTATGGTCTAATAGGGCACCCTAGAACATTTACATTTTTGCAGCCCTTTAAGGTTTGGAGAAAGCACTATTCCCACAACAACCTTGTGAGCCAGGGAGGGACTCAGAGAACTTGCCAAGGATCATTTAGCTTGTCAATATAAGAGCCAGAATCCAAATCCAGGTTTTAATTTTTATTATTGTTGTTGTTGTTGTTATTATTATTTTGGTGATTGTTCTGTTTGAGATTGGGCCACCCTATCTCACCCAGGCTGAAAGTTCAATGGCCACTCCCCTTCTGAGCCTACTACTAATGGAGCTGCTCCATTTCATCCCACTTTAGGTAGCCTTGTGGTCCCCTTCAATGGCGGTTCACCATAATTGGTGCTATGCTCAGGGAGGGACACCTGATTGCTTAGCCTACAGTAGCTCAGAACTTTACACTTAAGTAACCCACCAGCTTCATCCTTATTAGTAGCAGGGATTATAGACCTATGATACTACCTTTGGCTTAAAGCTAGGTTTTCTTGATTCCAAGACCAGAACTTGCCCCACTACATCACACTGTCTTATCTATGATATAATCATCATTGCTTTATGTTTCTTCTTGGTCTTGGCCCAAACTGATGTGCCAGGGAGCTTAGAGTGAGGAAGTATGGTATAATGGAAAGATCATTGCCTCTAAAATCCAATGACTTCAGTTCTTCAAATTCTGTCTTTGCCACTGATTGCCTATGTGATTTTGGAAAAATATCTGAATTTATCAAGGTCTCAGTTTCCTCCTTAGTAAAATGAGGGGACTGAACTAGGTGACCTCTATGATTCCTTTTGGGGTAACTAGGTGACTCAGTGGATAGAATGCTGGATCTGGAGTGAGGAAGACGAGTTCAAATCCTGTCTCAGGCACTTAGTAGCTGTGTGGCCCTGGACAAGTCACTTAGCCCTCAGTTTATTTATCTGTAAAATGAGCTGGAGAAGGAACCACTCCAGTACCTTTGCCAAGAAAGCACCAAATGGGGTCACAAAGAGTCAAACACAGCTGAAACGAATGAATAAAAAACAACTATATGGCCCTATTTCTCTTAAATTCTAATTATAGTTCAAAGCATAGAGAGGCAAAGTGATTGAAAAAAGAACATGAGATTCACAGGGGAAAACCAGGAAAAGCAACAAACTGAAGCCATTCTTCCTGTTATCTCTGGGAAGGTGACAAGGAACTTAGACTCTAATAGTGGAATAGCACCTAAAAAGGAGTTGCAAAAGTGTTGAGTGGGGGAGTGGAGGTGTCCATGTAAGGGCTTGGGTGTGAAGTCTGGGGAATTAGAAGCACAGTCAGGAGGGGAATGAAGCATGGCCACCCCCAAAATGGAGGCTCTGGTAAAGAGCTCACCAATGGAAGAAGGGACCTGGTATGGGGAGCGAATGTTGTATTGTGAGCAGACCCTGGACTCTGATGGAAATTCCGGAGCGACCAGGCAATTGAGTCATGGTTGAAGTCCAGAGAGTTGGAAATGCCTGGTTCTCTTCCTGTTTATTCACCATAACTCCTGTCCTCTCCCAGCTTAGCAACCTGAATGTTATATGAGGACTAAGATAAGCAGTCATTATGGTCTAATGTTGGAATTCATTTGGTTAAAAATCCAACAGGTTTGATTAGACATCTAAAATGTGCAAGATTTTGCACTAGATAGTGGTTATTGACATTCTAGTCATCTGTGCATTTGTAAGAATTAGGATTTAAATAATAAAGGAGAGATTTTCAATAATAATTTATCTCATCTGATTCATCTTGCCCTACTCCCAGTTTAAAAGTGGAAATTTATAAAGTCATACAGATCTAAATACTTAGTTGCCTAACAGGATCCAGGAAGAAGAAACATTTAATTAGTAGTTAAACAAATATTAAAGCAACAGGGAAATAATTTCACAAGCATAGAAGCATAGATTCAGGGCCCTAGGGATTTTGGAGGCCAGCAAGGTCATCTTTTGTCATTTTACAGATGAAGAAACTGAGTCCCAGAGAAGTTAAGTGATTTTCTAAAGGTCACATAAATAGATTCAAACCCCGCTAGGTGGCATAGCGGCTAGTGCACCTGGCCTGAAGTCAGGAGAACCCAAGTTCAAATCCAGCCTCAGTCATTTACTAGTCACACATTTACTGTGTGACCTTGGGTAAGCCATTTAACCCTGTTTGCCTCAGTTTCCTCACCTGTAAAAATGATCTGGGGAAGGAAATAGCAAATCACTCCAGTTTCTCTGTGAGGCACCTCTGCCTCCAAATCCAGCATTCTTTCCTGAGTACTATCTCTCTCTCTCTTTTTTTAACCTTACTCATTTTCCCTGCTCCTACCCTGCTGAAGAGTTTGGGTAACAAGTTCTTCTAAGACTCAAATGTTGTGGGGTTTGAATCCTTTGGTAAAAGACAACTGTCTTTTGCTATTGTTTCATGAGAACTGTTTTTGTCAGTATCTACTGTTATGTCCTCATTCCACATCTCCACAGAGTTTTGCTCATCAGTCACCTGTAGTTCAGCTAAGCTAATAGGTTCAAATTCTAGAAGCAGTGGCCATCCTTCGATGTCCTTATGCCATCTTCTCTTGATGCAATTACCCTAATTCTGTAAGTATAAAGTCTTATAAAAATGGAGTCCGAAAAAATCTCTCCAAATATGCCTTTGTGCTCTGAGGTCAGACATTCTGGGAAATGTAGTCCTATTCAGTTGTTTGTGATATAAAGGTCAAAAACCAACACAGGCCTCCCCCTTCGTGCCTTCCCAAAGCTTATAAACTATGAGAACAGATGTTCTTAGCCTGGGATACACAGATTCTCAAGGCATCTGTGGCTAGATTTCAAGGAGTCTATGAACTTGGATGGGAAAAATGCATCTATATCACAAATACAATTGGTTTCCTTGGTAATCCTGTGTATTTTATTTTGTACATGTAAAAAAACATTATTCTGAGAAGGGGTCTATAAGTTTAATCAGACTGCCAAAGGAATCTGTGTCCGTGAAAGGACATGGTATATTAAAAAATAAGTATGATGCAGGGTAGAATGTGATAGGGGCAAAGAAGAGATGTAGGCAGTGTTCTAAGAAGATTTGTTTAGAGAGATCACTTTTATCTGGAGAGTGCCATCAAGAAAGGCTTTGAGAACATTGTATGATGCCTTAGCTGAGCTTTGAGGAAAGATGAGGATTTAAAAGAGTCCCTATCTCTTAGGGAGAGAGAAGGGAGACTACATTTTAGGCATAGGGTATTGCTGTGAGAACAAATAGATATAGGATCAGTTATGTTTCAGTTTGTATTCCTTAGTGTTTGGTACCTTTTGTGTTGCTGTAGTTGTGTGTAATTCCGAAGCTTTTTTTGTATCAATAAAGTTGAGTCATGTTGAAGGCCTTTTCTCCCCTTGTCTGCTATTAATAAGTAAGATAAGTGACGTAGCATTAATTCTCTCTGTGAGGATGGCATCCTATTAAAGCTAGACGCCTCAGGCAGCGTAACTCCTCTCTCAAGTGCTCTTGGTAACAGCTGAAAATGGCTTCCACCTTGGACTTCAGCCGACTTGTGATTAAAATGGCTATTTTAGGACATTTTGCTGTCAGTCAGCCTGGGGTTGTTTTGCAAAGCACCTTGCTTCTGTCTGGTAGCAAACAAAATAGAGGATATTGAATGGAGATGTGTGCTGAACACTGTGGTGCCCCGATGTTTTCTTTCAGAAGATCCCTGGCCATGCTTTACCTCAGACTAAGGTAGCTGACAAACTTGGGAGGTGATTCAAAGTACATCTCTCATCAGGTCCATCTGTTTATCTGGGCTCCACCAACAGTCACCAACGGATGTGGAAGATTGTAGAGTGTCATGCGGGGAGGGATAGTGATTTATTCAGAAGACTAGCCAGGGGTAGGCTGGAGACAGCTCCAACAATTTTTAAATTTCCAGCACGAGCATTTATACCTGAGAAACCAGCAAATGCTTCAGATCATGGCTTGATTTTTTTTGTATGTGATTATTTAGATTTAAGAAAGTCATAGATAAAATGTTAATAATGCACACAAGTTTAGAAGTGTGTCTAGCCTTTTTGGAGAGCTGATTGTTAAATATTGATGAGCACATCCTTGAGAGTAGACAACAGTCAACTAAATCATAGGCATGCAAAATGACTGACACTGGTGATGTCAAAGCAGCTACCTGAACACCATCCAAATGATACCCTTGTGTCTGAATTTGATCCTTCATTTTCTGCTCCCCAAATTTCCCTTGAGTGGGTCCAATTCAACTCAACTCCCTGGATCCTACTGACATTTATCTGCATACATCTAAATTTCCATGCTAACACTATTTGATTCATGGTCTCTTGTTGACCTTAGACTTGACAGACCCCAACTTGAATATCCTCTGAAGGTAGAATTCCCAGTATAAATAACTTGACTCACAGAAAGACTCTACCTTCATTTTCACCACTACATATCAGCCTAGCTTACTGCTCCTGTTGAGATAGTCATTTTTCAAAGATTAAAATTCTTCAATAGAAACCAAATCCTGATTAGGGCATTGCTTCTCTTGTTACAGAACCATGCCATCTGTCTGAATACTGCAATTTTGAGGAATTCTTAGATGACATAATGCAGGATCACTTTATATGTGGAGTGCATAAGCTTTCTGATGTTATCTTTGACTGAACCAAATTTGACATTTGTACTGACCTAAGAAGAGGACCTAGTCAGTGAGACAGTATCACTGTGTGTCACAGAAATTAAACAAATAGCTTCTAATGTCAGTTCTGTACATAATATCCAGGCAAAAAACTCCTGCAGAGATTAGGAAATGCATGCTCAACATTATCTGACACTATAACTCCCTTGCTTGGACTGGGAGAGATTACAATGATATTCTAGCATGCCAATTCATTCATTCAAAACATTCGAGGATATGGAATGAAAATTTTGTAAGAAGAAAGGACAATGTGAAAGAAAATTCTATTCAAAATCCCCAAGGGAACTCCAGAAACTGCTGTAGCAATTTGTCTTACTTGAAATTAAGTTATCTTGATTATCCACAGAATGTTCTGGACTTGGAGAGTTTTGATATTCAGAGAACCAATAGCAAGATACTTTATAATGTTATAGTATTTGCCATAGAATTTGAAAATGACCATGAGTATGGAATGGAAGATGATGCAATCTGTGCTATATCAGTTATCAGTAGAGATACCTTTTGTCATATTTTTTGATGTGCCTATGGTCTAACCAGGTTGTTGCATGCATTCTTCAAGGTTATGATGATGGTGTAATATGAAGAATAATACTAGAACATATCTCATGGCTCCTCCATAGGCAAAAAATAAAATAAAATAAGAGCTTCCACTCATCATGTGAAGGTACAAAATTTTCATAGAAATAATAATGACTCTAGTTTATATGCTTTATTTACAACTGCATTAAGTAAGTGGTATTGGTATTGTTATTCCCATTTTACAGACGAAGAAACTAAAACCTAGACAAATTAAGTGATTTTATATTTACATAACTAGTAAGTATTAAAAATCACCAATGATGGGGCAGCCAGGTGGATCAGCGAGTAAGAGCACCAGCCCCCAGTGTCGGGATGACCTGGGAGATCAAATCTGGGCTCAGACACTTAGCACCACACCCAGAAGTAACTGGCCATGTAACCTTGAGCAAGTTACTTAACCCCAATTGCTTAAAAAAAAAACACCAATGATTAAGTGATAGTAGAAATCACAGGAGTGAACGACAGTACCAAAGTAAAGAGTATAGAGACAGTAGGGCCAAAGACAGAACTTTGGGGAACACTCATCATGAGGTGTTGGGAAAAGGTGAAAAAGTTTGTGCAGGAGATGGGAAAGGAGTAGTCTGGGAGTTAAGAGAAGAAAAAGAGGATGGCGAGTCAAAAGTCAATGAGAGAGATATGAATAGTAAGGGTTGACCAATAGAATGACACAGAGAGGGCAAGAAAGATGAGCCTTCATGAGCTTTGGGAATGGTGCTGGAAGATTACAAGGATTGCTTCATTCTCAGTAACATTTACATGTTTCAAGGGAACATCAATGCTTTAAGCCAGAGAAGTAAGCCAAGAAGGAATATGAGAACAGCCAATGGGACAGATAGCACACTACTCTGCAATAAGAAATTGTTAATGAAAGTCTGCTGATATTTGGGACTGGGATGGAAGGAGGCTTTCTGCCTATTCCTCTAATCTCGTGATATAAGTGGCTGCCTGAAGTCTGATTTTATTTGAATGGGATTGAATCAGGTAGATACAACCTTAGGCTGTGGTACTTATTAAAAGCAGGCTGGGTCTGCAATTGTTAAAAGTAGTCATCTACCAATAACCTTCTCTGACCTTACCGGTTGCTTTGTCTAGGAAAAAGGACTTGATTAACATTCCATGGAACGGCACAAAAATTCCGTATCCAGAAAAAGCTGCAGTTTAACTGGGCCAACTTCATTTTTAAAGGCACAATGAAAACCTTTAATAGTCTCTATTAAAGTAATATGCTTTGCATTAATGGCTGACATACTAACAAAGTTTTAAAGTCAAATATCAAAACAGAAATAGTGCATGAAGATACTTTTAAATGGTTTTGTTTTGGCAACAGTAGAATGGTCAAATTAGTTTTCTATTTTTTTTTTCTTTAAGGATGAAAAACCCTCCCAAATTGCCTTTGAGGCTAAGAATGTCAAGTAATTCCGGAATGGAAAATCATTGAAAATCAAGGTTAAACAATGAATATGATGACACAGCATTCTCCTCAAACATTAAGCGTCATCACTATAAAAAGAAAACTGGGTTTCATAAATTGGAAGATGGAAAGAGAAACTGTCAGTTATGACATTTCAGACACCAGGATTTTAGCAGGCCCTTGTGGTAAAAAATGAGGACAAGGGTAAAATGGTGTACTTTCCCTGAAGCATGTAAGAGACTTTGAAACTGAAGACAACTAAGCTTATTATCAAGATTTTCCACTTTCCCTTGCTATTTAGAAAATGTTAAGTAGGAACCACAAAGCAGTGTTTATTTTCCTCTGTTAGCAGCACAGAAATGGCATAGAATAGTGCTCAAACAAATAAAAAAAACAACCATGCAATAAAATTTTATTAAGTGCTTATCATGGTCAAGGTTTTGCTGGACACTGAGATATAAAGTATAGCACATGTTCCCTTCCCTCATGGAGCTTGCAATCCTGTGGAAGAAATAAGACAGAAAAAGTAACTATAGAACAAAATAGAATATAAGTTCATAAGGGTGTGTGTGTGTGTGTGTGTGTGTGTGTGTGTGTGTGCATGCGCGTGCCTGTATAAACTAGGTTCTATGGGAGTTCAAAGGACAGAGAGGATGGTGGGGGTTATGTTTAGAGCCTGTCTGCATTCCTTTTATTATCAATCAACCTGAATAGGACTAGGTACCAGATCTAGAACTGATTTCATTAGTATAAGGAACTCCTGGGGAGGAAACTTCCTCTCCCAATGCAGGTTTGGCATCTTTTATGTAACTTGTAGATTTAGAGCATTGAGAGATTAAGTGATTTGAGAGAAAGTATGGAGAGAGTTGAAATCAGGTTTAGGTGGATGATGGCATGTTCTACTGGTGTGCTGAGCAGTCAGGCTGAGCACACTATGGGTTTAAGTCCCATTCCATGGTACCGGGGGCCAGGGATGCCAAACTCCTGATGTGAAATATTTGAATGACAGCATTCTGAGTCCCTAGTGACTTCTGTATGGGAAAAAAAAATGCCCTCTTTGGGGGGAGGAAGAAGGGGAGTACAAAGAATGCTTGGGGCAAGAACTGAAAAGCTCATACCCCGAGCTCTCCACCCTGACCCCAAGTGTCAGTGTCAGGTGTTAACTAGGCAGCTTTCTTGGCTCAAAACTTATCTGTTCTTGTAAAATGATATCAGACCTGGTATAGAGCTTGGACAGCAGGTGCATCCAGTCCTTGTTGGGGAGCTGAAGGGAAAGCTGGAGACTTTAGATGGAGGAAAGGTAATTACAGGTTACTTGACTGGCCTTGAAGTAGTGTTTTAAGAAATAGAGAAGTTGCACTCTTTTCTCCTCTCTCTGGGAGTCAGGGTGAGGGGCAGAGGGCTGGGTATAGGAGCACCAGGGAACAGTGCCCTACCCCCAGCCCCAGCTCTTCTCTGGATCTGTATCAAAGGTGGGATCTCAATTTTTGGCTTACTTTCTTCCTTTTATAGAGAACCAAAGAGCATTTGCTTCTAAGAGAGGTTATCAAATTCTATACCATTTACAGGAATGCTTGTTTGTTTGTGTATTTAGGGTTATTGTGAAAAATCATATTCTCAATTTTTAGAAGTGATTTTAAAAAAATATACAAGTTTCTCTTTAGCTGGAAATGTCTATGAAAGCCTATGATCTTGCATGTCATTAAATTTTACCATATATTTCATGAGCAATATTCATGACAAAGATTGTTTTTATTTTATTGAGACTTACACTCTACTGACCACTTGTGAAAAGCCAACCAACCAAACAAACAAAAACCAAGACAGACCTCAGGTATTGCTGACTTGGAAAGGTAAGTAGCTTCTTATGTTGGAAGTATGCTTTATCTCTGCAGTCTCTTTCTCTCCCCCCCTCTCCCCCCTCTCCTCGTCCTCCTCAACCTTCTTCACCTTCTTCTTCTTCTTCTTCTTCTTCTTCTTCTTCTTCTTCTTCTTCTTCTTCTTCTTCTTCTTCTTCTTCTTCTTCTTCTTCTTCTTCT
>NW_027187341.1:10503849-10520766 GCF_028583685.1 Petaurus breviceps papuanus | reverse complement strand
TCTCTCTCTCTCTCTCTGTCTCTCTGTCTCTCTCTGTCTCTCTCTCTCATTGGCTAATTTCTCCCAGAACCTGCAATTTAGGGGAAATGCCCAGGCCAACTGTGTCTTCATTCCTCTGCAAGCTGCATTCCTGACTCTCTTGAGTTTCTCTACCATGCTCCCTGCTACTACCATCATCTTCTCTCTCCACCCTGACCATCAACCCCCTTCTTTACTTTTCACCTTTTGGGGGATGTTTTTTTCTTCCCCCATTAGAATATAAACTCCTTGAGGGCAGGGATTGTGTTTCTACCTGTATTTACATCCCTAATGCTTATCGCAGTGCTGCACATAGTACTGTGTTTCCCCGATAATAAGACACTGTCTTATTAGTTTTTTTGGACAGAAAAACACCAGAGGGCTTATTTTCAGGGGAGGGCTTATTTTAATGAACATTGACAGCAATTTTAATAAACAGGTAAATGTGAACAAAAAAAAATGTACCTTTATTCAATAATGATCATGTCATCTTCTTCGGCAACATCGTCATAAGTGTCCATACTCTGAATTCCATGCTGGATGTCTTGCGCCTCCATTTCCTTCAGAAGAAGTGGACCCAATCTGTCATGTCCAGCAATATAGCTCTCTTTAAATGAATATGTCTTGTCCAGGTAACCTGCTCGTAGTGCCTTGGCGACACAGCTGTCAGTAATTTTATCCCATGACTTCTTCACCCAAGTCACGACTTCTTGCAGACAGGGCTTCACAAAGTTTCCACGCTGATTTCTTTCCATTCTATTTTCAATGTAGTCATTGACTTCCATGCGCAAATGGTCCTTGAATGGCTTGTTTATTGCAATATCAAGGGTCTGGAGATAGGCAGTCATTCCTGCAGGAATCATGACTTGATCTATTCTTCTCTCTGCAAGGAAGTTCTTCATTTCTTTAGCGCGGTGAGTGCTGGCTGAATCCCAGACTATCAGATCTCTTTGGTTACCTCGCATAACAAATGGCAGCATTAAATCAACCAACTTTCTTATAACGGCTTGTGTACACCAGGCTTTTTCGGTTTCAAGAACGTAAATGCCAGATACACATTCAATCTTATCTTTCTTGCCGTTACTGATGATTAGAGGTGTGGCTTTCTTTCCATCCAAACGAATTGCCAAAACACAGCTGACCCGTGCACTTTCATAGCCAGTGGTGGGAATGTAGATTGACGTTGCACCCCTGTGATGTATTGTTGTTTGAGATCCTTGTCCCATAAACACTGCCGTTTCATCCATAGCAATCATATTGCAGGTTTGGTACCTGGAAATGTCGATCCTATCAATAAAGGACTTGAATGCAAGTGCATGTTTAATAACTTCAGCATCTTCCAGCTTAAACAGTGTTGTTGATCTTCTTAGGGACAGTTCATACTGTTGAAGGAAACCGTCCAACCAGTGTTGTGATGCTTTGAATCCTTCTGAGACCATTTCAAACTCTGGTGCCATTGAAAGGGCAAATGCTTGAATATCAGCCCTGTGCACAACCAAGGCCTTTGCTCTCCTGTCAGCAATCCATTCACCAATGAGGATCTCTAAGTCAGGATATAAGGGCTGCCGACCTGATCCAGATCTGCGCTTTTTCCCTTTTCCCTCATCCACCTGTTGATTGAGATTATTATAATCTGCTCTCCATTTTCTGACCATTCGAAGATCCCAAAGTTTTTCTTTACAGAAAACTGCAAGATTCTTGCCATGTGACTCCTCTACAATTGCTTTCTTATACTCAACAGTATAGCTCTTCCTTTTTGTACTCATGTCTGGGGGTGAAAACAGACAGAATAATAAAATTATGACCATCAGTCCTTCTTTTCACTCCATCATGCCCCCTGAGTTCTTCTTTTTTCCTCCATCATGCCCTTTTTATCCTCCATCATGCCCCCTCACTCCCACTTACATACTGGGTTTTTATGTTGTCCTGCCTCAGCTCTCCTCCACGGCACTGCTCTCAATGGCACCAGCAAGCAAATCACTGGGGAAGAACAGGATGACGCGCTCACTGCTGCAGCTCTGATTGGATGCAGCTCAGAGCGTGGCATGTGTTTCACCTGGGGGGGGGGGACGGTGCATACAGCGGTACCGTAATGTAGCGTGTAGCGCAGGGGATCACCTTCACTACAGTAGCAATCTCAATAGGGCTTATTTTCGGGGGAGGGCTTATTTTAGAGGGATCTTACACAGTAAGGGGAGGGCTTATTTTCGGGATAGGTCTTATTATCGGGGAAACACGGTAAATGCTTAGCAAATGCTCATTGACTGACTCAGTTACCTGCCATTTCCTCCATCTTTTGTCCATGTCTCTTTTTTTGGGGGGGGGTTGTGGGAGGGAGAGGCAATTGAGATTAAGTGACTTGCCCAGGATCACATATCTAGCAAGTGTCTGAGACCAGATTTTAACTCAGGTCCTCCTGACTTCAGGGCTGGCACTATATATCTTGTCCAAGTCATTTAAAAAAAATGTGATTTGGCTAATTAGTTCTTTGCAGAGCCAAATTGTTTTTTTTAGAGCCCCCATTTATCTGTCAGTAGAATAATTTATTTGTGCAATATGAATTTTATTCTTGAGAGTATTTTACCTGTTGTAGAGTCATGGGATCATAGGATCCTACCTACCATTCTTGTGAACTGTTTGAATTTCACTGTTTTGGAGTCAAATCAGACTACATCCAATCTTTTCTTTTTTATTAATCATATCTCTAAGTTAGAGTGGTCACTTTTTCCAAGAGAGCCAATAATTTGAGTAAACAGTGTTTCTTTAATTGTCAGAATCAGGACTAGAATATCAGTTCATCATATTTCCTTCAGAAAATTCTGAGTATCTGGAGAACAAAATGTTCAACAAGTCATGCAGAAGATTCATTCACTGTTTATTTCCTTGATGGAGACTGTAAGTTCTTTGTCACTCTGGCTATGGTTGGTTAGCACCACTTGCCTCCACTGGGGCTTAAGTACTTACATGTCCTTGAAGCTCCACCTTCACTGGGAATAGTACATGTTTCCAATGCCAGTACAACCCAACATGCTTCTATTCTCCCAGCTGGCACTTTCTCCTTGTCTCTTCACTTAGCCTTTGTTAAAGCTGTATCTACTCATGTCTGGTCTGTGAGTTTTCCTGAGTGAGAAGATTCCTAGGAAATCACTTTCATGGCTTATGCATACTTTACCCCCAAGGCCTTCTGGGAGGTGTGGTCCCCATAAGGGACACAATTCCATTACACAAATAGGCACAGTTAGTATTTTTCACCTCAAAACTGGAATATATAAGACACAATTATTTTCAGATTTCACAAAGGACAAGCCCTTTCCTTACAGTGCGATATGTGAAGGGGTGTAGTGTGAAACAATGCTGTCAAGGTAGGCTGGAGCCAGTTTGAGGAGAGCTTCTAATGTTAGCCTAAAGATTTCAAACTTTTGGGGACAATTAAATGAGAACCACTAAAGATTTTTTGAACAGAGAAAAGACGTGATCAGATCATTATCAGAGTTATGATTTCATTACATTACTGTGGTAACAGTATGTAAGAAGAATTGGAGTGGGAGAGAAAATGAGGCAAAATGCTTGTTAGGAGACTTTTATAGTAGTCTAAGAGAAAGATAATGAGGGCTAGAACTACTTTGGTGCGATCAGAAATGGGAAGGCCAGATATGGGAGAGATTGTGGATGGATAATAGAAAGGACTGATTGAATGTTGAAGGATATGGTAAAAGTTTTATTTTTTTTTTATTTGAAAGATAGTACATTTTCTTCCTGAATACTGAGTTTGAGGCACTGGAGGAGCATTTACCACAAGTGGATATGTCCAATTAGGATGTTGGAATTGGGTTTTGAGCTTAGGAAAGGGGTTGACATTGAAGATAAAGATTTGAGAATTACCTGCATATACGTGGTAGTTGAAGCCATGGGTATGGTTGAGATCATCAAGGGAGTGAATGGAGAAAGAAAGAGAGGAGCAGGTCACAAGGCTATCATGCCATTACAGTAGGAGATTTTTCTCAGTTTTGGGTAAGTGAACTGCAAAGAAACACATTAATAAGATAAAATCCTAAGATGGAAAAACCTTTCAGCTCTTAAATTCCAACTCTCCAAGAATGTTAAACCATTTTCTCTTAAAAATTCCTCTGCTTTAGCAAATCCACAATTATTATTCAAGATGAAATTCAGTTCAGAAAATTCAAAGATAAGACAATCCGCAAATGTTGAGGCTTATACAAGATGACAGGAAGTACGTATTTGTGATTATAAAGGCACCAGGGGCAACAGCTGCCCACCAAAAGACGGTTGAGAGAAGCTGTCGGTCAGGATAAGAGTGAAGCAAGTCAGGGCAAAATGTACCATGTCAGATTCTCGCAGAATAAAACACATTGCCCCTTAAATGCTATGTAGTCTGAAAAGTGGTGCAGTGCTATGAAAATGACATTGTGACATCCTATATTTGTCATTTCTCTTTGGTTTTCATATCACATTTTAGTCACTTTGCAAGTCAAAAGATGACCTAATTATGCATTGCCCTTCTTGCTATTTGAATCCTAGATGACTCATATGATGTTAGAGTTGGAAGGGACCTTGGAATTCATCTTGTCCAGGTGAGATGTAATGAGGCCCTGAATTAGCATGGCAGGAGTGGAAATGAGAAGACCTCTGAGGTCCTTTCCAACTCAGCAGTTCTGTGATTTAATGATTCAAATACAACCCTAGAACTTAACAGATGAGGAAATTAAGTCCCAGGGAAAAGAAGTGAATTGTTGAAGGTCATATGGTTAGTTAATGGTACGGTCAGAACTGAAAATGAGGTTTCCTGATTCCTAATTCAGCGATAGTTTGACTATAACCAATGGTTTACTGGTAAATGTTTAACAACCAACACTCCAGAAAAAAAATATAACCAAGACACACTTTTAAGTTTAATATGTATTATTAACATTTTCTCCATCACTTTCTTAAGTCTAGACAATAAACAAGGCAATAAATTGAGCACTGATCTGTAGTATTTGCTGATTCCTGAGGTGTAAATGCTCACACTGAAAATTTAACAATCAGCTCATGGGAGCCCAAATGAGTTGAATCCAGCACACTTCAGGCTATACATGTAATTTATAGTTTCTTTATCACTACTGTGGGCATAGCTGAAAAGATTGTTAGCGTAGCAAATTCTAAAACCTGGGATTTGTGACCTTGTTATTGAAAAAAAATATTTTGATAACTATTGAAGTAGTCCTTTGTAATCCTATCTATTTTATTTTTGGCATTTAAAAACATTATTCTGAGGAATCCATAGGCTTCACCTGGCTGACAAATGGGTTTATAACAAAAAATTTAGAATGCCTGTTCGAAATTGACTTAGAAATATTACACTCTTTTTCCTCTTATTTTCTCAGTGTAGAAACTGTAAGAGGTTTTCCATAAATGTATTCATAGCCAGGTCCAGCCCTAGGTAAAATTATGACAAAGATCAAGTTTGTCCCCAGGTCCATTCCATCCCCTTCATTCCATCTACTTCTTTCCTACCATTAGCTCTATTTACTTCTTTAGGTACTGAAGGTTCTTATTAGGCTAACTCTCCAGTGATATCTGGGACTGGCAGAGGCAGTGTCCCCAACCTCTCTACTTTTTCTTCCTCTCTTCTTCCATCCCATCATGCTCTTTGTTGCAAAATGACAATACATTTTACCCATTCTGAATAATATTCACATATGTAATTACAACAAACTGTTTTCCCTGTAAACAAGATTAGGATGAGCACCACACCCAGAAATAACTGGCCGTGTAACCTTGAGCAAGTTACTTAACCCCGATTGCTTAAAAAAAAAAAAAAGATTAGGATGACTTCACTCAGACCCTAATATTAAACTTCCTAAAGTGCTCACAGAGGAATTAGAAATGATACTAAAGAGAACAAAGATGGAAAAGGCCTTTGGATTGCATCAGGTATACATGGAGGAGATCTAGCCTGGAGGAAAAGCAATTGTGAGGGCTTTGAGGGACTGATTTATAAGGTATCTAAAAGATGAGAGGATGCTAAAGACATGGAAAAAGCGTGGATATTATGGATTAAAAATGACCAAGGAAACACCAATAGATGTCTACTCACCTATTTATAAATATGAAATCTTTATAAGGGTAATTTGTGCACATATCAATTGAGGGCCCTCTTTGTGAAAGTATTAGTAGGGAACAGATTTGCAAATGTTATTCAACAGGGAGAGAGAGCTAGGTGATACAATGGATAGAGTGGAGTCAATGCGGAATCAGGAAGACCTGAGTTCATATCCCAATTCATTGGTTGGGTGACCCTGATGCAACTCATCTAACCATTCTTGGTCTTAATTTCCTCATCTGTAAAAATGGGGATAAAAACACCTATTTCTCTGGGTTGTAACGAGGATCAAATGAATTAAGATTTGTAAAACTCTGACTAAAGATATAGCAAATATAAGATCTCATAGAGCATATTGTTTAATGATTACAAAAAAGACTCCGAAACAAACCAAATCCTCCCACCCTCTCAAAACTTACCTTGCAGCCTCTGTTATAGCAAGGAATATTCCAGACATCCTGTCTCCAAATTTAGTACTCTTTCTATATCATGCTTGAAATAATTGTTCTATCCACTGGGACTTTGAAGTCTCTTCATTACCATTATTTATTTAAAACTGTTGATGTAATGACTTTTTTTTCCTTTTTTCATTGGCATTTCATCTGTATCTTATTAAGTTATACAGAGATATGACCATAAATAATCTCAGCACTACTGAGGTCACTCAGAAATTGCTAATCAGAAGAAGATGGAAAATAAAGGCCATTGATACATCCACATAAAATCTTCCCTATAAAAATATGGCAACATGAATTATTTATGGGTTGAAGAAACATGGTATCATGTTTTTATGGGTTCAATGAAAATCCAGCCTTCACAAAAGAAAATAAAATTCCAATGGCAAGATCCCCAAAGTGTTTAGATCCTTGACAGTTGAAACTGTACATCTATCTGTAAGACTATTGAGAGTGGAGAGGTACCAGGTTCAATTATGTGTGATTGATTTCTTTCCTTCATTTATGACCAGGTATGGATGGCTAAGAGCCAGAAAGTATGGGGAATGGAAGAATAGAAAAGGGTTATTTGTGTGTTACTGAATACTTTATGGAGATAACAAAAATCTCAAAAACCATCAGTGGCTCATGTATACAATATTTAAAAAATAATGTAGTGAATTTTAATGATAATGATGATATATTAACCAGCTGTCAAATTTAGTGGAATTTCATGTCCTGAAGGCATTTCTTTTATGTTCTAACTTAATATCATGATTTATTAAGAGATAAATTATAGCAGGGGATAAATGGATTTACTGATGCCAGGATGATGAGTAGTATATTGTGTAGATTTTATCAATGATAGGCATGTGCCTGACAAACAGACTCACAGAACCAGAATAAAATTTATTTCTAAGGATAAGTAACTTTAATTTTTGCTTATATTGAGTTGGATTAGGTCATCCCAAAGACAAAAGATTTTGATGATCTAGTACTTTTCCTTTACTAAATTATCACAACTAAAATGTATTCCACTCCTAAAGAGCCTATTTGCATGGGGTGGCATGATGAGAATTATACTAAGAGTTAGATAAATTTGGTTCTTGCCCCCTAAGAATCAACTTTTTTCAGTCTTGCTTATACTCCAATCTCTGCTTGAGTCATTATGGGAGCATTTCATGGCCCTGGTTCAAAAGAAAATAACATTATGATAGTGACTTTGAAGCACAATGCCTTTCATAGGGGGTGCTGTCCAAAAAAAATCCTGTCTGATGATTGTCTGATGTCTCTGTCTTCATTTAGGTTGATTTCTCACAAATGCACCTTGAACTCCCTCTCACATCTGGCTCTTCAAGTCTCAGCTTTTAAATTTCTTTGAGGAGAATTATACTGATTCCTAAAGGACATGTGAGATCCCTTGGAAGACAAGGTCAGGGACTTGAAAATCACACAATGAAACTCAACAGGGACATGTAAGACTTGATTGATTATTTTTTTAGAAAAAGGACTTAGCCATTTATTTAAAGTGAAATAGCAAAAAGGGAATTACTGGTTATGTGCAAATATGACTGGAAAAGAAGGTAAAGGTCAGAATCAGCAATACAGTGCCATCATTAATCAAATAGAAAAGTATTATACCTTTTCTGCATCATGTAAGTAGGAATATAGCAATGTTAGAACCCTTGTATTCAGGAGAGGTCCTATCATTTCCCATTGATTTATTTTTTGCTAGTCATCTAGAGGAATTCAGAGCAAAAGCATTTAATGAAATAACATAGTGAAAAAAAGTGGCAGAAGAAGGTGGCCCAGTGCATAAGGTATTGGACCTGGGGGTCAAGAAGATCTGAGTTCAAATTTGACTTCAGACATTTGCTAGCTGTGTGACCCTAGGAAACCACTTAACCTCTGACTGCCTCAGTTTCCTCATCGGCAAAATGGGGATAAAGTAATATCTACCCCCCCCAGGGCTGTCATTATTGTTGTTGTTATTGTTATCATTATTTCACCATAAACTTGGAGAGCGAATTCCTATAAATACATTAAGGTATTCTTAAGGGGAAAAATACATGTAGGGAATGTGGATGGAAAAGCATACACATAATTAAAACATAGGTCCAAGGTATATCTATGGGAGGGCACATTCTTATGCTAGGGCTAGGGTAGGTACACAAAGGTACACACACTTCTAATTTTGCAAATTCATAGGTGTCTTCTGGTGATATTCTTATGTTCCTTCCCTGGTCTGCTCTCTACTTGACTCAAGTGGAAGCAGTTTATGGTAGGAATGTGGACATTGAAGGAATCAGTAGTTTCACATGGGTGCTACTTCACAGTACTGGACTGGCTGGTTCAGTGACTTCACTGGGTGAGATTATGAATCTCTGCTCTTCTCTGACTTCATCTGGAGCCGTTAGATGAGGCACTAATTTTTCCCCCATCTATCTTTTACCTTGAAGCCCAGAGACTTAATCCAGAGCTGTTCTGGAAAGGCAGGGTCCTTACATACATAGTCATTGGACCAGAAGGGTGTAATGATAATGGTAATTTGAAGATCTTCCCTTCCCACTAATAGACCAAATTTAATCACATGGAGACTATGGTGGGAGCAATGTGCTTAAGGGTGGAACAGAGCCCAGAGGAACCTGGGAATCAGAGGATGCAGTCAAGGAGACAGCTAGATTGTGAGTGTTTGCTTGTGGGAAGGTTAAAGGATGGTGTAGTTCCCTGCTGTGTTATGGTGTATTAACTTCTTTGTTGCTATGATGAATTTGGTTTTCTGGTGTTGGGATTTGGCTTTCTGGTGTATGAATAAATGTTTTGCTTCTGTTATTTATATGAAGAGTCTGTTATATTTTGCCATTCAGAACTGTGCCATTCATACTTTCCAGTGTTGCAAATATTGTGTTGGCATTACAAAGGGGGAAATAGTTTTACTTCTTTTCTTTTTCATAGGGAGAGTCCATAAGGTCTCAAAGTGTTGGTTGACATAGGCAGTTCTTCTCCAGGACAACCTTCATCCCATAGGCTAAGCAATTGGAACACAGAATAAATGATTGGACAAATAGTGTCCACAGGGTTTAAAAACATGCCCCAGTTTTTCAATTCCTTTTCCTGTTGATGAAAGGCAGTGTCTTTATCTCACTCCCTGCCTGATTTAAGGTTAGAAAATCCCTTGTAACTCCCTGTTTAATGTCTGTTTGCCAAGTTAGACTCACTGCAAATCATTTTAGAGGCTGCCATTTAAACAAATTATCATAGATTTACGGAACCTAAGACTCCTTTTCCCTTTAACCCTTTTCTTAATTTCAAGCTTATTTTTGGTTTTCTATGTAAACACAATAAGGAGCTTGGGGAGAAAGCCTAGGGAGAAATAGCTTTTAGTCTGTGACCTTTGGAGTCATCATCTTTCCCCTTAATTCCTTGTTTTCACATCTTGTTTTGATTAAGATATACTCATATCACAAAGTTTAGTCATTTAATTCATATTGCCTTCTACAATGCACCTTTCATATTCTATAGAGTATTACATTTACTTTTAATCTGAGGTGGTCTAGCTGCACCAGATATCAAACTCTACTATAAAATGGTAATTATCAAAACAATCTGGTATTGGCTAAGAAATAGAGTAGTGGATCAGTGGAATAGATTAGGTACACATTACATTATAGTAAATGACCATAGTAATCTTGTATATGACAAACCCAAAGATCCAAGTTTTTGGAACAAAAACTTACTATCTGACAAAAACTGCTGGAAAAAATGGAAAACAATATGGCAGAAACTAGGTATAGAATAGACCAACTTCTCACACCATATACCAAGATAAGGTCAAAATAGGTACATGATCTACACATACAGGGAAATACTATTAGCAAATTAAGAGAGTATAGAATAGTTTATTTGTCAAATCTATGGATAAGGGAAGAATTTAGGACAAAATAAAATATAGAGAGCATTATAAAATATAAAATACATAATTTTTATTATATAACATTAAAACTTTTTTTCCACAAACAAAACCAATGCAACCAAAATTAAAAGGAGAGCACAAAGTTGGTGAAATTTTTTTTGCAACAAGTATGTCTGATAAAGGCCCAATTTCTCAAACATATAGAGAACTGAGTCAAATTTATAAGAATATGAGTTATTCTCCAGTTGATAAATAGTTAAAGGATACGAAGAGGCAGTTTTCAGACAAATAAATCAAAGCAATCTATAGGCATATAAAATGCTCTAAATCACTATTGATTAGAGAAATGCAAATAAAACAATTGTGAGGTACCACCTCACAACTGTCAAATTAATATAACAAAAAAGAAAAATGATAAATGTGAGAAGGGATATGGAAAAACTGGTACACTAATGCATTGCTGGTAGAATAAACCAATTCAAAAATTCTGGACAGCAATGTGGAACTACACCCAAAGGGCTATAAAACTGTGCATACCCTTTGATCCAGCAATATGACTGCTAGGTCTATATCCCAAAGATATAAAAAATAGTGGAGGTTGTGGGTGGGGGAAGAACCTATTTATACAAAAATGTTTATACTACCTCTTTTTGTAGTTTCTAAGAATTGGAAATCAAACAGATGTCCATCAAATGGCTAAACAAACTGTTGTATGTGATTGTTATGGAATATTATCATGCTAAAAGAAATGACAAGAAGGATGATTTCAGAAAAACCTGGAAAGATGTAAATGAACTAATGCAAAGTGAAGTGATCAGAACCAGGAGAATATTGTATATGGAAACAGCAACACTGCAGTATTATTACAATATTACAATATACTTACAGAAGAATTATAAGTGACAGATATTCTCAGCAATACCATGATCCAAGATAATCCCAAAGGATTTGGGATGAAGCATACTTTTTGCTTGCAGAGAAAGAACTGATACTGTCTGAATTCAGACTGAAGCATGCTATTTTTCACTTTCATTTTTTCTTTCTATCTCTCTTTCTTTTCTTTCTTCCTGAGTCTTCTTGCTTAGTATCTTGGGAGGGGAAGGAAGAAGAGAGTGATAGATTTGGAACTCTAAACTTAAAAAAAGTTAAAAAAATTTTATCATATAATTGGGGAAAAATAAATTATTTTGAATTTTTCTTCTAATATGGATATTAAACTTTCTTAGGTCTCAACCTGTTTTAGAGTTTGAGCTATACCTTGCATTGGATGTTTTGAAGTGAGTTGGAGAAAGAGGCTACTGAATCTTCCCTGGAGGTCTCACCCCTAAGGTTGATGCTCATAGGTTTTAGTTTGGGGATAATCATTTCAGAAGGCAGAAATTAGAAAAAAGACTGTGACTTCATGAACTCCTTTTTGAACTTTCAATAAGGAGTGAAGATCACTTGGGGGAGATCATTTTGGGGGAGAACTATGCTAACCTTGAATTTCCTCTCTAGTACTTGACAGGAAAAAATAGAGGAGATATTAATCATTTTAAATACAGACATGTTAAAGATTTCATCATCCTTGGGGTCAATATTAGTTTTATAAAGCAAAGCCTCACATTGTGATACTATTCAATTAGCAAGAAGACAACAGACAAGCAGTATTTGTCTAACAGATCAAAGGAGGTGGAGGGAAGTCATCAAAGGAAATAGATTTCAAAACAAGATTTACCTTTAGAAGCAGCCAAGCAGATAAGCTCATTAGTGGATAGTCCACTCAAGTAACAAATAGGATTTAAAAAGCTTTTTTAAAAAAAGTTGTTGAAAAGCAACTGAGGAAATGTGCCATAGATTTAAAGAAAAATGGTGCAGTGCAGTCTGCTCTTAAATAGTTAGAAAGTTTTCCAATAGCCTGAAGCATCTGTCAAAATCCCAAGGAAGTGTTACAACAGACTGTTTCAAACCTCCAAATTTAGGGCACATGAATAAATAAGAGGGCATATCCTTCCCCATCTTGGTATGGAGAACAGGATATTAACAGCTTTGCCAAAGACAAACAGTCAATCTGTATTTTGTATTCATGTAACATTTTTCTTTTGTCTCCAAGCACAATGTGAACTTCTGAAGACCTGGTATTTTCTCTCATAAAAACATTTAGGCAGTTTTATATGTTTTTTTTTCTGATAACCCTCTGAAAATGTTTTTTAGATATATTTTTATTTATTTCATTAAGTATTTTCCAATTAAATGTTATTAACATTTTTAACATTATTAAAATTTTTTTAACATTATTTTAAAAAATGAGTTCTAAATCCTCCCTCCTGTCCCTCCTCTGCCCTTGAGAAGGCAAGCAATTTGATGTAGATTATACATGTGAAGTTGTAAAGCCAAGCATGAGCAGCTTTCCAGAGGACTTCTGCTGTGAACAGCTTTCAAGGTTCTGATTACATAGTATAGCAAACTCTCTATTTATTCAATAACAAATCAGAGCAAAACATTCACAGAAAATCAAAATACAGCATTCACAACTCAACAACTTATCACTAAAATGGCCACACAGTTTTCACCAAAGTGATCACATAGTTTTAAACAAAGTACAATCATTTAATAACTCAATCATTCAATCATCCTTAAGGAGGCTGCCTCCTTAAGGAACACAAAGTACAAAAGTCAAAGTCCTCCATCCATGGGTTGCAATTAAGTTACAATTTCATCAGTCACTACTCAGTACCCTCTTAAGGGGTAGTGGAAAGTACAAGAGCCATCCACCCCTAGGTCACAAGTAAGTTACAATTTCATCAGTCACTATCAGTACCCTATTTCATTAGTCACTACTCAGACAATTTCATCTTTACTCCTCTTAAGGGGTAGTGGAAAGTACAAAAGTCATCTACCCCTAGGTCACAAGTAAGTTACAATTCCATCAGTCATTTCTTAGTACCCTATTTCATCAGTCACTACTCAGACAATTTTATCTTGACTCGAGACAGGCTTTCAGCTTCCATGGTTCCTCTTCCATGGTTCTAGCTCTTGCCCAAATCTAACCAACTGCCACCTAAGTTCAAAGGCAGACAGCTCCCAGTTCCTTGTCCAGCTCTTTCTGCAGTTCCTGTTCCACATTGAAGCTCACAGTGTCCAGTCCACCTCAAGTCCTTCACAGTTTCTGTTCCTGGGAAGAGAAAACTTAACAGAGCCACAACAATATCTACACACATCAAGCTTAGCAGAATTACAACAATATTCACACACATGGTTGGTACTATCATCTTGATTCATTTTCTGCCTGTGAAATCTATGTAGACCCTAAACAGACAGACAAAGTACTGACACCACAGTCATGCTTCTTCTGGAAGCTCCAGCTGGCCCTCAGAAGTCTTTGGCAGCTCCAGCTGGCTCTCAGAAGCTCCCAGCAGGAGTTTGCCTGGCTCTCAGAAGAAGCGCTGCCACCAAAAGTTCTTTTCTCAAACTCAAAATTACTTTCTCCAGCTCCACTCTCAAAATCAAAATCACTTTATCCAGTGTCCATGCGGCTTGCTCCAAGAGATTCTGTCTCAGTTCTCAGTTCTCATTTCTCCTCTCAGTTCTTCTCAAGTCTCAGTTCAGTCTTCAGTCCAGCAGTAGCAGCCCAGCCTCTAGGTGCTCACTGAGAGAAATTATCTCTCTCTCTCTCTCTCTCTCTCTCTCTCTCTCCCCCCCCCTCCCTCCCCCCCCCCCCCCCCCCCCCCTCCCCCCCCCTCTCCCTGGCAACAGCTACTCTGCCTCCACAATGCTTACCCAAAGAAATTCTGACTCTCCCAGGTTGGCCTTTTCCTTATATACAGCATTAGCTCCTCCCTGTTCAGCCCCTTCCTGTTACATCAGCAACAGGGGTTCATACCTTCTGTTTCTTTAATAGAAGCTTGATATAATTAGCCTGACACTAAGTGCTAAGGGATCTTCAAATTTCATTACTATTACAGAAGTCATGCAAAACATTTCCATATTAGCCATGTTGCAAAAGAAAACAAAGACAAAAAAAACCAAGAAAAATAAAGTTAAAAAAAAGCATGCCTCCATCTGCATTCAGAGTTCATCAATTCTCTCTCTGGAAGTGGATAGTAATTTTCATTGTGGGTCCTTTGGAATTGTTTTGGATCACTGTCTTGAACAGAGTAACTAAGTCTTTCACCATTGATCATCCTTACAATATTACTGTTACTGTACACAATTTTCCCCTCATTCTGCTCACTTCACTTTGCATGAAGAAATGTTCTTTTTTGAAAAAGAAATGTGGTGTAAGGCAACTCTCAAGCGTTGCAGAGTCAATTAACTTTTAGCTATTCATGAGATGGTCTTAAAAGTATGTGTAGACCCCATTCTTGTGGATAATAATAGAAAGATACAACTGAAATAAAAACAATTTTTAAGATGAATCCTTACATATTTTTATTTAAAATTAAAAGCAACACTGCACATACAAAAATTAACAACAGAAAGACCACATAATCTTTCTGAGCAGAACAGAATTAAGAGTACTATGGCAAAAATAGTAGTTTTAGGTAATACATATTGAATTACTTTAATGTAATTGACATTGAACTTCTTGAAATCATGGTCAGTATATTTGAATATACTCATATGATTATCTAAGCCTAGAATAACATTGAAGCCAAAACAGAATTTTGTTATTGGTGCCATGCTAAACTTGATTTCAACTTCTATGGTGATCATAACTTGGAGAAATTGGTTTTCAGATGAAGTTCCTTCCTATGTAGTCAGGTTTATCAGAAGTGATTGAGGAATTTTGACCAAAGTATCAAGTAGGTGTGAGTGGAAAATTAGGGGTAGCAGGGGGTCCAGGCAATAGAAATAAACTCTGATTGAAGTGTAAGTCAAAACTTAGATAGCCCTCCTTTTTTACCCATTAAATTAAAAGACAGAGAGTGGGGCAAGAAGATGAAAGGAGTATATTCATATTTTTCTTCCATCAATTATCCCTTCCTTAAAGCACATTTTTGTCAGTAAGTACATTTTGGCAGTAAAGGGGAACACTGAACTGCTTCTCTCTCAACTATCGTAACCTGAATTATCTACTACTTATAACTGGGTTTTCATGGTACTGAATCTCACAGATGGAGCAAAGGATCTTAGATGCCTTACCTTGTCCCTCAGGAAAAATAGGGGAAGGAGTGTGCAGTTAAATGTTTAGCAACTGGCTCTCTGGGAAAAAAAAATGTATGCATTTAAGTTTAACTTACATTATTAATATTTTCTTCCATCATTTAAGTTTAGATAATCAATAAAACAATGAAAGAAGGGATGATTTGTAGTGTTTTCTGATGTCTGAAGTGTGAATGCTCTCACTGAAAATTTAACAATCATTGCTAGGAGCTGGCTCCAGGACATCCATGGATAGGAGAATTTCTAGAACAAATAACAGCATTACTATTTTTGATTATATATAGCTTAAGTCAACTAACAGTTCACAAAAGTGCATCTATTGTCTTACTCTAAACATTGAATATTATAATTTAATACAAGAGCTATAGAGAAAAATCACCTGCATCATCCATAAATAGGTTAGTATCTGATCCTTGGAGAGACCAAGAGAACCACAGAGTTAGAAGGGACTTCAAAAGTTATCTAATCCAATCTATATGTGAATATGAATCTTCTCTATAAGATTCCAGATAAATTACCATCCAGCCATCACTTCAAAAGACCTCTAGCAAGGTAGAACCAGGTATCTTCACAAAGCATCCCATTCTGCCTTTGGATAACTAATTATTATGAAGTTTTTTGCTTATATCAAGCTGAAATCTGCCTTTCTTCTAGGTTTACCCTCTGAGTCCCAAAAGATTAAATTGAATGTCTTTTTTACGTGACAGCACTTCATATACTTGAAGGCAGCTATCATGTCATGTCTAATGTTAGACTTGGAAGAAAAATCAACTTTGTATTTGAATTGAAGGTAGTTTGAAACTGACCTAGTAATTTATTATATTCTCTTTTCCCCCTTGCCCCAGGCTTAAAAGAAAGTCATGCTGTTCTCTTGATGCTGATAATTTCTGTAGCTGGAGAGGCTAGAAAACTGGCCAACAGAGTACAAAGAATGCAGAGAATGGAGTGTGAGATTGTGGATGAAGTGTCAATGTTTGAGGGAGGAAAAGAGAGCATAAGAAAGAGAGAGAGAGAGAGAGAGAGAGAGAGAGAGAGAGAGAGAGAGAGAGAGAGAGAGAGAGAGAGAGAGAGAGAGAGAGAGAGAGAGAGAGAGAGAGAGAGAGAGAGAGAGAGAGAGAGAGAGAGAGAGAGAGAGAGAGAGAGGGAGAGAGAGAGAGAGAGAGAGAGAGAGAGAGAGAGAGAGAGAGAGAGAGAGAGAGAGAGAGAGAGAGAGAGAGAGAGAGACAGAGAGAGAGAGAGAGACAGAGAGAGAGAGACAGAGAGACAGAGACAGAGAGAGAGACAGAGACAGAGAGAGAGACAGA